>NC_139965.1:61344614-61457114 GCF_963993115.1 Abramis brama | reverse complement strand
AGAGAATTTGTCCGATATATTAAAGCTGATAAATAATGTATCATCTCCTTCAGCTGAGACGCTTCAGATGCGCACTGTTCAACATGATGGTTTTGAGTTGCTTGAAATATGATTGGAATCACTTCAAAAAAGGAAAATACAGTTCAACGTCTGCAAGTCTGTCATATCGGCTACATAAAACTATAATGAGAACATTATATTGGGACATGGATTTTAATGATGAGACTTTTGTTTTTATAATCAGGCTCTCAAAAAGTATATAAACATTTTATTTACATTTATCAGCCAATATATCGGTTATCAGCATTCAGATATAAAGAATTATCGGTTATCGGTATCGCCCAAAATTGTCATATCGATGCATCACTAATTGAATCATATGCCATTATTCTTACATATTACCATGCAACTATGGTAAATAATATCTTCATTGAGATATAAATATGCAAATTAGAGGCTGCAGGGTCCATAATGAATTTTCTCAAGCCTTAGATCCTTGTTTCTGTTCCCATAACATTAGTTTTGCTTCTCTATATCCATCATCTGTCTCTCGCCCATCTTCCCTCTCTCTCTCTCTCTCTCTCTCTCTCCCTCCAGACGTTCCTCAGGCGACGTCAAACGCCAGTCAAATTTCTGCTGTCTGTTTATGTTTCTATGGTGCTTTTTTTTTTACGCTCGTCTATTTTTGGCATCCTCCCCCGTGTCTGCATATGCAAATGAGCATCTGATAACTTCAGCCGTATTCAAATGAGCCGAGGACTCAGACCCGCTATTGTTTCCCACTGCAAACGCTCATTTGAATAGTTGGATTACAAACAGGAGAAATACGAGAACGAGGCAGAAATGCTGCAGAAAATGCAGAGTATTAGTAAGGCTTAAAACAAGTCAAACAATCAATATATATATATATATATATATATACACTCACCTAAAGGATTATTAGGAACACCTGTTCAATTTCTCATTAATGCAATTATCTAATCAACCAATCACATGGCAGTTGCTTCAATGCATTTAGGGGTGTGGTCCTGGTCAAGACAATCTCCTGAACTCCAAACTGAATGTCAGAATGGGAAAGAAAGGTGATTTAAGCAATTTTGAGCGTGGCATTGTTGTTGGTGCCAGACGGGCCGGTCTGAGTATTTCACAATCTGCTCAGTTACTGGGATTTTCACGCACAACCATTTCTAGGGTTTACAAAGAATGGTGTGAAAAGGGAAAAACATCCAGTATGCGGCAGTCCTGTGGGCGAAAATGCCTTGTTGATGCTAGAGGTCAGAGGAGAATGGGCCGACTGATTCAAGCTGATAGAAGAGCAACTTTGACTGAAATAACCACTCGTTACAACCGAGGTATGCAGCAAAGCATTTGTGAAGCCACAACACGCACAACCTTGAGGCGGATGGGCTACAACAGCAGAAGACCCCACCGGGTACCACTCATCTCCACTACAAATAGGAAAAAGAGGCTACAATTTGCACGAGCTCACCAAAATTGGACAGTTGAAGACTGGAAAAATGTTGCCTGGTCTGATTAGTCTCGATTTCTGTTGAGACATTCAGATGGTAGAGTCAGAATCTGGCGTAAACAGAATGAGAACATGGATCCATCATGCCTTGTTACCACTGTGCAGGCTGGTGGTGGTGGTGTAATGGTGTGGGGGATGTTTTCTTGGCACACTTTAGGCCCCTTAGTGCCAATTGGGCATCGTTTAAATGCCACGGCCTACCTGAGCATTGTTTCTGACCATGTCCATCCCTTTATGACCACCATGTACCCATCCTCTGATGGCTACTTCCAGCAGGATAATGCACCATGTCACAAAGCTCGAATCATTTCAAATTGGTTTCTTGAACATGACAATGAGTTCACTGTACTAAAATGGCCCCCACAGTCACCAGATCTCAACCCAATAGAGCATCTTTGGGATGTGGTGGAACGGGAGCTTCGTGCCCTGGATGTGCATCCCACAAATCTCCATCAACTGCAAGATGCTATCCTATCAATATGGGCCAACATTTCTAAAGAATGCTTTCAGCACCTTGTTGAATCAATGCCACGTAGAATTAAGGCAGTTCTGAAGGCGAAAGGGGGTCAAACACAGTATTAGTATGGTGTTCCTAATAATCCTTTAGGTGAGTGTATATATATATATATATATATATATATATATATATATATATATATATATATATAGTATATTAGGGCTGTCAAGCGATTCATATTTTTAATCTAATTAATTACATGATGGGGCGATTAATTAATCAAAAATCAATTGCACATCAAATCTGGGTGAGAAATAACCCCCGAAAGATCATTTAAATGAGTGTTAAATGAAAAAAGCGTCAAATAGACGTTCCAAAAACTAACTTCCTAAATAAATGTTTTATTTGATTCGACATAGTCGACATAATTTATATGTGGTTTTATGATAAACGACAACAACCAATGATTTCCATCTTTAAACTTTGTTATTTTAATATTTAAGATTGTTATACAGTATGTTGATACAATACTGCATAGAATGAATGTATTTTTAATGCAACATATTTTCCAACTTTTGTTTTAAATAAACTAAAATAGCTTGAAGTGAGATGACGTGTGTGACATTTATGGCACTGAATCCACTGTTCCAGGCAAAGCTTTCTGAATGAGAGCTCTGTATTACAGTGACAGCCAAAGAGTGTGTGTGTGTGAGTGTGTGTGTGTGTGTGTGTGTGTGTGTGTGTGTGTGTGTGTGTGTGTGTGTGTGTGTGTGTGTGTGTGTGTTTGTTTCGCGGTGTAGAATCTGGGATTACGTCATCTAAATCCCCAAAGGAATGTAGTGCAGTCTCCATAGCAACCATGAGGAAAAGTGTTGATTTGGATTCATTTTAACGTGTTTTGGTCTCGTTCTTCTTTCATTTCGACTCCATACATATTTTTTGTCTGTCTTCGCATGTGTGGACCTGCTAATGAACGGCAAGCAAGAATTCCTGTCATTCTCCACTGGCTGCTAGAGGGCATGTTGGTTCCAGTTTAGAAATGGCTGGGATTTCCTTGAAAACTGAAAGCTGGAGAGAATCAAACAAATGAGGAACTTGGGTTTGTTCTGTTACTCAAACAGAAACCATAATTTTTAGTGAAGTTACGGTAAAACCCAGGCCCGTCATGGAGAAAAATCAAGTGTATTTTTCATGTATGTGATGAATTGGTGTGTGTGTGTGTGTGTGTGTGTGTGTGTTCACAGGCAAATTGCCATGTACTACATTATATAATACTGTATGAATTCAGTATTATTAAAGACTCTTTAAATGAAGTAAGGAGCTGAATGTTGCTATTAATGAAGCATGTCTAATATGAAGCTGCAGTTCATTTCTTTCCAAGGCAATTATGAAATTATGAAGCCACATCATTATAGCTGTAGACGTCTTCATATGTCAATTCGTAAGAGTTTTCCCAAGCCAGACACAGAAAATGTAATGTACTGAGCTTCAAGTGCAGTTATTTACAACAACTATCATTAGTATTACATTTACAGTCCTCTCAGTATACAATAGTTTGAGCCCCGCCTCCCCCCCGCCTTGAGCCCCGCCTCCACTCACTCACTCAGCTCAGAGATCCACTGGTTGACATCACACGTTGATCTGATTGGTTACAAGGTAGTTTGTGACGTCAGAAACACCAGCGATTTCAAAGCGTGTTTTTGAGACTGTCTTTGGTTCACTGCAGTTTTAAGGAGGAAATACTCAGCAATGGAGTCGACTTATGAATTTACACATGCTTTGTCTTAAAGCAGGGGTTCTCAACCTTTTGCAACTCATGGCCCACCAATGACTGTTTAAAAACATTCAGAATATGATAGTATGAACACTAGGGGTGTGACGAGACACTTATCTCACGAGAACGAGACAAGACGATATTTTTGCACAATATTATATAGAAATTCATGAATGGAAAAATAGTCTGCAGGTGCATTTTGAAATGTTCTAACTAATAATCTTGTTATGAATGTCATTTCAGTTCTACTTTACGAGTATGCATTATCATATGCATTGAAAGCCAACAATATACAAGCACTGTAAAAGGTTTTGCCACAAACTCGACTGACTGGCCTTTCTCCTGTATGATTTCACATGAGTCTCTTCAGACGTTACTGTACATGAATTATGAGCTTCCAGAACTTCTGGTTGAGGCTGTGTGTGACCTCCTAACTGAACTCCTCTCCACAAATTGAACACAGAAATAAAACCAGTATAAAAAATAAATAACATTTTTTTCTTAATAATGCGGTGAATTTCGGAAAAAGGCCGGGTGGAGAGAAAGAGCGAGTTAGGCTGGTGCGTTTGTGTACAGTTGTTCTTGCGTTCCAATTAAAAGCCTCCCTTTTCTGTCGTTCTGCAGACATTACAGTATTCTCTCAATATTCAAAGTGCAAACCGAGACCAGAGCCACAACTACGCAGTCCAGAGACAGGTTTGATCGCTCTGTTGCGCAACGAATCCTTCGCCATCGCCACGCGATCAGTGAACTGTGATTCCTGTTGCACTGTGTGCGACTCGTGCTGCATCTTGAGTGTTTCTGATCATATAAATTCATAAGAACAATTAGATAGTTAGAAATTAACAAGATTTGTCAATTAAAAAATAAATTAAAATGAATGTGGGGGGAGTCTACCACTGCCTACACGGCTCACCAGATGGCGCTCCGCGGCCCACCGGTTGAGAATCACTGTCTTAAAGCGTATTAAAACAAAACACAGACATATAAACAATATGATCGTCAACGAGTGGATCTCTGAGCTGAGTGAGTGAGTGGAGGTGGGGCTCATTTGCATATTCATAGAACCTCAAATGCTAAATGAGGCAAGGGTGTCGAGTTACATTCTAGATATTTAATAAAGGAAAAAAACGCTTAAATATGTCATTTTGCTGATCAAAGATGAGTTTTAAGGGATAAAATTATTGACTACAGGGAGACTTTAAAAACTATTGTATACTGCCAGAGAGGACTGTAAATGTAATACTAATGATAGTTGTTGTAAATAACTGCACTTGAAGCTCAGTACATTACATTTTCTGTGTCTGGCTTGGGAAAACTCTTTTGACATATGAAGACGTCTACAGCTATAATGACGTGGCTTCATAATTTCATAATTGCCTTGGAAAGAAATGAACTGCAGCTTCATATTAGACATGCTTCATTAATACCAACATTCAGCTCCTTACTTCATTTAAAGAGTCTTTAATAATACTGAATTCATACAGCATTATATAATGTAGTACATGGCAATTTGCCTGTGAACACACACACACACACACACACACCAATTCATCACATACATGAAACACACACTTGATTTTTCTCCATGACGAGCCTGGGTTTTACCGTAACTTCACTAAACGTGATGGTTTCTGTTTGAGTAACAGAACAAACCCAAGTTCCTCATTTGTTTGATTCTCTCCAGCTTTCAGTTTTCAAGGAAATCCCAGCCGTTTCTAAATTGGACGGGGCTCATTTGCATATTCATAGAACCGTGTATACTAAATGAGGCAAGGGTGTCGAGTTACTCTGCTATTTAAAGGCATGAAGAATTATTTTCAAGGAAAAAACATTTTGGTGATCGAAGATGAGTTTTAAGGGATACAATGATTGACTACAGTGGGCTTTGCTTTGCTTGGTTTGCTGTAAGCTCTTGCAGTTCCTCTGAACTCCTCCTCCTCCCCAGCTCCACCTGCCTAGATCTGCTCATTTCATGTGTTATCTGCACACACGTCTGTGGATTTATCGACAGTCGCAAGTAAATACAGCAGCAATAACATTTAATAACAATAACAAGAGTTGTCATGACAGAAGAATTAATGCGGCAACCTATTTATCGAACATCTTTTTTATCATATTGCTGCCACATTTACTCCATAAAAGCAGTATGTCACATGAAACTGAATAAAAGGGCTGATGATTTAAGTTGTTTTGTCTCCTAAAGCTTCTTTTTGAGTGTTAGATGATGTTTATAACTCAAAAGCCCATCTGTTGATCGTACCGCTTAAAACTCGTTCGTTAGTATGAAATATCATTACTGATAATAGGCCTCTAGACCGATTGCCTCTGATTATAATAAAACTCAAAGCTGTCTAATACCACACGGACTCTGTTATGGTTATAAGTGTGTTCTTCTGCCAGTAAAGAATGACAGTACAAGAACAGCTTGTAAATCGTCCTCATTATTGAGGCCTTTAAACAGTGCACTCATTATCTTGTCTTCATGAGCTCTTCTATCGCTCTTGACATGAGGAGACATGCAGACAGGTGTAATTACCAGAGGAACCTCTGCTTTCTTCATCCGCATGTCTGTAACTCTGTTCAACACATATTGTACTGGCTACTGAAGTGTAGAGCCTGCGTTTGGACTGCTTTGTGTGATGGGTAACTAACATGTGCATGAACGACATAAGCCATGTTTCCATCCACCGATTTCAATGCGAATTTTAGGATATTGCATGAAGAAAAAAATGACATGAATTCTAAAAATGTGAATAAAAAAAAACGTATGCACTCAATTGAGTCAGATCATTTTTTATCCGATTAGAAGACATGCACATGAACTATAATGTAAACAAATATACTGAATAAACTCATCGATGTGCTTCAATTTTTCCTAGTGAACTACACAAAACTGTGTGAACTAGCCCTCACTGTACACAACACAGAGTATCACACACATCACATCATCCGCAGGAAAACGTTCTGTTCATGATCTCTAAACGATCATAATTCCCCAGAAAATACAGCATGTGTGAAAGCACTCTCTGCAACAATGTCACAATTCAAGATAAATCGAATCCATCAACAGAGAAAACTAAATACACCGACCACAAGGTTAGTACTAAACACACAATAGATTTGTGAATGGAGAGTATTGGGTTGCATTACATAACACTGAACTATTGGCGAGGCTCCTGAGGAAGTCAACGTCTCGGATATAAACAGACATGAGGAGAAGTTAACCAATGCTTGACACTGAAACCGTGTGGGAAGAAAACACTTAAGAAAATGCCAGGAAAAACAGTGTTTGGATATAGTGAGACCAGCATCTTCGAGTGAAATATCTCACGGTTTGCCTGTAAACGGGCTATTTTTAGACGAGCCTTGCTGCTGGAAAGCCTTTGGTGAAACATAACCAATGCAAACATGTGTGCAACATTTGTGTGATGCAACTGCAGCATGTCAGGGATGAATTCACTGGAGAATAGACGGTTTGCCAAACAAACACTATTCGTTTTTTTGTCTTTATGTGCGCTCCATGTACGTGTAAGCGGTGGTTTTCTCTCTGGTGAGCTAATTGCGGTTACGTAAGGCTCGGCATGTGTGTGTACGAGTGCATGAAGCGGAGACCGTCACATATTTTCAGATCTACTTCAATATAAAAGTGGATTTGTGTTGCATTTGTCACACGCCTGCTAATAAATTACTGTACCATTATGAGAATAAGGAGAAGGATTAATATTTAGTTCAGTTGGGGAAGAAGAAATCTGCTACATGAGCCAAGTTTGAAACATTGAAAAAAATAACTTGTAGGATTTACTTGATAAAATCCTCGGAATAATTTGCACTAACACATTTTAAGTAAAATTTACTGCTCTGCACAACTTGTTATTATCAAGTAAAACCTACTTACTATTGACACTAATTGACACTTAACATTTAATTGAAGTAATTAAGTAAATATTACTTAATTATATTTAAATTATTTAATTTCACATATAGAGTTTAAGTAACATCTACTTAACTAAGTTAAGTCAATTTAACAAAATTAACTTTTTACTCAAACAATATCAAATTTAATTTAACCACACTTTTAAAGTGTATGCTTTACTTAGAGACGTCTAAATAATACAATTTTACTAATTATTCATGCCCCAGTGCATGATGGGAACACCAGTATTAGAAAAGTTGAGTAGGTTTTACTTAATTTTGTATCGTTGAGATTTACGCTTTAATTTCTACAAGCTTGAATTGAGTACAAATACAGGATTTACTTTGTTTTTTTGAATTCTTGCCTGAACTAACTTTTTCATGTAGATATTACATTTGTTTTTTTGTAGCAAAAGAATCATTATTATCAGTGAAGGATCGACTTATACATGTGTAATGTAAAATGTGTTTAGAGGTTCTCAGCGATACGTGTATTCTTGTGAGCCGTGGATTTACCCAAAGAAAACACACTCATCTTTACTGGACCCACATATAGCATGCAAAGTGACAGAACATGTCCATCTGTTTCAGGGACAGTGTGAACATTAATAGAACTGGGTCTTTTCTAACGTTTATGCTTCCAGGACATTGCTAACTTAATTTGGCTCTGAACTGAAGTTAATTCCCGAGACCAGAGCAATCATTCCATCAATTCATCATCTTCTTTAGTTTAAGTGCATGACACATTTTCACCAGCTATTTAAGAGTTTTGAATAACATTTCAATGGCACTTTTCTGATCTTCTCTTGTGGTTTGTTAAAGTATGTATTAATCTGAATATTTATATAATATCAATCTAAAAGAGACCACCTGTGCTATCCATCTGGAGAATGCATCAGTCGTCATGTTCAAAATAAAGGGCCAAAATCAGACAACCAGGGTAGGCAACCAGACGCAGACTGTTCATCTCTCTAAACTGGAGACCACACGCTCTTCTGATTGGCTGTGATTTATGATTGATTTGGTTGTGAGTGCAGTGCGTTTGCAGAGAGACTCCGCCCACACGCTCTTCTGATTGGCTGTGGTTTATGATTGATTTGGTTGCGAGTGCAGTGCGTTTGCAGAGAGACTCCGCCCACACGCTCTTCTGATTGGCTGTGGTTTATGATTGATTTGGTTGCGAGTGCAGTGCGTTTGCAGAGAGACTCCGCCCCCACACTCTTCTGATTGGCTGTGGTTTATGATTGATTTGGTTGTGAGTGCAGTGCGTTTGCAGAGAGACTCCGCCCACACGCTCTTCTGATTGGCTGTGGTTTATGATTGATTTGGTTGCGAGTGCAGTGCGTTTGCAGAGAGACTCCGCCCACACGCTCTTCTGATTGGCTGTGGTTTATGATTGATTTGGTTGTGAGTGCAGTGCGTTTGCAGAGAGACTCCGCCCACACGCTCTTCTGATTGGCTGTGGTTTATGATTGATTTGGTTGCGAGTGCAGTGCGTCTGCAGAGAGACTCCGCCCACACGCTCTTCTGAGTATAAAAGGCTTTAATAACGCACAAGGCAAATTCCAACTCAGCAGTCCAACACAACGTACACATGGATTAGACCCGCCAGTGAAACTCAAACAGAACTGAACTTAAGTAGTAGAGATAACGAGACACACACACACTTGAACATAATGATGAGATCAAATGAATAACCATGACAACTAAGGCGGGATGTAATTAGGCTCTCGTTTAATGTGATTATTCTCTTTACAAAGCTTTGGGATCTCCTGTAGAATCAACTTATTTTGAACTTTGCTGTCCTGGACGTTTCTATAACATGGTTCTCTCTCAAGTTTACACTGCTTTCCCAACATGACCTACTAAAGATCCCATTAAATGAAACTAAAACCTTGTCAGTGGACTCTGCACTATGGATCAGGTCAACGACCTCGGAGAACCTTTCACCCACACAAACGTTCTGAACCTGTTCATCACGACAACATTATAAATTAAACTAGAAATTACCAGGCCTGTGCATTAGGGGTGTAACAATATATCATGTCACAATTTATCACAATACCAAAAATGCAACAATATGTATCGTGGATAGTTCACCCAAAATAAAAATTATCCAAAAATTCAAGTTGTCAGAGTTTTAGTGTCAGCACTACATTAAACTACTATATATATATATAATGTTGAATATAATGTATAATAATGCAATGGGGGAATATTTGTGTGTCCTGATAATGCCAGATGTCTGATGTTACCAGTAAAAAGTGACAACATTATTTTACACATATCTAGTCAGTGACAGAGATCAAGCATATTCATATAAAATAATTCTGTATTTTCAGCTTCAGAATCATGAATATTGTTATTCTGGTGTCTCTATTGTCCTGTGCTTTGGGTTTCCAGCACCAAGTCCAAGACTATTCATTTACACACACACCAATGAAATATCAAATTTAGTATTTTAATCAACAGTACATTTTTTGTTAACCTTTTATCATATGTCTTGGAGTATCACAATAATATTGTATCGTGAGTTCAGTATCGTGACATGAGGGTGTCGTTACACCCCTACTGAGCATCATAAATAATTACTAAAATAATACTATACTAAACTAAACTAAATATACAACTAAAATACCTGATTTTTTGGATTGTCTTCAAACATTTCATCTACATCATATTCCACTCATTGCTGACAGACCGATGGTTTTCATTTGCTGAAATAATTTCCTTAGTTTCTTAATAACCGTCGGATGCTGAGACAAACACACGTGATCCTGCACCAGTGTAGATTAAACTCTGTTCTCTGCGATCACTCGTTCTCCCTCGTTTAACCACCTCAGTTACACACACCTGCATTGAGCCTGTCAAAGCCTAAGCAGGATTAAAGAAATAAAAGCAGCTCACTGCGATTTCTTTTATCACTGAACACTTCCTCAGTCTTTATGGGCTTCTACCCGTGCAAGAAAAGAAAGGAGGACAGCCTATATTGATTTGGAATCACAGCAGATCCAGATCCGGGCCACATCTGGGCCGTGTGGAATCCGTGTGTACCAGATGTGGGCCGGATCTAGGCCGTGTGGAATCCGTGTGTACCGGATGTGGGCCGGATCTGGGCCGTGTGGTATCCGTGTGTACCGGATGTGGGCCGGATCTGGGCCGTGTGGAATCCGTGTGTACCGGATGTGGGCTGGATCTGGGCCGTGTGGAATCCGTGTATACCGGATGTGGGCCGGATCTGGGCCGTGTGGAATCCGTGTGTACCGGATGTGGGCCGGATCTGGGCCGTGTGGAATCCGTGTATACCGGATGTGGGCCGGATCTGGGCCATGTGGAATCCGTGTGTACCGGATGTGGGCCGGATCTGGGCCGTGTGGAATCCGTGTATACCGGATGTGGGCCGGATCTGGGCCATGTGGAATCCGTGTGTACCGGATGTGGGCCGGATCTGGGCCGTGTGGAATCCATGTATACCGGATGTGGGCCGGATCTGGGCCGTGTGGAATCCATGTATACCGGATGTGGGCCGGATCTGGGCCGTGTGGAATCCGTGTGTACCGGATGTGGGCCGTGTGGAGTCCGTGTGTACCGGATGTGGGCCGGATGTGGGCTGTGTGGAGTCCGTGTGTACCGGATGTGGGCCGGATCTGGGCCGTGTGGAATCCGTGTGTACCGGATGTGGGCCGGATCTGGGCTGTGTGGAGTCCGTGTGTACCGGATGTGGGCCGGATCTGGGCTGTGTGGAGTCCGTGTGTACTGGATGTGGGCCGGATCTAGGCCGACACTATGTTGCTGTCTGGGATGCCAATAAATCCCAGTGGAGGGAGGTTTCCAACTAGAGATCCTTTAATATTTAGAGTACAAATGCAGAGTGAAGAAGAGGGAATCCCTATTCTGAGGTGACCTTCAGCGGATGATGATAATAATAACAATAATAATACATTTTATTTATATTGCGCTTTTCTTACAGTATACCCAAAGTGCTACAGCAAGCACAGTACAAAAGTAGATCCATACAATTTTTTTTTTTAAATGCTACAACAGGTAGAATACATTTTTCATCCAGTGTCTCCAATTAAGACACAAACACTATCTTAAAAATATGGGGTTTTAACGGTTTCTTAAAACTACTTAATGTTAAAGGAAGTGCACTCCACAACCACAGAGAAGGCTCTTTCAAGAAGGCAAAGAGTTCGCAGAGCGGAGGCATCGAGAGGACATATATAGCGTAATTAAATATGTGACCCTGGACCACAAAACCAGTCACATGTCGCACGGGTATATTTGTGGCAATAGCCAACAATAGGTTGTATGGGTCAAAATTATCGATTTTTCTTTTATGCCAAAAATCATTAGGATATTAAGTAAAGATCATGTTCCATGAAGATATTTAGTCAATTTCCTACCGTAAATATATAAATATATATATATTGAACATAAATGGATAACTTTAAAGGAGATTTTCTGAATGTTTCAGATTCCAGATTTTCAAATAGTCATATCTCGGACAAATATTGTCCTATCCTAAAAAACATACATCAATGGAAAGCTTATTTATTCAGTTTTCAGATGATGTATAAATCTCAATTTCAGAAAATTGACCCATGTGACTGGTTTTGTGGTCCAGGGTCACATATGATGGTGTACAGCTTTATATGTTAAAATAAGAGTTTTAAAATCAATGCGTGGACCGGAAGCCAATGCAGGGTCCTAAACACCCCAGAGAAATGCTGACGAGAAGGAGTATGAGGAAGTCAAAAATCACACCAAGATTGCGATTGAGATGAGGGGAATACTACATTATTTTCAGGGTGTAAACTGACATTTCTACCATTATAGGCAATTCCAGAAAATTGTGGTACATCCATAACCACATGAAAATTAGATCTCTTTCTCTCTCTCTCTCTCTCTTCATATAGAGAAGACTATACTTGACTTTTACATTTGACTATTCAATTTTGGCAGTATTTCTTATGTTAAATAAACCTACTGTACTTAGTACTTACTGTACTACTGAAAATCTTAGTTTGCTTTTATTGCATTGGTCCTATTGTTTGTAGTATTTGCCTCTTTTTTTGATAACTAGAATAAACTTATTATATATTGTTATCGTGAAATATATATTGTGGTCTTATATCGTGGTGTAAGATTTTGGTCATACCCCTACAACAAAAGTGCAAAAATAAAAATTAGCAAATTATGTCTTTTGTCTGCAGTTTAAGTCATGTTCTGCCTGTGTTATGCTGCTAACAGAAAGAATTACTCATTAAAGGTGTTCACACTTGAGTCCTCTTTAAAAGAGCCGAACTTAGATCACTTTCAGTTGACCCATAATAGATTGAAAAATAACCCAGTCATCTTTGCATTCATATTGTACATGGTTCATGGCACACTGAACATACTTGAAAGCAGCGTCATAATAACTCTCAGGTCCAAGTTTCAGTTCACTTTGTTTTGTACCCCACCCCAGCACTCTCTGCTACAGGTCAGCCTTCAGCTGTTGCTGTCAGATTCTCTTTAGATTCCTCAAGTGAGTGCTTTCTCCTTTACACAAAGGCCTGATTTCTTCCATTCGCTTGATAGTCTATTAAAGACACAGTATGAGTCAATACAGGCACACCGGAGCCGTCCCACGCTTGCACTCAGCAAACATCCGCTCATGTGAAACGCACAACACCGCTGGCCTACTCTGATATTGACAGATCGACCCATGAAGGACCAAAGGGAAGCGAAGGGCGGCTCTATAACGGGTGGATCAAGCTTCTAAAGGTTGCTTTCAGTTCTACTACAAGTGATAATTTTTAAACTTTCCCGTGATCAAAAGTAGCATTGAAATAAAAGGGTTAGTTCACCCCAAAATGAAAATTCTGTCATTAATTACTCACCCATGTCGTTCCAAACCCGTAAGACTTTCGTTCATCTTCGGAAAAAACACATGAAGATATTTTTGATGAAATCTGAGAGATTTCTGTCCCTCCATTGACGGCAATGTCATTGCAACTTTCAAGGCCCAGAAAGGTAGTAAAGACATCGTAAAAATAGTCCATGTGTTGAATAACGTCGTTATTTTAGGGTTTTTTTGCACACAAAAAGTATTCTCATCGCTTCATATCATTAAGGTTGATCCACTGTAGTTACATGGACTATTTTTACGATGTCTTTACTACCTTTCTGGGCCTTGAAAGTTGCAATGACATTGCCGTCAATGGAGGGACAGAAATCTCTCAGATTTCATCAAAAATATATTAATTTGTGCTCTGAAGATGAACGAAGGTCTTACGGGTTTGGAACGACATGAGGGCTAGTAATTACTGACAGAATTTTCATTTTTGGGTGAACTAACCCTTTAAAATGAACTAAATGGAACCTATTTTACAAGAAGCAAAAGAATAATAGCAGAGCATTAACATAAAGATGTGTAATTCCTGTGATGCTCAGTAGGGGTGTAACGAGACCCTCATGTCATGAAACTGAACTCACGTTACGATATTATTGCGACACTCAAAAACATATGATAAAATGTTAACAAAAACTGTACTGTTGAATAAAATGGAACATTTGATATTTCATTGTGTGTGTAAATGAATAGTCTTGGACTTGGTGCTGAAACCCAAAGCACAGGACAATAGAGACACCAGAATAACAATATTCATGATTCGGAAGCTGAAAATACAGGACTATTTTAGATGAATAAGCTTGATCTCTTTCTCTGACTAGATATATTTAATATAATGTAGGCCACTTTTTACTGGTGACAAGATATAGGCATTATCAGAACCCAAAAATATTCCCCCATTGCATTATTATACATTATATTCAACATTATATATAGTAGTTTAATGTAATGACACTAAAATTCTGAAAACTTTTTATTTTGGGTGAACTATCCACGATACATATTGTTGCATTTTTGCATTGCGATATGTTGTGACACGATGCATTGTTACACCCCTATACCCAATCATACCCGTTTACATTAAAGACTTAAAAGAGACCCGTACATTTAGGGCTAAAATCAGTGTAGAAATGTCAAAAATGCAGTTCATGACCTCTTTAATGCCTAAAGCTAATGGTTTGTTCAACCCAATACAACCCTAAGTATGAACAATATTAATAGCCTTTGCAACAATTTAATAAACACTACAAGACCAAGGACAGTAAGCTGTGGTTTTGTACACGCAACCCTCAATGAACCAATCCTGTGTATTAACTCTACATTAGTGCAAGTCAAAGCTACAGATGCAGAGAGAGTTCATCACAGTATCTTCAGATGTACTCACCCCTGGCAGAGAGCTTTTTAGTGTTGATGATTTTGGCAGCATATTCCTGACCAGAAGAGATTTTCATGCATCTTCTCACCACAGAAAATGCTCCTCTGGAAGTTAAAAAGATAAAAGATAAATAAATAATGTTTTATTTTCTTTCTTTGCAGGATGCATCATTTTAAAGGCGCTCCTGTAAGTTCCTCACTCTGAAAATACTACTGCGCTTTTAAAGAAAATTATTAGACTTTCTGAACCCAGACGAGAGCCTTGTGTTGAATAGGTTAGTGTTCCTGCTTCTCAACATCAACACATAAACATACAAAAACATACAAACCTAGGGGTTTAAATTGGGGGGATTCTGCTGTGTGCCAAAGAACGAGAAAACAATAATACAAAAACAGCAGAATACTCGATTGTCTCTGTGAAAGTGTCATGAAAGAAGACTTACAGGTAATCAGGTATAGTCAGTGCATTCAAACACCTCAGATTGAAGCGTCCTCGTTTAACTAATCTGTCCCAGTGTAACTTAATAATAATTTAACTTAACCAATAATGTAACTTACTTTCCCAGTTCTTCGTACAGCTGATATTCGTCGGTGAACCTGGTGCAGGTTGTTGAAGCCATGCTGAGAATCTGAGCGCAAAAGTCAAATCTGCGGTCACTCTTCCTGATTATCCTCAATGCAGAGCAAAAGTGAAGGTTTCAACAGAGGAAAGAAATGAAAATGTGCAGGTCTGCCACTTCGAATCCTCTCTCAGGTGTGAGATAGAGACTGACTCTGGTTTGACACTATTTGAAGTTGAAGCGCCGCACCTCTTCTGATCAGAGATTCGCGAACGTGTTGTTCTTTTGAACCGGTTCTTTTTACTGATTCGATAGAGCCGATTCGCAAAACGTGTGTAATTTATTCGAGTCTCAGGGGATTCATTGTTGTGAGCTATTATGGGCTGTTATCTATGCCTAAGATTCGTAACTTACGATTATATAAAAGAGGAACTCTTGTTACAAGACTAAAATTCTAGAAAACATATTGATATAAGGGAAATAATATTTTTATTCCCTGTAAATGGGATCATTTTGCAAAAATGTATGAACCCAACATAAACACAAATATTACATTTCTGAGAACTTTGCATGTTTAATCTAGGAATAAAAATAAACTCCATTTGATTGATAGTTGTTATTTGACACAAGATTGAGAACATTTATTGTTATTTTCTAATTTCATACGAAATATTTCATTCGAATTTACATTGTCATTATTAGAATTTGTCTGAAAAGTTGATTCGTATCAGTAAAGAATCTTATCTCTTCTTTATTTTCCCACAGCCAAGTTAAAAAACACACACACACACACACACAGACAGACACACACACATTTATATGGAGCCTTTATTAATAACTTTTGAAACTGTGATGTTTCACATACTGCAACATTTCACTCAATCATTGAAGCTCATTAAAAACACAAATTCATAAACAGCAGTAGGCTTGAAATTAATTACTTTCACTTCGAAAAAGAAACTGTAAAATGCCATTCGGGGAAATTTATAAACGCTATTGTGTGATGAATCAAATGGAGCAATGAATCGATTCATTTGATCAGATCATTCTAACGAACCGATTCGCTCAAATGAATCGAATTTCCCAACTCCGCTTAATCTCTCATATCTCGCTTCCTGCTGTTGAATGCGATGTAACAGCGCCATCTGGCGGCACAAACACGTGTGTACAAGAGTCTGAAAACACTACAGTTTATCATGTATTATTATATTGCAGGGTATTCGTGAATGTGTGCGGATAGACCCGTTGACAGACTGTTATGTAACTCTAGTCTAAATTGAAGCATGATACAGGTCTGTTCATCCCTGTGCACTGTCACCTTGAGGTAACTGGATGACCAATTATCCTCTTAAAATACTAATCCTGTAAATCCGGTGCAGAATTCCCCCTCATCCACGACTGTCTTAAAATCAGTGCACTGACAAAAAACTCCCTCGCTCCTCTTGATTTTTCAAATTAGGTCTATTTGTCTTTTTTTTTCTCACTTTTTTTATTGTGGATTTTTATTAAGGGTTATTTTGTGAAAGTGAATTCCCCCCTAAAGCAGCAGTGGTTCTCAATTCCAGTCCTCGTGACCCACTGCTCTGCACATTTTGTATGTCTCCCTTATTTAACACACCTGAACCAGATCATCAGCTCATTAGGAGAGACTCCATGAACTGAACTGAGTGTGTCAGATAAGAGAGACATACAAAATGTGCAGAGCAGTGGGTCACGAGGACTGGAATTGAGAACCACTGCCCTAAAGCAATCTTTCTGCATTTTTACATTTTCAAAAAAACTAACTTTATAAACTTGTTTCCTCAATTTAGGTCCCCATGAGTCAGTGTGTATTCAGGTTGTAGTGCTTTTGACTGTAGATTTGACTTTTGCGCTCAGATTCTCAGCATGGCTTCAACAGCGTCGGCTTCACCGAAGAACTGGGAAAGTAAGTTGTACACGCGTGTTTGTGCCGCCAGGTGGCGCTGTTACATCGCATTCAACAGCAGGAAGCGCGATATGAGAGATTAGTTTTTTCCAATTGCTAACACACAATTTTGCAAACTAGTCTGGTTTTATCAAAGTACTTAACACAATTCACAAAACCACACACTCAAACTGCAAAATGAAGCACTGAAACCAAACCTAGGGGAGACCGGGGACAGTTGCAACACTTTTTGCATTTCTCTCAGTTACTCAGAGACTATTTGGACTAGACCAACCAAATTTGTATATATTAAACTTGCATCTGTCTGCTAATTACCCATACCATTTAAAGATGATTATATATGACATATCGTTCACAGTATTTATTTGAATGGAAGAAGTCCGATGTTGCAACTGACCCCGACCCAGCAGGGGACGGTTGCAACATGTTAAAAATCCCTCAAATTTCATTAATTAACTTAAGCTTTTTGTCTCAATGAGCATAGAATTCTGAAAATATTAACTGTTTTAGGCCTACTATAATATTATAGTATTATTTATTTCAATAATATTATTGTAGCCTATTATTTATTTATTTAGTCATATTTATCAAATAACAGTTATTGAGTTTTGTTTGTTTATGTGTAGAACATAGTCCTACATAGATTCAGTGTGCATGTGTTACAGATGCTATTCAATCTCTCCATATTTCAGTGTCAGACAGGAAGAATTGAACAATTTGCAATGCAACAAACTTTTATTAAACATGCAATTTATAACTTGTTGCAACCGTCCCCAACACTATCAGCCATGACAGAACATCATACGCCTGCTAGACACACTGACTTTGACACATGCTAACCATGTCACTTAGAAGTCAACAAAACAATAATTCAAACTAAGTAAGTTTTGATTAATTCATACAAAATTTCAGGACAGTATGACATATAAATATATAAATATATCTCATGAAAAACAATTTTTGATCAATAAATGCAGCAGCAGATGTTGAATATGTCTACTGTCTTCTTAGTGGGGGGAGGGTCTAACTGTGCATGTTCAGTATGAGTGTCATCACTCTAGCTTGTTTCTGATTGGAGAAAAATAACATGTTGCAACTGTCCCGGTCTCCCCTTCACATAGCATTATCAAAATAAAACTTTTGCACGAAATGGCACACACTTCATTCATATTAGCAGATTTTTGTCTAACCAACTACTGTTGGGCATAATGAAAAGCACTCTCATCTTTAGCATGCTTTGCCATAATACTAAAATAGTTCAAATTGTAGAAAATTCTTCAGATTGTTCACATGCACAGAAATATTTGCAGAGACACAAACATGCTGTTGATTTTTTTTTTTTTTTTTTTTTTTTTTTTTTTCACTAAACAAGTCAGTGCTCATATGCACAGCAGAAATGTTTACACTGGACTGAACAAAAATATGCTCACAAAAAAACAGTAAACTGAAAAAGATTGAAGTGTTAGCAATTAAGCATTGAGGTGTTTGGTCAGGTGACACATGTATTGGCCAATCAGATCATGGAGTGTCATTTTGAATGCAGTGTTTTGAAATGGCAAACATGTGACTTTATGTCAGATTGTTGTGTCTTATGCAGAGAACCGTGTTCAGTGCGTTTAGAAAGTGCCATTTTGAATTGCAAAATGTGTGTAAAGCAGAAAATGTGTTTAGACTTTTGGAGACTTGAGAAGAGGTTTTGCTCTAAATAATTGTGCTGTGCATGTCATTTTAGTGAGTTAGCAATTGAAAACAACAACAACAACAACAAAAAACCTAGCTGGTTACTTACATTACATTAATTTTAGCGAATCGGTTCGTTAGAATGATCTGATCAAATGAATCGATTCCATTTGATTCATCATGCAATAGCGTTTACAAATTTCCCCGAATGGCATTTTACAGTTTCTTTTTCAAAGTGAAAGTAAATAATTCAAGCCTACTGCTGATTATTACTTTGTGTTTTTAATGAGCTTCAATGATTGAGTGAAATGTTGCAGTATATGTGAAACATCACAGTTTCAAAAGTTATTAATAAAGGCTCCATATAAATGTTTTTTTTTTTTTTTTAAATAAAAAAAAACTTTAAACGTGGTTGTGGGAAAATGAAGAAAGGATAAGATTCTTTACTGATACGAATCAACTTTTTAGACAAATTCTAAGGCTGACGATATACATTCTAATGAAATATTTCGTATGAAATTAGAAAAGAACGAAAAATGGTCTCGATCTTGTCAACTATCAATCAAATAGAGTTCATTTTTATTTCTATATATATAGCCTATATAGAGCAGAAGAACTTGCTATCAATACATAGCTTAGACCAAAATATATCAGCCTAATTCGGCTGATTCATGCGGGCACTTCGAGATTAACATGATCTCTTCGTATTTAATAACATTATTATTATATTTAGTATTTTGTTTGTGGAATAGTTCCCAATGCCAATGATCAAAGAATCTGTTTCCATGAGTAAATATTGTGGCAGGTATAATTAAAACAGCACACACATATCTGGGATATATGCCTAGGAATATAACTGTTTAGGCAAATTATGCAATACAGAAAGTGTTTCCTTTAGGAAGGTGTAGCACTGGACAAATGTGAACCAACAGCATTAAAACAAGGAATAGCTCATCCTGAAGGAATGCAGAGACTCGGCCCTGCCGGCGAGGATAATGCTCCTGTTGACATGTGAAGCTCGTATCGTTCTGCGGGGTATCTGGTGCATTACATGTGTGGAATTGTAATCTGTTCCAGCCATGCTTCACATGAGCTTCACGAAGACAGCTGTGGTGTGACGGCAGGAGATCGTCGGACTGTTCTCAAGGAAACGGTCCAGATTATGTAATGCAGCTGCGTCATGTTTTCTGTGCTCTAGGGCAGCGCTGGACAATAAAACTCATGTTCATGTTTTTATATTTGTTGGAATGCACTGAGGTTCATATGCATCTGGCTTGTTGACTGACAAAACCACACAGCTGAAAGTCACTAAGATGCAGGAAAGTATTACACAGCGTCTTAAACCAGGAAAAATGCAACAAGATTCAAGCGATGAATTCAGTCAATGTGAAACGGGCAATGTGCACAATAACAGACAATATACAGTGGAGATGCACACATATGAACATTTTGGCCGATACCGATAATTCTTTATATTTGAAAGCCGGTAACCGATATATTGGCCGATAAATCTAAATCAAATTTTATATTTTTGAGAGCCTGATTACAAAAACAAAAGTCTCACCATTAAAATCCACATCCCAAACACACAATTACATGATAATTTTATGCAGCCGATATGACCACAGCACATTCTGTAACTGTATTTTCATTTTTTAAAGTGATTCCAATCATATTTCACGCAACTCAAAACCATCATGTTGAACAGTGCGCATCTGAAGCGTCTCAGCTGATTTTAATAGGCAAATTCTTAAAAGTCAATTAAGTAAATTATTATATTTCTAGCGTGTTATATGTTTGGCAGCAGTTCTTCTAATTTTCATTTCTTAAACAACCATGTATGAAGAACATCATGGCCATATTCCAGGATCACAAAGCCTAGATTCATCAGACTCAAACTGTGAAGGAATGGTTGGGAGGAGAATGAAGGGTTATTTTCACACATTAAATTCATTGAGAGTCTTTGGGATGTTCAGGAGGAGACTTTACAGAGTGCTGGACTCATGCATTGCCAATACAAGATCTTGACCCAAAATGATGCAAATAACATCACAAAATTCAATTAACATTTACTAAACTGTCAGCAGGACTAACCCAGCTAACAGGGAACGTTCAACATTGGCTAACGTTCTCTGAAAGTTCTCTCAAAGTTTTGAAAAACAACGTTTTATTACACGATAATTGAACGTTCCAATAACGTTTGAATAACGTTCTTATAACCAAGCAAGAACGTTAATACAACGTCTAAAAACTGGACGTTTTGAACGTTCCTAGAACATTCAGAAATAACGTTTTTATAACTTAATGGGAACGTTATGGAAACTGGCACAGATACTGAAATCAAGTGATTGACAAAATCTTCTTGTGGCTTGTTGTAAGTGTGCGTGTGTATTGGCAAAGTTCAGTTTATACCTTGAAAATCAGTACCAGAGGTTGTAAAATCAACACTTTGTTTATATACTTAAGCCCATATCCATTCCATTATTGTCTTTTTAAAAACATCAGACCAAATCTAAAATCTTGAAATTTCCCAGACAGCAAGATTAAGTGAAAAAGGGGAGACTGAGAAAAAGAAGTATGTATTGATCTTACATTCAAGTTCAACTGGTGCCAGACCAGGCAAGGCAACAAACAAAACAATGATATTTTAACCAATGAGATCATCACAGTGACTAAAAAATACTTCACTTAATGCTTCCTAAAGTGTGTTTCTTTTTCCGAGGTTCGAAATCGTCTCATTTTAAATGTTCGATGAGAAAATAGCACCAATTTCTTATGCAACCCAATTTTTTTGAATTCAAGCTCTTGCAGTAGTAATTCAAGTGGTTTCCTTCCTCAGCTTGCATTACTTTTCATTGAAGGTATGTTGGTTTTGTGCCTTTAGAGCAGGACTATTCAACTGGGGACCTGAGAAACGTTTTCCGTGCGAATATTTCAGCAGTGTGTCCCGTATTTCTGTCGACTTTAATCATTTTTTGGTTCGATTCTTTCCTTTCCGTAAATTGGCCAAACGCACTTGCATAACGGTCTGAAACGATTCGGATTCGTTCGGACCGCTCAGTCACTGAATCATCTGAAGCGGTTTCTCGGTCAGTAACAACAAATAAAGAACAAATCGCGCTGTTTTCATTTGTTTTGTTTCACAAAGGAGTTGCGTTTACTCCCGGCCCCGGACACTATTATTAAACAGCGTTGCGACATCCATTGAGAAGCGTTTCATTTCGACGACACCTCTCTGACAAACCACAAATCAATCGATGATTTAACTAGTTTTAAATCGGATGAAACAGCCTCAACATTCCCAACACGACCGATGAGGAATACAGCAGAAACATTGTGCCATGAACGAAGTTAGAAGACTTTAAATCCCCTAATCACCACCCTTACAAACATTTACCTTGAATGTAACGTTACTGTATTAGATTTATTAGGTGGGTAGAGGAATATACAAGTCATTTTTGTTATGAAATGATGGCAGTTTCTTTAGTTTTTAACTGTGTTTAGGCATTTTTTATACAGTGGTAGTGAGTGAGTAGCCATGCATGGTTTTACCTGTCTCACTGTCAGAATATTTTCATTTAAGCCTATAATAATTATAAATAAATATAATTCTTACCAATAGCTACGAGCTTGTATAATTCATGTATTTGTTCCAAGGAAAATTGTACACAGCTTTAAATGAGTTATTTATTATGGTCTTATAAATCTGCATACTGTTGGGTACCACATTTCCAAGTAAATACAAAATACTTTTGTTTTAGGTTTACTTTAGCTTATTTATTGATACTATTATGTTTCAATAAATAATAAATATTTTTTCAATAAATAAGCTAAACCCACCAGACCACCTCAACTTTTCGATTTAATAATCTGGCCCTCGAATGGAGCTAATTGAATAGCCCTGCTTTAGAGGCACCAAACGGAGTTGCAAAAACAATGCTTTTCTTCCACTCTTCCAGTCTGCCGCTGGTTGTCCTGATCCAAAACTTCTTGAGCCAAACTTTGACATTTCAGACTTTACAAAGAAGAGCAAAGCTTTGAAAGTCCCACAGTGTTTACACTCCATAGTTCTCTGCACATTGAACTGGGATAGAAAATATTTAAAGTATGAAAAACAGACATTTGATCATGAAATTGGAGGTAAATCTATACATTACTTCTGGAAGTTAAAGACTACATCCCTGAGTTCATAACGGTACCAAGAATGTCCAGATGGGAGCCAACAATTCTATAGGCCTCAGGTCTTTCTTCTGAATTTCCCTCTCCGTTTTCCTTTCTTCCAACTCTTCATCTGTTCTAAATCATATAAGAGAAGGTTATCATCCTCATCCTCATCATCATCTGTGTACCAGGGACCCCAGACCCCCCCATTATACTGAGGATTGGAGCGATAATCTTTGGGAGGGTAGCGGCACGGCACTGCTGTCTTGTTGTACCATAGAAGCCTGAATAGCATCTTCTTCACCACATGTGGGTATCGTCGGGAAAGATCCACTCGTTCATATGGATCAGCTGTAATGTTGAAGAGCCATATAGACTTGCTTCGATCCCAGCTCACACGCTCATTGTGCCAACGATTGGCCAACAGAAGGGTGGAGAAAGTCTGTGGTGGGATCCAGTCACTATATCCTGGCACACCAGTAAGAAGCTTCCAGTCACCGACACGGAGAGCCGCCCGGATGGCCGTGTTCCAGATCCCATAGCCTGCTTTCCAGGAGCCATTCTTGGCTTTGGTGTAGATGGGGTCTATGTTGTGGAGAATATCCTGTCGAGGTGAAGGACGTCCCTCACTGATGGCTTCCCAGACATCATAGCCATCAAGACTCTGGTTCTCATCTAGCGTACCTTCACCAAGCATCACCAGTGTTGGGTACCAATCAGTAATATGAATGAGAGCCCTGCTTCTAGTGCCCTTTTTGACCAGTAAAGGACTATGTACGAACCCTACCGCCCGTATACCTCCCTCCCAGTAAGTCCCTTTACTGCCTCTTAGTGGCCAATTGCTGCCTCCTGCCATTGGTTGGCCTCCATTATCTGAGGAGTACACCATAACCATGTTGTCATAATATCCATACTGCTTGAGAGCAAGAGTTAGATTGCGTACGGCCTCATCCAAGCAGCTGACCATTGCAGCGTATTTACGACGATGTAAGTTTGGGATGGACTTGTAGCGTTCGAGGTAGCGAGCAGGAACCTGTAAGGGAGAGTGTACTGCCTGGTACGCCAAGTAGAGGAAGATTGGCCGATTAGGATTGTGAGATTCAAGGATTTTCACAGCCTTTTGAGTATACATAATGGTGGAGTAGATGCCATGGTCCTGCTCCCAGGCAGCTTCTTCCCCCTCGTGAAGATCGTACCCACACATTCCCGGGCTGTCACATTTGTAATGGCTGTAGTAGTCGCCGGTACCCAACAAAGAGCCAAAGAAGGTGTCAAAGCCACGCTGCGTAGGCATACAACCTCGCTTATAAAACCCAAGGTGCCACTTTCCCACCATATGAGTAGAGTACCCAGCATTCTTCAGTTTCTGCGGAAGGGTGATGTTCTCCAAAGGGAGGCAATTCGGCTGAGTGGGTCGGATGATGGAATGCTGGAGGCCAGTGTGGATTTGATATCTAGGACATAAAAAAGCATTAAATTAGTGACAAACATGACAAGCACTGAATAAAACAGACATTTGATACACTGGTTTACTCGAAAGTAGGGCTGTACTCAACCAAAGAAAATCTTGGTCGACTGAAGTCCTGAAATTTTCGACTAAAAATCGACTAAAAATGACGTTAGAAAAAAAACGTTAAATTAATTAGATGCGCACTGTGCGCAGTACTTGGTAGTCTTGTTGTCCGCCTAAATGAATTATAAATAAACATAAACAACTAGTAGGCTATTTGCAGTATATTAAATCGTTTTTGACCTAATTATTTTGCACTGAAATGAGTCTGACACTTGAGTCTGTCGGCTCTGACAGCGCTGCATCACGTGCACCTGCGCGCAATATCATAGCTTGATTTCCGAAAATAGTACTATGTTGTCAACTAGTGATATCATCACAAGAACTGTTGAGGAATATCCAACATAATTTAGACAATTATTTTTGTCATATGTTATAATAATAAGTTATAACTGTCAGACACTATCATTTCACCGTGCATGTCCTCGCACCGAGCGAGGCTGAACATGAGCTCAGCTTCGCAGCTGAGACACGAATAGACTATTAACTTAAAGCTTTTACTCTTAATAAACACAAAAGGCACGTCCACTTTAATAAAAAAAAGAATATTTATTAAACAAACCAGATCAAGAGCAGAAACGAAATAAAGTGCATAACTGAAAAATAAAGCATCCTAGGCTCAAAACTAACACAACCAACAGCACAGCGCAATTGCGCATTAGGCTCCAAATAAAAAATAAAAAAGTTAGGTTATCACACTAAAACATTGAAATATGCAAATTCTGATATGTTCATATAGCCTACTCAAAACACACAGGGCAAGCTAACGCAGACAAGTGAGCTTACCACTTTTAGATGATATGTCATGTTTGTCGTCGAGCTGTGGAAAACTTGCTTGCAAACTTTGCATTCGACCTTTTTCCTGTTATCAATTTTAACAAAATGCTGCCACACTGTCGATTTCTTTGTTGTTGACATGTTAGAAGAGGACTGACTATTAAACGCTCTCACAATTAAATAAATAATATTCAGCATCAAACCTTCTACGCTCGACGCTCTCTCTTGGGTTGGGCTAATCCAAAAAAGGTGAAAACAAGGGGGGGTGTTTTGAAGATAGACTGTTACAGTGAAACAAGGGTACTCTGAAAACACCCCCATTAGCAGTTAGTGCTTTCCACCTGATGAAATGAGCGCGCCTCAGCGCGGCAAAACTGATGAAATAAACGCGGCAGAAAATCGACCAATCAGAATTTTGGTCGAACCAGAACGTATCGACCAATTAATCGACTAATCGACTAGGACAGTACAGCCCTACTCGAAAGGCCCTATCATACATCCGGCGCCAGGCGCGACGCAAGTGTTTTTTGCTAGTTTCAGCCTGACGCAATTATCATTTTCACGTTGTTTGAATAGCAAAGGCATTTGCACCCATTTGTGCGCCCATGGGCGAGCTGGTCTGAAAACGAGCTGTGTTCAGGCACATTGTTGGCGCGTTGCAATTTTGAGCAACTGAAATAGACTGCTAAATCTAAATCAAACAAATATTTCTTTCGTTATTTAAAGAGCGCGTTAATAATATGAGCCTATAGGTGGGTCCACAACGCACTTACACTTTGCTTATTACACACACACAGGGACACGAATAGCCAAATATTAAAAATAAAAGGATTACAGAGTAAAATATTAATATTGTGTACATAAATGGTGGAATCCGGCTTGTCCTGTAGATGGTCTGCTTGCATTTTAATCTCGCGCACGAGCAGATCCGTTTGCTCTCTGGAGACGCGTTCAGTCTTCCCGCTTGCAAATTCCGCCATGTAAATAGTGAATCCGCCATGGCGCAAGCTTTTAAAGGGAAAGGGAGATGAGACTTTGATTGGCATGTTACGCCCAAAACACACCCATTACTCATTAAGAGAATAGAGACGACCCTTTTAGACCACATTTCCCGTCGTTAAACTAGTAAAAGTGGATTTGGACACGCACTAAGTGCACTTGCGCCGTACGCTTTAGACCATGCGCTTAGATTAAAAAATAGGGCCCTATGTTTTGGGCTCAGGAAGGGAAATGATTTCATTCTGATTTAAACAAAAGATGTCCATGTAAACTCAGCTAGTGTGCTTGTGATGTTGTAATCTTATAATATGTGATGTTATATGGCAGATCAAGTAAATGGGATCAGGACATGGCATTAGGCCAAATTCAAACCTGCGTCCCCTCGAGACATCAGGACTTATGCACCACCACAGTTCCAACCACAGCTTCATTCTGTAACTCTCTTCAAATATATCTTTAAAGCATTAGTTCACCCAAAAGTGACGATTCTCTCATCATTTACTCATTCTCATGTTCTTCCAAACACATTTAGATGGTCTTTCTTTCATGCAACAACCGGATAATTGAGTCAGTGAGTTCAACTCAAGAGCGTTTAAAGAACAGGATCTGACAAAGAACAATTTGTTGATAAATAGGACATTGGTACTTTCTTCATCAAGGACCGCAATGGGAAACAAGTTTAACTTTATTGCGGTATCCTTGACAAATGAGTGTATTTCACTACTTTCTTTGAATCAAATAAAATCAAACTTATTTCCAAATATTGTAGCTTATAACTAATATTAAACTAAAACACTTCTTAACACAACCCAAATGTCCCACAAGACATGTTTTTTTTGGTCACCAAACCACTAGGAAACACGAATCCCCAACCAGCCTGTGCTGGAAGACTTGCTGACCCATGTTCTTCTGTTCGCTCCAACATCCCTCCCACATCTGCTTTCAATAAGTGGAACATACTCCTCTCTACAGCTAATCAAACTCAGACCACAGAGCATTAAAACACACTGCCTCGTTCCCACTAGACCAGCCATTCATTACACCCTTTCTCTTTTCAGTAACCCAGAAACTAACCATCTCAAGGCCCTTTCGCCTGACAACAGCCGAGATTTGAGACCCTTCAAATTCATCTTTAAATCATTAGTTCGTCTAAAAGTGATGATTCTCTCATCTTTTACTCATCCATGAGTCAGTGAGTTCAACTCGAGACATTTAGTTAACTGGATCAACTTGTTGACAGGATCTGACTCGAACTATTTGTTGATAAATAGGACATTGGTACTTTCTCTCATGAATTCTCATAAACACCCCAATGAGAGCTAGGGCAGATGTTACTCATGCTGGGTTCAGACTACACAATTTTGGCACAATCCGTTTGACGTAGGGTGTAGTGGTGATTCGTAAACGATAATGGGCGTCGGGACGCAATAATCAATCGTTTATCAAGGCAAGTCACCTTTATTTATATAGAGCTTTTTACCATACAGAGTGTTTCAAAGGAGCTTTACAGAGATAAGACTAAGAGGAAAATAATGCAACCATGTTTGTTGTCAGATCTAGAAGAAAATAGCGTCACAGTCTAGCTTAAGTAAGTTCAGTGATGGTTCATTTTTGTTGTAAAAAAGTTATTAATTTAGTTCATTTATATATATAGTCGCTCTGGGGAAAACAATGATGTCATCGTCCAGCTCAGTTCAGTTCTCATATTATGGTGTCAATGCACTCTCTTTGGAGGATTGACATCCCATACTGTCCTGTTCTTGCGATCCAGGAACATGTCCACTGTAGCCATAGTTTGTTTACGCTCAGGTCAATCGCTAGCTCAGCTTTCTCGACCACATCACGCGCGTCGTTAAAGACGGTGACTGATGACTGGTCCACGACATGACAAGAATTTAGGAGTCAAAATCGCATAATCTGGCTATCGTAACAGACAAAAATATTGTGTAGTCTGAACCGGGCATTACACTTTACTTCTGCTGTTACTTAAAGTCCCACTGAAGTGCTTTGGAACGCGCAGATTTGCAAGATGGTCGATGTAATTTCCACTGACACAGGAAGCTAAGGCGGGACATATTGAATGGCTCCTCCCCCTTTTCAAACAGCCAATAGCGTTTAGTTTACCTCACAGACTGACAGCACCATGGAAGCGAATCCAAGCACTGATGATACGTTGGATTCAATAGTAGAGGAGTGAATAAATTCTAGCCATTTCATTCTTAACCAACGTACAGTTGGACAACAGAATAAAACTCGAGCTTTTGAGCAACCGAACTCACACTCAAACCCATAATGCTCTGTGACGAGTCAACGCTCGCTTTGGACAGGTGGTGTTTATAGCAGAGGGGGCGGAGCTTTAGATTCTAAAGAGCATTTGATTGGACTGAAGATGTGATGAGAAGCGGTGATGTCATAAAAATCCCTGATCCATTTTAGCGGAAGTGAGAGAGTGTAAGTTTTGAATGCTTATATCTCCTAAATGCAAATTTTGTAATTGCTTTGGAACACACCAGCTTATTCATAACCTTAAGGCTAACATATTCATACAAAAAGCTAAAAAACTTTTTATTTTATTTCAGGGGGCCTTTAAAGCTATTGAATGGATTTAGATGGCTTGTATAAATTAATATAGTGCACAATGAATATCATACTTTTATTATGCTTATTTGTAATTTTGACCATTTTTGCCATTCAGCCCCTTTTTGTTCCCCTTAACAGTGTTGGCTTGTTCATTATGGCAGTGTTTGCCAATGCTGGTTCTGGAGCGCCACAAAACTGCACAGTCTGAATACCTTCCTTATCTAAACCACCTGTTTTTCTCAATAGCTCATCCACTTTTTAGTAGAGTGCTCATGAACTGAATTAGGTGTGTCAAATAAGGTACAAAGATAAGGAACCAAAAGGAACCTCAGTCCTATTCATTGTAATGTGGCAACCAACATTTAATTAGTGATTATCTGATTTGCTTTGCTTGGCAGGTTTTTCAGCTGGACTGTCTCATACAGACGCTGAAGATTACGAGAAGTTCATTACTTTTATCAGATGGTAGTGAATACCTTAAAAGGGCAAAAGCTAAAAAGAAGAACTGAACATACTGCTTATATGGGCAGATGTGATGTTTTTGGACTTCTGATCTAAAGGCATCATCCATCAGAGAAGCAGAAAGAGTTTCAACTAAAACATTACCAATGCCCGTCTCTTTCCATTACGTTTAGCATATTTTAGACGGCTGTTTTAGCTTTAAGAGTCAAGTCAAGTCACCTTTACTTATATAGCACTTTTTACAATACAGATTGTATCAAAGCAGCTTCACAACATGAAAATAATGCAACAAAGTTTGTTTCTAGAAGAAAATTGCGTCATCGTCCACCAGAAGGCAGATCAATAATATTGTTGAATATTAAATGTCCCCAACTAAGCAAGCCAAAAGCCAAGGCAATGAGATGGCTAAGCATTTGCCAAGATAAGCCTCTTTTTCTGTAATGTAATCTTTTTGATGAAGCCCTTTTTTTTGTTGAAGAGCTCTTTAAAGATTAAGCAATTCACAGGCTGAAAACAATGGCAATTTAAGACAATTTAACTACTAAAAGCAGCTGAAACATTTCCATTTGCAGTGTTTATTTAAAATAATATTGTCAACAAATATTAAAGGGGTTATATCATGAGAAATGACATAACAGCTGTCCACATTTACTCGTCAGTGTAGATAGATTTAATTTTTAAGTACCATTAACAAGTTCCATTTATATTTTTAACCTTTTTTAATCATTTCAGCATGGATTGTTTTATGAATCTGTCACAATAATAACTTCTAAGGGGCAGAATATGGTTTAAATTTAAATTATTCACATACAACGCCATAGCAACCACACAAACACCCTAGCAATTGCCTAGCAACTGGTTAGCAACACCATTGCAACGACCCAAAACACCCAAGCAAACACCTAACAACACCATAGCAACCACTCAGAACATCCAAGAAACCACCTAGCAACGCCCTAGCAACACCACAGCAACTACCCAGAACACCCTAGCAATAGCCTATAAATGCTCTAGCAACCGCCTAGTAATGCCCTAGTAAACACCTTGGGTGTTCTGGTTGTTTACTAGGGTATTGCTAGGTGGTTGCAAGGGTGTTATGGGTGGTTTCTAGGGTGTTGCTAGGCGGTTTCTAGGATGTTCTGAGTGGTTGCTATGGTGTTGTTATGTGTTTGCTAGGGTGTTTTTGGTGGTTGCAAAGGTGTTGCTAACCAGTTGCACCTAGAACACTGTAGCAACTACCTATCAACACTCTAGCAACCACCCAGGATACCCTAGCAACCGCATAGTAACACCCTAACAACAACCCATAATATCTTAACAACCACCTAGCAACCACCCAGAATGCCTTAGCAACGATGTAGCAGCTCCATAGCAACCAGCCATGCCAACCTAGCAAACCCGAGCCAACTGAGTGCCAGGTTTCGCCACAGAAAATGACCAAATCTAGTTTGATGTAGTATTTTACTTTACACAATATGTGTAAACATGGCCAAAAAAAATGTTCCCATTAAATATAGTCTCTTTTCATTGTCTACTAATTTGCAAATGAATGTGTTTTTTGGGCAACATGTAATAAGAGTAATAATTTGGCAACATTTTCATAATATCTCATATTTCAAAGAAATATTCATGATTTCTTCCCTATTCACTTATTATGTTTCCCTAAAATGCCTGATCGGCCTGCAGTAAGTCCTGGTGTGAAATTGATGCATCTCGTATTCTGCTCTGAAACCCCACTACAGTTCTGAGATGTTCATTTACAACAATCAGTTTGAAAAGTAGTTACAAAACATTCCCACAAGTGCCATTGAGTCGACGTCAGTCATCTTTAAAGACCAAGCAGAGGGCGTTGTGCTCCTTATAGAATAAAACGGACTGATATCCTTTGATGTGTGTGATGCTAATCTCTGGTCCTGAGTGTTTTCAGTCTTCTCAAACCACACAACACGGTCACACACCGTGAAGCGATCTGACACACAGTATATTACCCCAGTAAATCCCCATCTCAGACAGCCAGAAAGCCATTCATTGTAAATTACTGAGGGAGGAGTTGATTCATTCACTGCTTCCAAAGCAAATTGCCAAAAGAGATTCCTAGCAACCTTCCTGTTTCCCGAGGCGTGGACCAGATGTTTCGCTGTGGGAACACTAGAGTCAGGCATTCAACACATTCACAATAAAACACCAACTTGTCTGCATCATTGAATCATTATTTTCCTGTTATCACTGTAAAGCTGCTATGAAACTATCTGTAGTGTATGAAGTGCTATAGAAATAAAGGTGACGTTCATGCATATAGAAAATGACTTTCAACATGAACCTACATTTTACGGAAGCTTGTTTCCGCCACAGTAAGGTAATTGCGACTTTTTGTCTCACAATTCTGACTTTTTTTCTCACAATTGCAAGTTTACATCTCGCAATTCTCAGAATAGCGTAATATAAAGTCTTACTTGTGAGTTAGCCTATAAAGTCCGAATTGGGTGAAATAAACTTGCAATTCTGACTAAAAAAGTATTTTTTACTTAGAATTGGACTTTATATCTCACTATTCTGACTTTATATCACGCAATTCTGACTTTATATCACGCAATTGCGACTTTATATCATGCAATTCTGACTTTATATCACGCACTTATGACTTTATATCACACAACTCTGACTTTATATTATGCAATTGCAACTTTATATCACGCAACTCTGACTTTATATCACACAACTCTGACTTTATATCACACAACTCTGACTTTATATAATGCTATTCTGACTTTATTTCACACAACTCTGACTTTATATCACACAACTCTGACTTTATATAATGCAATTCTGACTTTATATCACACAACTCTGACTTTATATCACACAACTCTGACTTTATAACACGCAATTGCGACTTTATAACGCAATTCTGAATTTATAACACGCAATTGCGACTTTATATCACGCACTTATGACTTTAGATCACACAAATCTGACTTTATATTACGCAATTGCGACTTTATATCACGCAACTCTGACTTTATATCACGCAATTCTGACTTTATATCACACAACTCTGACTTTATATTACGCAATTGCGACTTTATATCACGCAACTCTGACTTTATATCACGCATCTCTGACTTTATAACACGCAACTCTGACTTTATATTATGCAATTGCGACTTTATATCACGCAACTCTGACTTTATATCATGCAATTCTGACTTTATATCACGCAACTCTGACTTTATAACATGCAACTCTGACTTTATAACATGCAACTCTGACTTTATATTACGCAATTGCGACTTTATAACGCAATTCTGACTTTATATCACGCAATTGCGACTTTATGTCACGCATTTATGACTTTAGATCACACAACTCTGACTTTATATCACGCAATTCTGACTTTAGATCACACAATTCTGACTTTAGATCACACAACTCTGACTTTTTATCACACAATTCTGACTTTATATCATGCAATTCTGACTTTAGATCACACAATTCTGACTTTAGATCACACAATTCTGACTTTAGATCACGCAATTGCACATTTATATCACGCAACTCTGACTTTATCACGCAATTCTGACTTTATACTATTATTTATATTAATTCATTTTTTGTTGTCGCTGTTGTTTAGGCGGAGGCTTTTGGGATTCCTGCCTCTCCATGCACAGTATATGGATTGTATGTTCTTGTTTTTCTTGTATATATTTCATATCGTGCAAATAAACTAAACGAACCCCCTATGTTTGACAGATAAAGTGTGATATGTTGATGTGTCCCACCTGCCGGTCATCAGCTGGCTCCTGGACGGGCTACACAGAGGCTGAACATAATAATTCTCCAGTTTCACTCCGGCTGAAGCGAGTCTGTCCAGTGTTGGAGTCTTTATCTCGGACCCGTGATATCCCACGTCTCGAAACCCTTGGTCATCAACCATGATGAAGATGATGTGAGGCTGAGAGGAAGGTTTCTCCACGGTATTCACGCGATTCGCATGAAAACTGCTCTTCCATGTTCCGTATGTTGAGTTGATAAATCCGCTAAAAGTAGTCAAAAGCGTCAGAAGAATCGCACTTCTTCCCATTCGTCCGTGCATTGCACCTAAAACCATTCGTTCCTATTTGTAAACATTTGTAAAGTTAAAATGAATATCAGAACAGATGACAACACTACTTTAATCTTTTCACAGCGCAAAATAACACCGCTGCATGTCATGATATCAGGAATAACAGGCGCGCTTGGAAATTAGGTTCGCGATTTGAACGACCAAGATTTTCACGATTTTCAAAAACCTGAATATGTAAACGGGTCGTATAGCATAATTTCTAAGCATCAAGACATTGTCGACCCGTCTGTCCCCAAAGACAGACCTGAACTGTCTCATCTTTCCCTTAAGTTACTCTTCAGTGACATACAATGAGGTCCGATTCGCGAACGAATCATTCGTTTGAATCGATTCATGATTCTGTTGAACCGATTCGCAAATCACAGGCTCGCTAGGGATAGCTGAGACTGAAAATAAAGACTGTATTTAGAAATTGACCACTAATGTGAATTTTAGCATATTTTTTGTCTATATCACCAGTACAAGTAAACACTTAGATTTAGCCTATAGATGTGAAACAATCTAAAAACTTTCAGATATTAGTAGGCTATGTTAATAAGAGGTTGTTGTTGTTTTTTGACAAAAAATAACACGTTAAAGAGCCCATGTAAACGTGTAGTAACACTTTTAAGTGCCGAGGACTTGCAACCGAATCAGTGAATCGCTTTTTAACGGGTTCATTTAAACGAACCGATTCACTAAAACGAATCGGACAAAGCCGCTGTATGGACTGCCTCTCATAGACGCAATAGATCTGGGAATGTGGTTTAGTAACCCTTTGTATGTAATGCATTTCTTTTTACAGTTATAGATTGCCTTAATACTTATTCCCCCCAGAACATGAAGTAATAAGCCGGTTCCTCAGGGTCTTATCAGTTTTGGTTAATCTATGTGCTAATGGTCCACTTGGAAACATTTATAATATTTGGCTAATATTCCCCTTGATATTAAGTTTTATGCAGGGTATTTCCTGCATTTCATGATTCCAGCTGTGGTCATGTATTGCATTACATCAGCGGTAATGTTTTATTTCCAAAATAAATAAATCTTATCCTTTTGTCAAGTGCAGTCAGATGGCATAATGTATAAATTTCCACATGCTTAAAAGAACAATGAGAAGAATTCTCCCACTGCATTACTCATGAAAGCTAATGCATCCTCAGGAAGGAATCTGACTCACTTTGGCTTGCACTGAAAGAAAAGGATGAATCTCAATGGGCTTATTGTACTAAACCACATGTCCATGCAGTAAAATAAGATCCTTCATGCAGCAAACTTTCATTCTCTGGTTAGATACAGGGTCTATGTGTGGCACTTCAGCATGTGTTATTTAAAAAAAAAAAAACACACACACACACACACACAAAAAACAGATAAGTCATTTCTATTCTCTAAGATCCTGATTCTGGCTCGGGATCAAAGTCCCTTTAAGGCGAGTCATTTCAACAGCTCGTATCTCTTCCAATGGGGAAACATCAACGTCTCCAAAACTATTCACCAAGCTTACAATTAATATTTCATATTTGAAAATCACCAATGAAATCTGACTACAACTATGACATAAATTTGACTGTTTATATCGCAACCGGAGCTTCTGACGGCAGCTGCAGTGACGCGTAACTTTACTAGTCAGCGATTGGCTCTTTTATCTAGAAGGCGGGGCTTATTCCGCCATATTGCGCTTTGCACTTTCTCCCGTTGACCTTAGAACCCAAGCAATCCGATTGGTTCAAAACTCGTTTTATGGGTAATCGTCGCTTTAATGCCCGATTACAAATCAGACAAAATCACTTTATTATATAAGCCGTTTAACGACCATTAATGTCTTTTAACTTCTATGTTACGTAACCGAAACAATTGATTGTGAAAGTAATCATTTCACATTCTTAGTGTTTTTTTAGTTAGCTAAGATAAACAATTCAGTTACTACACAATAGCTGTCTGTCTTTCTGTGAAGCTGTGTGTACTGTGAAAAGCGCTACACAAATAACTATATTACCTGATGGGCGTTTTCCCACTTAAGACTCTTCTCTTCATCCCGCCGGGATCCTCAAAAGCAGGGTTTGCTCCACTCAGACGCGTATCTAACACTCGCACACTCTTTGACAGTCAACATGTTCAACATGTCTGGACACAACGGACCCTAAAAAAGACCTTTTTGTTGTCATATCTGACTGACGTCTGGCATGCGGTTCACTGATGTGATCTTTAGTGTTTTGATGAACATTATAGACGTGTGCCAGACATAAAGTTCCAGAGAGTTTGTCTGAAAATAATCAGTTTGCTTCATCCAGAGACAGAATCAATTATTATAATGGGTTCTTTTTTATTATGTTGCACGAAGTAAGAATATAATTTCCCCTCACTTGATATAATAATCAAACGCCAATCAGTATTTATTTACAATATACAATATTTTGTTCCATCACGACTTTACAAGCCGATAGATATTATTGTAGCTCTATCCCTGTGTTTAACCAAATATTAGATTAAATATTTGACACATTTCCATTTTTTGTGTGGAGATTTGGACAGAGATTTCACACGTTATCCAATCTGTGCTTTTCATTCGGTCAAATCCCAATCCCAGTCCTGCAGGAAAGGCTAAAGTGCACATCTGCATGCAATATGCCGATATCCGAGCGAATCGTTGGAGATGACACCGAATTCCAGTTGTTGGCAAAACTTCAGTGTGATTTTATCTAAGATTATCAGATGATCATTTTTCCTTCAGACTGAACGGATAGCATTGCAGCAAGTCAGAGCAGGGAAGAGACGACAGAAGAGAGAGATCTTATCGTTAACATCAGACAAAGCATTTTTGCTTTGCAATATGAGAATTCTTTCCATTATCTTAACAATAAAGCAAAACAAAAACAGTATCAAAGCACATCTTAAAGAGATAGTTACACTTTTCACAGTACATATTAGTCCAAAGAATCTTCACAGAGAAATATCCTAATATCCTCAAGTGAACAGAAGGCAAATATAGAAAAGAAAAACTTTCTAAGACATTCGATATGGAGCTCATCTTCTGAAATATGTAAACAAAAGTCCATATGCCCCAAATACAGTCCAGGCACAGAATATTTATAATAACAGTCAGTTGACAGAGAATGACATTCATTATTATAATATGGTGTAAAAAGTTTCAGCCAGTGACAATATTTTTAATACACAAAACATTTTTTCATATAATTTTATGCCGCACGCCGAATCCTCGGTACGATGACACAGTCGTATTTGCATGTGTGCATTTTATTAGATTTGTTTGCATTAAGGTCGTTTAACGTAGTGTGTTTGTGCATTTCTTACTGGTATGCACAACAAAAACGATCCCAATCCCAACAATCCCAAATCTCTGCTGTTTTTTTGTTTTTGTTTTTTGGTACATTTCTTTTTTATTTGATTTGATTTTAATCCACTAGATGGCACAAAAACTCACACAGCACTTTTCTAAACATCCATGGTTGACTACGCAACAATGAAATTCATCCTTATATTTATATATTTATACAGCCAGATGTTTGTTGCAACAAGCCGATTCTGCTCTAAATAGCTTATATTTAGAAATATTCAGGTTTGTTTGAAGTAAATCAACAGTTTTTGGGGTAAAAAGTGTCCAGCACTCACTCATTCCGCTATCGTTCACCAGCATTTATATTTTTTAAACATTTTTTATATATATATATATATATTCCGCCAAGACCAAAGATATCAACATTGCCATATACATTACCATGCCAAACTCTCCGAGAGTTGAGATTCTGTAAATATCACAGTAGCTTAACCCTAATAAAACACCAGAATGCTTCACTGACAGGTGACCGGAAAACCAGCACATGTGTGTATAACCCGAGCGCCGTAGGGACCCTGGCCTCCCGAGTGGACATCACCGTCTCTGAGGACATTTCCAGCTCCACTTACTGTGTGTCAGAGCTGAAGTAAATCCCCCGAGGGAGAATCAGTTCCCCTCACAGACCCTGTTGAGCCTCTTTAAAATCCTGCGCGCGATCTGTGGGAATTTATATGTTTAAAAAAACAAAAAAAGAGTATAAAAGCAGGTAAACAGAGGCAGCAGAACACGAGGTTGCTTCAGTGTTAGTGGGTAGATCTTACATTTACATAATCATTTAGCAGATGTTTTATCCAAAGTGACTTACAAATGAGGAGAACAATAGATGCAATCAGAACAACAAGAGGACAACAAGTGCTGTAACAAGTCTCAGTTTAGCACAGTAGCAAGGTTTTTATTTTATTTTATCAGAAAAACAAAACAAATAGAATAGTTTAGAGAATATAAAAGGTAAGTGCTAGTATTAATTGGTCAGATGCTGACGAAAGGTGTGTATCTTGAATACACTTAGCCTGTCTACATGTGCTAGTGCAGTCTATGGGAATTTATAGGCAAAACAAGAGTATAAAAGCAGAGAGGAGAAGCTTCGTAAGGACACGAGGTGTCTTCAATAGTTGCTTCAGTGTGTAGATCTACGTTACACTCACGTCTTGAGTGTGTGGACGAACAGACCGGTTTAAGAGGAATGTGTTCGAGGACTTCACCTCAGCCAAGGGGAACTCTTGCTTTCGGCACGCGGCAAATGTCAACGAGCTCCCCTTGCTTTTACAAGATGCTAAGAGTGCAGAAAGAAAGCTATTTATAACCACAGAACCGTGGTGTGTGTAGAGCTGTGTGTAGAGTGTGTGTAGAGCTGTGTTGTAATCACTGGCGTCGCCGGCTCTGAGATCAGATGAATGAGCGCTATGTATGTAGTCGTACAGTAAAGCCTTCTTCCAGCTTTTGGAAGATCTGTTGATCTTCTTATTGGATGCCGAGTCACGGACGGTTATTCGTTGTGCAGCTCAAACTCTTAGATGAGCAACCTGACAAACCAATGTGCTCTTTTTCTTATTAAATGCATAAACGTTCTGGAGAAGATCTGAGAAGTGTTTGCTGGCAGGAATGCAATAACACAACTCTTCTTAAAGGGATTTTTCACCCCAAAATTAATATTTGTCCTCCTGAGACCCAGAAAAAAAAAGTTTTTTGAAAGTTTTTTTGTTCATGTCATCACATTGTTTAGACTTAGAGCATAAGAAACAAATGGTAATTTTTTTTTTTTTTTGAAATTGTATATTTTATTCATAATCTGTCATTGTTTACTCACCCTCAAGAGTTTCCAAACCTGTATGAATTTCTTTCTTCTGTTGAACACAAAAGAAGATATTCTGATGAATGTCAGGAAACCAAACAGTCGATGGACCCCACAGTATTTGTTTTTCCTACTATGGAAGTTAATGGGGACTTTTATTATTATTCAAAATATCTTCTGTTGTGTTTAACTGAGGAAAGAAATTCATACAGGTTTGGAAGAACTTGTGAGTGAGTAAATTATAACAGAATTTTCATATTTGGGTGAACTATCCCTTTAAGCTTTAGGTTCAGTTAATGTCTGCAGCACTGATGGTTAATACGCTATCACCTTTTTTTCATATCACATATTTTAGTAATCATCATAAATTAGGTATCTTTAGAAAGCTTACTAACTCAAAAAATTTATCCTGTGAAAACTGTTTTGAAATTGGATGTTGCGTTACCATGGAAACGGTACTCTAAATTATTTTAACAGGCTCCTCCCCTAGTGGGCGTCGTCAGGTTTTCAAAATTTTATTTTAACTACTCTATAATAGGGATGGGCGATACCACTTATTTTGTTTTCGATCGCCGATACAGATACGATACCTAAACTGAACTTTAAAATTGTAAAATTTCTTAAATTATTGAATTGGTAAGAGTAAAATGGGTAATGATACCCACTTAACATTAAATTTGAAAGGCATTTTAACATTCAATACGCCTTAATTGGAACTTATTAGAATATATTTTTTGTTTACACATGGTTAAATGTAGGCCTAGTTGAACTATGGTCACTGTAATGTTCATTTTCATAAGGGACTGCCAGTGACAGGCTGTTGCACCCATAAAATGCAACTTTTTTTATTCTGACAGTGTATGCTTTATATTAAAATTAGTTACAGAACAGAACTTTTAACATTCAATTTAAAACTATTTAATTCCACAGACTATGTAGGCTACAATTTCAATTTGTTGAATTTGTTGTGAAGGGATAGTGAAGGGATAGTGGAGGGATAGTGAAGGGATAGTGGGGGAATAGTGAAGGGATCGTGAAGGGATAGTGAAGGGATAGTGGAGACTTGACGTTTGTTGTGAAGGGATAGTGGGGGAATAGTGAAGGGATAGTGAAGGGATAGTGGGGGAATAGTGAAGGGATAGTGAAGGGATAGTGAAGGGATAGTGGAGGGATAGTGAGGGGATAGTGAGGGAATAGTGGAGGGATAGTGGAGACAGATGACGTTTGTTGTGAAGGGATAGTGAAGGGATAGTGGGGGAATAGTGGAGGGATAGTGGGGGAATAGTGAGGGGATAGTGAGGGAATAGTGGAGGGATAGTGGGGGAATAGTGAGGGAATAGTGGAGGGATAGTGGAGACAGATGACGTTTGTTGTGAAGGGATAGTGAAGGGATAGTGAAGGGATAGTGGGGGAATAGTGGAGGGATAGTGAAGGGATAGTGGGGGAATAGTGGAGGGATAGTGGGGGAATAGTGAGGGAATAGTGGAGGGATAGTGAGGGGATAGTGAGGGAATAGTGGAGGGATAGTGAAGGGATAGTGGGGGAATAGTGGAGGGATAGTGAAGGGATAGTGGGGGAATAGTGGAGGGATAGTGGGGGAATAGTGAGGGAATAGTGGAGGGATAGTGAGGGGATAGTGGAGGGATAGTGAAGGGATAGTGGGGGAATAGTGGAGGGATAGTGAAGGGATAGTGGGGGAATAGTGGAGGGATAGTGGGGGAATAGTGAGGGAATAGTGGAGGGATAGTGAGGGGATAGTGAGGGAATAGTGGAGGGATAGTGGAGACAGATGACGTTTGTTGTGAAGGGATCGTGGAGACAGATGACGTGTGCGACAGATGACTGGAGTCGTATTTCAGCGTCGCACAGCAGTAAATGGATGAACATCCGTTGCTAAAGCTGCAAGAAATATGACACAATTCCTCAGGCCTTGCGCAATACCAATTTACAGTCTTCTTTCTATCGCAAAGAGCTTCTCTTGAATGACTAATTGTCAAAATTAGGCAAAGGAACAAGGTTGTGTGACGTGACCTTACAACTGTAATATTATAGGCTAAACTTGTTTGTACTTTCGCCGCTTGATGCACAAACTGGGATCTGAAGCAAAACTGTTGAGAATCGAACTATCTATAACTATTCCATTTGGGATATTTATGAGACATTTATCAAAATGGCATAAATAATTGTGATCTTGGCAGAAAAACATTAAAAAAAGTGGTTAGGCTCTTGAAAGTGGTTTTCTCTTGGGCTGGAGGAAACAAAAGCTGATAGTGCTTCAAGTATAGAAGTATAGAAGTATAGTGCTTCAAGCCGCCATTAAAACGCGAGCTTTGGCTTTACATCGCATGCGATCTACTCGTTCAGTGTGAGTATGTAACCTTGCTGAAATCGCAGGGTCACAAATAACCTTTTTATCATAGTAAAATCTACATCGTTCCCAACAAAAGTATTGTTTAGCGTAAAACATGTTGAAGATTAGCGAACTGGCTGTCGATTACTTAAATGATAAGGTTTATTCAGTGTAGTGAAGCCTCCTCTCCATTGACATCCATTCGTAAAAAACGGCGTCCTTCCCTGCGTACCGGCGTTAGCATTAGCCGCTACGCTCTGTGGTTCCTGGTGTTTATTAAAGGTTATTTCATCGTCTGCCAGGCATCTTTGTTTGGATTATTGCTATTGCTATGCTAACCTGTGACAGCTGTGTTTTTACTCAATTCTGAACTGAGTTCATCAGTTCCAGGAGACTTATTGGCTTTTTAATGAATGAAAGGCTTCATCTATGTCTTTCAGAAGTGTTGATCTATCTCATTCAGTTTATTTATGCTATGTAAAGATCCAAAGAAATCATTCATGTGTTATTGGAAAAATCTAAACAAATCACTAGCCTATATTTTTGGCAGAAGATGTTGCAATATTCTTTAGTGTGTGATCACGTTACCATTAATCATGAGTTTAAATATATGATTGTTTTTAGCTTGCTGTCTTTCCAGCCTGAAAAACATCGCATTTCTTGGGGAAGAAGATGGAAGCAATATAAAAGCATGGGAATAAACTAGATACATGTTTTAAACAGGAGGGATGAGAGGTAAATTGGATGATGACTCCTTGTCAACCCAGGCAATAAACGGACAGCTGGAGGTTTGTCTTTAGCTTCTGGCGAGATCCTGGCAAAGATGGATGACCTTTCCTCGAATATCTTCTCTCTCACTTTCAGCGACTCCATAAAATCTCAAATTCCACCGACATGAATAAGCCTCCAGGTGCAAAAGCCCTGAAGTGACTCCACCTCGTGTCAAAGTCTTTAACTTCGCCACTTATGAAGCCAATAACATCCTTCACAACAAATGTGGCTAGTGTTTTTTCTTTGATTGTTTTCACACTACTACACATGGTGTGATTTCTTCTGAGCCAGTGTCTTGAATCAAATAGTTCTGTCACTGGTTCATTCCCAGTTTAGTAGTCCGTTCAGCTGTCAGACGAATGTAATCTGGAACAAAAAATTTAATTATTTGAAATTCAAATTCGATGTGTCAGCCACGTTGGACCGGTTAACATAATGCTGTTCATCACTCACACTAAGAAATCAATGAATTTTTATCTAATATTTCGCAGCTAAAATAGTGCGGCCTATGGCAGTAAAAACCACTGAGCAGCTAAATTCCAGGGTAACCCAAATGTGCTGATTTGTGTTTTATGTATAACTCAATAAGCATTATACATTTGCAGAAATATCACATTAATGATAAACTAAATGCTGTTAAAAATCATCTGATAATGTCTATTGCAGACTAGGTGTCCGCAGTGGCGAAGCCAGGATTTTTTCATAGGGGGGGCCAGGCAAGGGCCAGCAACCAGTCTGGGGTGGCACAGAAATCTTAATTTATCATAAAAAATAATTTGACAATAATTGGACTGTTTTAGTGCATACACAACTGAATAAAGTTAATTTGTACTTAATTGTAATTGAGATAATAGTGAATTAGGAATCATGGAATACTGAGTGAGTTTTATTATTTTTTTATTATTACCCACCACCTCATGTTAAAATTAATTAAATAGTAATAAAAGGGCACACAATATAGCTAAAGTCCAACTTGCTCAGTTAGCTTGGTTCTGGTTCTCAAAATCTCCAATAGCTTGTTCTATTGCAGAAAACAGATAACTACATATAACTACTTAAAGGAGCCGTATGTAAGATTGTGGCCAAAACTGGTAGTGCAATCACTTTCAAATTACTGTAGAGCAGTGTATCCCCTCCCCCCCCCCCTGACTCGAGGTTGCCAGATAGGCTGCAGGATCCAGCACGAACGTTTGTAGCTGCAGCTGTGGTAACTAGAGCAGAGCTGGCAACCCGGATGCTGAAACACTACTGACTTCGTGATTGATAGGTAGAGGGTGGCACTTCAGGCCAAAACACAACATGACAACATCAACATAAGTTGAGGGCTGCAACTTCACTTTTTAAATGACAATATCCTGGCCGGACTACTGTTGTCAGTGATATAAGTATTTGAAATGAACATGATTTCTTAATGTCTAGTGACACATCAGGGCCATTTTATGATTAATTGAAATACATTTCTTACATACAGCTCCTTTAAGTCCAAAGATTATTCAACCTTCAATGCGTTTTATATAATCAATGAACTCTTCAATCAATTCTGAGTTTGTCAAAAAAAAAAAAAAAAAAAACTTTCTATATTAGTTGTCAAAATAAATAATTGCAACAGTTATATCATACCTAAATTAAAAAGGAAAACAAAAGTTCTCTTTTGAATCCCCATGTGCAAGAATGTGAACAAGGCGGAAGTCAACAGCACATAATGTAAAATGTTATATTTTTCATAATGTAATGTTGCCAGAATGTAAAATTAGTTATTTTATGGATTTAAAAATTATCCATTTTTGTTTGTCCTTTACAAATTAACGCAAAATGAATGCCTATCTTCTAGTACAAATGCACAGTGCTCATGTATTTGGACATTAAAACATTACATATCAATTTGTGCCTTATATTTTGATCTCACATAGCAGAATATTCAGACACATGTGACGCATATATAACAAATACATGCATGCAGTTTTGACAGCTTTAATCGCCTTTTTGATTCTTACATGAGTTAATTGACGACAACTACGGCTACTACAGCACACCACATTTGCACGTGATGTGCGGTACGCAAGCACAGTTCAACGGCTGTCAGACGTATGACAGAAAAGTTTGTTAGTTTTACTGACATTTGGCCTGACAACATCTCATCTTACCGAAGATAGCCAACTGAATAACGCGCTTTTCTCAGCATCTCACAGAAGTGTCACAAGCTTTCACACACATTTTCTAAAATAAAAGTAGCATCAGAAAAAAAGAGAATTACGTTTGTTGTTGACTGGACACTATTTGACTTACTCGAAACGGTCTTGCAACTCACCAGTTGAGAAAGATTGACTTTATATTTACTATGTGCATATCACTGTCTGATGTTCTGCTGAAGCTCATTCAGCACTTGCACATTTCCGCACTCGTTTGGCTTGCGCCTGGCGCTGAGGTGAAGTTGGAGTGTGCGTCTGAAAGTCTCACGTTTTTTGTGGTCTTAAAGAGACGGTTCAGCGTTTTAAAAAACACAATTTTTTGTCAATAAAAAAAGGACAGAAACAGCAGTTGTGAGAGGGGTGGCCAAGCTTAGACCAAGGGTGGCCACGGCCACCCCTGGCCACCCCTGGCCACCCCCTAGCTCCGCCACTGGGTGTCCGAGCCGACGCAGTGCAGTCAACTTTGCTCTAAAGTGGTCACGGACCGGATTTGACCGTTCCAATATGGCGGACGGCTCACATTTTGAAACGGACACTAATGAGGCATCTATGTATATATATTGTTATCTTAAGTCTTTGATAATACCATACACAATTAAAAAGACAGGAAATGTCATTTAGTTAAAAAAATAATTTAATGTGATATTTAAATATTGAATAAAAACAGTAAAAGAAGATAATTATTAAATCGCTCCCATTTTATTTAATTTTTCAGGCTTCTTCTGCTTTTTATATAATTATCAACCTTTGTAAATTGTTGCGTGGTCAAAATCATTTTGTTACAAAACTTAAACCGACATCTGAACGTAATATTTTTCTTCCTGAACGTTGATTCGTTGAACGTGAGCTGTCATAATGACGTGTGCGCTGACGTCACACGCAGCGTCAGATTCAAACTGTTTGGCGGTTAATAGAAAACAAGCAGCATCGAGGACTGAGTTTACACGCACACTTACCGAATCTAAACTCAATTCAAGATGTCTAAGACGTTGAAGGGAATCACTCTGAAGGGCAGTGCGGAACTTGTTGCCGAATTTTTCTGTAAGTAACGTTACTGATGACTTAATGCGTTTCATGGCGTCGTTAATGTTTGTCGTGGTCAGTTACAATAGAAATAGAATTGAAATCGATTGGCGTCCTGAGGTGTGCGAATATCCTTTCAAAAGTCTCGTGCCATTGTTAAAGTAGACTGCTGTTTTAATCTCAAATGTGTGGTTAAAAGATGTTAAGATGTGATCGCTAACCCTGTAAAGCCTGACATGTGAAATAGTTCGAAAAATCTAATGAAATAAAAACGTATTGGGCATTTAGACTATCAAATAAATGTAAAAAGAGTTTGCATATGTGTTTTTTGAGCATCGCATTTGATGCATCACGCTTTTATGTTTAATATAGAATGAGATTATGGAGTTCATACTCGAGAAGGAAACAACATTTTCCTGAATTTTATTCAGAGGCTCAAAATATGCAATTTGTTGCTAAGCTGATATTTATGTGGCCAAAAAGTAAGATAAAATAAATCAACAACAGTATAGCGTCTAGTTGCATAAAATATAAATATCTGTGTCTTAACGTTAGATGATATTTAAATGATTAGTTGTATGACCAAAGTTCTGTAGTTTTAAAACATAATGCAATGCAATGATGATTGAGAGATGAACAAATAAACCTTCCTTAAAAGCCTGATGATCATATTTGATAATATAGATAATTAAGTAAACCTGAGTTGCTGCTCTAGTTCAGTAAGTGTTGATCTGGAAATATTACTAACAATATCAGAGATTCTTATGTTTACTTAATAATTTTTACAAGACACGTGAAGCACGATCTGAAGGAGGACGTTTGTACAGTTAGCAATAGTGTGCAGAGCTGTTCCAGAAACTAATTTATATAAATAATATATGTTTGTGTTCTGTAGCGTTCGGGATCAACAGTATTCTCTACCAGCGAGGGATCTATCCGGCGGAAACCTTCACCAGAGTCACACAATACGACATGAGTCTTCATCTCACCACTGACTCCAAGCTGAAGAACTACCTCACCAACGTCATCACACAACTCAAAGGTGCGTCCACACACACACACACACACACACACACACACACACACACACACACACACCTACACACACCTGTCTGAGGAAACAACAGCAACACACACACCTGTCTGAGGAAACAACAGCAACACACACATGTTTTAGTAACATTAGATAGCTATACAGTGTAATGGGATATTTTATATTTAAAAGGATACTTCAGGATTTAGCATTAAGCTTTATATCAGTAGAAAACAGGGTTCGAATTATGATTTCATCTTTGTGGGGGTCTCTTTAAAAAAAGAAGAAAAAAAGTAGCCTATGAGCAGGTGCGGTAGCTTAATAATGTAATATAAAAATATAAAAATTTGCAAATATAATACAAATTTAATAAAAAAGCGTTGGTAACACAATTCAATTTAAATAGTACATTTGGTTTAATTTGTTGTTTAATGAGGTCTAAAATATGCTGTTAGTTGTAAGAATTTTCACGTGAGTAAATAGATAGATCCGACAGGTTCGACCGTGTACTTAAGTGGTCCAGTGGTAGAACATTTGCCAAACGCGTCAGAGGTTCTGGGTTCGAATCCACACTCCTATAAGTTTTTTTTTTTTTTTTCATCAAATCCGATTATGTTTATAAGTGGTTCTATATCAGGCAGAGACACGTTTGTGTGCATTTTGTTTTGTAATTTTACTGGAACGAATAGAGAGTCTCCACAACGGATTGAAGCGCGCCCGAGTGAAGATTGTGCGCGAGCCACAAACACAGTATCCGCGCCAATGATCGTAGCGGCACTTTTATCACTTGATTTAAGCATAAGGATGTACCGTAGTGTGATGACGATCCGAGATCCCGCGAGATCCATGTGTTTGGCATCTTGTCCTATCTTTTAAGTCATGCTACAGTAGTCTGAAGGAAAAAGTGCTTTATTTGTAATTTAAAATAATGGTGCTGATGATTTTTAGAGACCCCCACAGGTGTATGATTTTACTGCTTTCATGGGAGCTCATCCTCTCTATGGGAGCTCAGCTCCCACTGGCTCCCATGTAATTCGAACCATGGTAGAAAACCTGTAGTATTTTCGAATGACCGTGCTTTCCACCCTCATATCCCCCTGAGACGAGAGATTTATGTATTTTTTGTCTGGAAAAAATCCTCAGATGATGCAAAAATCGTCATTTTGCGTCATCAGAGGATTTTTTTGCCAGAGGCGAGAGACTCCAGCCAGTAGGGGGAGCTGTCCCGCATGTGTTCAACCCGCCCATAGAGGGATCTCACTCACAGAATGTACACAGTGTCAGCCGTCTTTCTTTGGAAGCTAAGCTAGCAGGCTCTTGCTCTGTGGAGAAAGCTGAGTAGTCGGGGTTACCATCCTCTTTTTCCCGGACATGTCCGGCCGTCGAGATCGTCCAAAATGTCCGGGATTCGACTTTTGCTCTTTACAGTCGCCATTCATTGTTTACATGCACACATTTTGTTTCAATCTAACTGAATTCATTCCGATTGGTGAATCTGAATGTAGTGTTTACGTGAACGCTAAACAAGTGATCGGTTGATGTGCGTTATAGCATTGCTAAGAAAATTCCCGCTCCTCCGTGAGAGATACGAGACCGGCACGTCTCTCAGGTGCCGCTCATCAGTGATCACGCCACCGGCCTCGCGCCGTTCTCCCTCAGCCTCGTCCTGCTCGCCACAGTGAACATGATGAATGGCGACTGTAGAACGCAAAAGCGGAATCCCGGACATTTTGGGTGATCTCGAAATCCCAGGGAGACTCACTAGTAGCCTAACCTTGTTGTTTAACTGCGCGCTCTAACCGGTAGGCGTGGCTTGAGAGTGGCCTCATAGAGCAGCGAAGCAAGTGCATTCTGGGAGTTGTCTTTCATCCACATGAGCCAAAAATACATTTTCTGGCTTTTCTTAGTCTAGAAAGCTCCAAATTCAAAAATAATTTCACATTTCTTCTACATAAATGACCCATTTTAAATACACGTTCATCTTTCCAGAGGTGGAGTATCCCTTTAACATTAAATGTGTTTTCAACTGATTTGATGCCTCAAAGTTTTTCCCAGAAGAAATGAAGTTTGTGTGTGCGGTTACACACACTGAGTGGCACGACAGCATTGGTTTTCAGCGTGAATGCCGTGAAAAACACCCAAAACGCATCTAAAACGGGGAAGAGCTTTGAGATCGACTGAACAACTAGATTTGACAAGAAATGCTGAAAGCTACAGAACAGAGAAGCAGAGAAATCACTGCGATTCACAGAAACCACTGGATCCAGGCAGAGCAAGGAGGATTTGCAGTTATTATTGTGTCAATATGCTGAATTATGGGTAAAATCACACCCTATATATTGTATTGACAACTCAATTAAATGTTAACCATTGTATATTCTGCATAATTGGATGTTTTTAAATAAACACATTAAAGTATGCAAGTAGTTTTAGGGCTAGATGAGATATTTAACATTGATATAAGTGATCACATGGATTTAGACCTATATTGTATTTAGAGGGTCTTAAAGTATTAAAAGTTGATAAATCAATTTAGAGAAAATTAAGGCCCTTAAAAAGTTTTTAAAAGTCTTAAATGCCATTTTCCAAGGTATTAAATTTTGTATCATCTTTTCTTCATTATGTCTATATCTGTCCAAAGAGGTTGTATGCTAAAGTTTGCCTGAGTTTAATCGTTGCGTAGGCGAATAGTGGGATTCTGTGTTGCCAACGTGTAAAATGGCTGTGAATGAATCAAAGTCTCACCTTACATTTAAAGGGGTGGTTGATTATGATTTGATTATGATTATCAAGACAGAATATGCTAATCAATAACTAAAAGATAACTACACATCAGCTTCATTAATTCCTCAATTAACCATTCAGAAATGTCCTGTTGCTTCTACATGTTGTCTCTTCTTCTTGAGTCTCTCCATTATTGTCTGACTCCGGTTTGAACATAAAAGGCTAAAAGTTTTTGAAATGTTCAGTGTGTGTCTTATAGCTCCGCCCCCTGTGCCGGGAGCAGCAGCTCATTTGCATTTAAAGGGACAGACACAAAAACGGTGTGTTTTTGCTCACCCTCAAAAAGTGACAATTTTAACATACGATATAAAAATATTTGTGGGGTATTTTGAGCTAAAACTTCACACACACACTCTGGGGACATCAGAGACTTATTTTACATCTTGTGAAAAGGGCATTACACCACCCCTTTAAAACAGCCCGTTTCTGTCAGTCAGCCGAAGTTCACTGTGAACGCTCCTGCGTGTAGTTTGTGTGTGTGTGTGCGTTTGCTCAGTGATGGTCCGTCTCTCTGCAGAATGGCTGTTCGACTGCACCGTTCAGAAGCTGGTGGTGGTGATCACGTGTCTGGAGACCAACGAGGTTCTGGAGCGATGGCAGTTCGACATCGAGTGCGACAAGGCGGCGAAGGAGAGCGGGTACGTGTTTTAATCTCTCATATCAGAATAATGATTCGTTATCATCTTCAGATTCAATCACAGCCATGAATCGGAATCGTTAAAATTCTAACGATACTCAACCTAGGTGTCCTGTAGCGATTCTGCTTAGCGATTCCAGTTAGGAGAAAAAGAAACTTTGATTTCATTATTGCAAAATATTTAATTGTATCTGAATATCATGAACAGAAATCATCATGATAAAGAACACTTACACGAGGAGCGTTTGCCTGCGGTTTAAAACACCACAGAACAACTAGCAGGACTAACACACACCTCAAGCATTATTAAAGACAATAAACACTCAGTAACTAAAAAAAGAACAAATAAAAAATCAGCAATCACAACATAGACACGACTGAACAAAGATATACGATTGAGTGTTTTAAGATTTTCAGTATTCATGTACAGAAACTGTAATCAAATGTAAAATAACACTGTACTTTATAAATAAAATATACATTATGAAGTTATTTTTGTTATTTGTAAATATAAGTCATTCAGTCAAAAATTAGTGAATTTTCTGTCTTTTGTTGTTTGATTAGTGTTATTATAGAGACAGCAAGAATATTAATTATATTAAGAATATCAGGCTGCTGTCACTTTAAGAGCTGCACGTATCCAATATCTGTTACACGTGCGTGTGTGTGTGTGTGCAGCACTGAAACCAGCGCAGGAGTCTCACACACTTGAATGGTTTGAAGTCATATTGAAATGCTCACAAAGGAATTAAGAGGAATCGAAAATTTGATTTTATAACAAGTATCTGATTCCCAACCCTAGCCATGAAGTTCACTGTGATTTAATTTTAATGTTCTCTTGCGTGACCAATGCACATATCAATGTTCATAATTGTATGTTCCAGTGCCCCCAGGGAGAAGTCCATAAAAGCCATCCAGGAGGAGATCCGCTCGGTGATCCGACAGGTCACCGCCACCGTCACCTTCCTGCCGCTGCTGGAGACTGCCTGTGAGTTCATCAGTTCATCTGAGATCGAGGAACATTCACACCAACGACAACAACCATAACGATACAAGTCTGAGACATTCTTAAAGGAGTCGTTCACTCCAAAATTGAAATCTCCTGATAATTTACTCTCCCCAACGCCATCCAAAATGTTCATGTTTTTCTTTCTTCAGTCGAAAATAAATGAAGGTTTTTGAGGAAAACACTCCAGGGTGTTTCTCCATATGAAGAGTTTGGTTCCAAAACGCGATAAACGCCATTTAAAAAAAAATTGAGTTCCTGCAAAAATCAGTATTGTATAGGGTCGGTATTGAAAAGTCAATTTTAAATTTTACGTAAAATGCGATATCCGCCGTGTTATTCTGTCATGTTTTCTCCCTTTCTTTCCAAACCGCGACAAACGCCAGCCTCCTTTCTCTGCAGAATGAGATAAATCCGCTCAACCAATCACAGCGCATCATTCCACGCACTGTAAACAGTAACGGCAGCGCTTTGAATACACCCGGCATCCTAGTTTTTCCTATCTACTTTGTACTTTTTGATCAACAATCAAACAAAATCTTTTATAATTTTGACGGCATTGATGAACCTGTGGTGGTTTCTGCGGTAGGGAAGAAACGCAAGCCATCGAAATCTAATCATTTACGTGAGGAGATTAAGAAGACGAGGCGCGGGAGGAGGAAAAATGCCGGCTGTTGCTTGTTCTCACACGACGGCATCAAACTTCAGTCACGCTGACACGTTGAACCTAGGGGACCTTTTGAAAAACTTTCAGTTGTTTTACTCAGTCAACGAAAACCGAGCAGGACTAACGTCAAAAAAGTTCAGGAGGTATTTCCTAGCGATAGCTGATTGAATGTATTTTTAGTCCAGTGCCTGTAATAAGATATTGACCGAGTTCAGAGGCTGTCATATGTGGATCAACTTATTTTGTTGTGTATTTTCAACAGTTTCAATATGAAAAATAACTTTTATATTGATTCAATGGATTAATTGCATTTGGGGAAAAAAAGTGTTATGAATTTATTGCATTTTGGGGAAAAAATTATCAGTTTTTATAATAAATCTTTGAAAATCAAAATCTGGATTTGAATTTGTTTTGTTGTTATAACCTAAAGATGCTATGTGAAAATTTGAAACAGAAAATAGTGGTTTTCATCTTGCCACATTCTTGGTAAAGAAAACACATTTTTACTCAAATTAATCAAAATGGATTTATCGCGTTTTGGAACCAAACTCTAGTGTCTTCAATGGGGTCCAACGGGTCGAAGGTCCAGATGTGAGTTTCAGTGCAGCTTCAAAGTCTCGACACGATCCAGCCGAGGAATAAGAGTCTGATCTAGACAAACCAGCGGACATTTATAACAAAATAAACATTTATATACTTTTATCCACTAATGCTGGTCTTGCACTAGCTGTGATGCGACACACATTACGTAATCAGGTTGAAAGGTCAAGCGTGACGTAGGCGTAAGAACAGACCCAGTGTTTACAAGCGAATGTGCAAAGACCGAGTCAAACGCCTTTTACAAAATAAAAGATAAAACAGGTTTTTTGCCCTACTCTACATTTCTGAACCAGAACACGCTTGACCTTTCAACCTGATTACGTAATGTGTGTCGCATCACAGCGAGTGCAAGACCAGCATTTGTGGTTAAAAAGTATATAAATGTTTATTTTTGCTATAAAATGTCGCTGGTTTGTCTAGATGAGACTCTTATTCCTCGGCTGGATCGTGTCGAGACTTTGAAGCTGCACTGAAACTCACATCTGGACCTTCAACCCGTTGGACCCCATTGAAGACACTATATGGAGAAACATCCTGGAGTGTTTTCCTCAAAAACCTTCATCTCTAGTGCATTGAAGTTAAAAGTTTTACGCAGTTTATATTATGATCTGACTCAAAAATTATATATATATATATATATATATATATATATATATATATATATATATATATATATATATATATATATAAATATAATATATATTTTTTTTTATGCACTTTATATTATGATCTGACTAACAATTTTATTTTATTATTTTTTTGGACACTTTATATTATGATCTGACTAACAATTATTTATTTATTTATTTATTTATTTTGGACACTTTATATTATGATCTGACTAACAATTTATTTTTATTTTTTTGGACACTTTATATTATGATCTGACTAACAATTTATTTTTATTTTTTTGGACACTTTATATTATGATCTGACTAACAATTTATTTTTATTTATTTTTTTGGACACTTTATATTATGATCTGACTAACAATTTTTGTTTGTTTTGTTTTTTTGGGACACACTTTATATTATGATCTGACTAACAATTATTATTTTATTTTTTTTGGATGCACTTTATATTATTATCTGACTAACAATTTTTTTTTTTTTTTTTTTGGACACACTTTATATTTTGATCTGACTAACAATTTATTTATTTTATTTTTTTGGACGCACTTTATATTATGATCTGACTAACAATTATTTATTTTTTTTGGGATGCACTTTATATTATCTGACTAACACTTTTGTTTTTGTCGTCTCCAACAGGCGCGTTCGACCTGCTGATCTACACGGATAAAGACCTGCAGGTGCCGGAGCAGTGGGAGGAGTCTGGGCCTCAGCTCATTGACCAATCAGAGGAGGTGCGCTTGCGTTCCTTCACCACCTCCATTCACAAGGTCAACAGTATGGTGGCCTACAAGAGGACGGACTCCATGTGATCGCGCCGGCTCTCCTTCTGTCTTCTGTTACAACCTTTCAGTCCTGTGTATATATCTATATAAAGCTTATTTCTTATGTGTTGTTGTTTTAAAGATTGTATTTCCTAATACAGAAAATAAATATCTTGTTTCCAAGATTGTATTGTTGATTTATGCGTTTCTTTGATTGCTCGCAGTTTCCTCCAGATGGCGACACAAATCTAAGTGTACATATCAGGAGATTTGCACAAAGCCTGTCAAGAATATATTTGATCCCAAATTCAAAAGTTTTTAATTTGTCTTTTTTTTTTTTTTACTACTGTATTATGTATTTATACGTGATTGTAATACTAGTTCTCACTTTATGATGATGGTTTAAACTATCCCAAAAAGCCGATTTGCATTACTGTGTAGAGAATCAACAATGAACGTTTATTTTAAAACATCACATGAAATGTACGTGCAAGATCTGTGAGGACTGAGTTTACTCGTGCTTCGTGTCTATCTAGCTTGAGGTTAGTGAAGGTTTTTAGTTTGGTAAAGCAGTGTCGCATTAATTACACTGAACAGAGACAGAAAGGACTCGATTATGAAGATGTGGAGCAGAATAAAGGCTGTGAACGTGTTTGATCTGAAGCAGGTCCTGCTTTGAGCCTGTGCTTCTGTGGACATCAGTGCTTTAATGCTTCATTACTGTGAGAAGAGCCTCGCATTTCATCTCAAGAAAACTCGAGTCTGCGACCTCTGACCCAGTTCGCATTGCTGTAATACGTTGATAGGGGGAACTGGCAGTGAGTCACACACTAACAAAAACACACTCCGACACAGGTGTGTTTCCCGTACAACGCTGTAACTCGCTGCTTCAGAAAACTGTATCTGAAGAAATTGAAGGAATCAACTAGCTATTCACGACTGTTTTCCGAAACCGTATTGTTGCAAATTACAAAATAACTACTTTTAATTAAACTGTTTGAGATCGAATTATATGCTAGATGTTTTGCTATAAATTACGCACATGCATCTGAGGAATATTTCTCAATTTTTCTCAGTTATTTTGCTTTATTTCCAGATTCAATCATAGGCTCGTTCTTACGCACTAGATATCGTGCGCACTCTTCAATAAACGACGCTTTAAATCTCTTATCAACTAAAAGACGTAAGTGATATTTAGATGTATTCTAAATAAAAAATACAGGTTGATGAATGTCAGCTTGCTTATTGTGCTCAAGATAAGGACTGCTTCTAACCACAGTTCGAGATCTGTCGCTCCAAACACACAACTCTGCGATGCTGTTCGCGAATGTTCGTTGGAACGATGGTTTCGGGAAACACCGACTCGTTGAACTGCTGATAATGACAGAACTTGCGACCATAGTTGGCTAACGATGCTTTCGGGAAACACACTTCATGTGAACGTTGCATGTTTCCTAAATATCTGCACACATGGTATTTTTATGCTTTAGTACAACCAAAAATATTACATACAGCACCATTAAAGGTACAATATGTAACTTTTTTCCACCGCTAGCGGTTGCTAACCTCTTACAATAACAAAGGCATATGTTGATGACGCATAAGCGGAATGGAGCTTGCCATCAGGCCGAAGGATCTAATAATGTTTATGGATGAGTGAATAGATTGATGTTTTTAACATGACTGTGGAATGAAGCAGGGCGCGAGTGCTAATGAGAGACCTCAGCGCCACACGCGAGTCCCGCGGATATAAAGGAATGAGGACATTTCATTCTACCGAACTAACTTACCCGCTAGTGCTGAATAATACTCACACAGGGCAGTTTATTAGACGAATGAAACTTGTGAGGTAATGCAGCGCTGTTTCACTTGCTCTACACGATCACTGCATTTGAGTGTGTTGAAAGTAATAATGTTCTGTGTGTTAGTTTGTCTGTATGAGACTAGCAGTGAGCGAGATCAACATTAGAATAACATACTGATCATATTCTAACAGTTGAGCTATATAACATTGATTAGTTTTATGTACATTTGCTCACCTGTCTAATAAAGTACATGCAAGAGCGGCGTCTCTGTCAAGTCGAAGTTAGCCGCGGACGCTAGCTCTTGGCATCTCGAAAACGCAACGCTGATGTTGATCCTCGTTTTAGTTCTCCTTTTGTCCCAAAGTCTGCTTGCCATGGTCCATAATGTCTGAATGAAACAACAACAGCGTGGAGCGCGCCGCTAGACGTAATGCAGTTGTCCACGTCTGTCGCCATGGTTACTATGGCAGTACGAGCGGAAACCAGGGATAACGCGGATATTACGTCATTGACAGGCGACACTGAACAGGGACGAGCCATTATTTAAAATGGGAATTTCTCTGAAATTAAAAATCTTTGGGAACTTTTGGGATATTGTAAGTACACAACTGCAGGAAATATATCACACTGTGCAAGTGATTTTTGGATATTTTATTACAAAAATTGGTACATTTTGTTGCTTTAAGTGAATGCAAAAAAAAAAAAAGGTGACCAGCTACAGCATCCATGTACGCATTCTCCATTCAATCTGTCAACTGATCAACTATAAAATACCGTTAAATTAGACAAAACAATTTTCAATTTACGTTATTGATGAGCTGAAAGTGCTTTTTAACTCTTTCCCCGCCACTGACGAGCTTTCGCGGGAATCTGCGTTTTAACTGTTATCCATTAGAGGGCGCTGTTACACATTTGACAGAATCTCAGGATCAAAAACACAAATGAAGCAGAAACAAGCGATAGAAGCATTGCTGATTCACATGTACAATAACACGATCATCAAACATTGAACAGCATAAAAATCAAAACGTTACCGAAAGAAATGTCGACCCAGGAAGGGTTAACTGACTGTTCTTTCTTTTGATACATTTAATGTTTACATATTCATGCAACAATGTTCTGCGGCCATAAAAGTTTTGTGAAAATGATCAAAAATGCTGGCAGGGAAAGAGTTAATTAGGTGCCTTCTTAATGATTGTGTATCATTGGTCAAATGTTGTAAAATAAATAATAAAATAAAATACTAGATCCATCAACAAGTCAGGTGTGGAACAGGTTTCATTTCTACAGACATCTTATTTCCATCCCGATACAAGTATTTGTTGTGACTGTCAAAGGATTTAACACACATTTGTGTAACAGATGATAAATAAGTTCACATATCACAGGTATGCAATGCAAGTGAACAAAAAAAAAAAATCTACAACATGATATAAAGGTATTTTACAAAGTGACGTGAAAGTGTTTAAACAGTGAAAAACGACTGTATTCAATGTGTTCGTTTAAATATCAGCTTACGCTAACAGTGCAATGTAGCAAACTAAGATTTAGTATGTGCGTATATCAGTAATTCAGTGAGTGAGCTGAACAAAAATACAGACTACAAGAGAACATGAGGAATGTTCTGGACTCAATACAAGTCGATATGATGTCGATTACCACAATAAATGATTTGGATTTTAAAAACATGAAACGTTCACAGTTAACTGAAGTAGTGAACGCTACTCAATCTTGGATTAATGCAGAGAATGTCTAATAAGGGGAGAACGTACACTCTCAGTAAACTTCCGGCTTCTGAACTGGCTGCAGTTCCACTCTGGCTCCACATGAGGGCGCTCACAGGACGAGTGCAGAATGAATGGAGGTCTATGGCGCTATACCCCTCAAAATCCACTTTTCTCAGGATATCATTTTTTTTCTAGTAATTTGAATGTTGTATTCGAAAGGAGATGCAAAGAAATTACACACTGCTGGGTGTTAGATTTTTTAGAGTCACTTATTTGCTTTAAAAAGTCTTTTAAAATGTCAATGACGTCATACTTATCGTACGACCAGAGATACTGCTTTACGGCAATCCTTCAGTCACTTTGGTGCTTTCGCGCTCTACACTTTCTTTTCTCTCGAGGCTTCGACAACACAGCTGACACAGGCAAACACACAACACAGCTGACACAGGTAAACACACAACACAGCTGACACAGGCAAACACACAACACAGCCGACACAGGCAAACACACGTGCTAGAAGAGTTTTTGTTTTGTTTGTTTCTGGTCCCGCTTCGGATGCCACGATGCCATCAAGCGGTATCTCTGGTCGTAATCAGTCCTTCATCAGCGTTCATTAGCAGAATGCTAGCGTGTTATGGGCAACAACAACTCAACCTGTAAGAAATCGAAAGGACATAAGTACTCGTTCATTCAACTTTCGACCTATAACCCATGTTGAACTTGCAAAACCTAGAATCAAATCTGAGATTTCTCAACAGCAATCGGGTGAAAGAGACGAATTTAGCCGTTTAGCCCCATAGACTCCCATTCATTCTGCACTCATGTGTGATCGCCCCCAGTGGAACTCTGGTGGAACTACAACCAAAATTCGGTACAATAGGACTTAATAGGGAGTGGCCAGGCTCTCCGTAGACGGGCTCTGGATTAATGGTTATTATCACTGTCAGTCATCGTAGTTTCCAGAATTAATCTGTGAGTAAATGTATTTAACTTCTGAATGGATTATAGCCTAGAAAGCGCGCAAAGATGATCACTAAAAAGCTGTTTCTTGTCTTAGCTCATCCGTTTTAATCAATGAATCTCTTATTTACACCGTTTCTACACGTTGTTTGTTATAATGAGAGGAATAGCGAGTGTTAAGAAAAGTTCGGTTCATTTCTCGTTTCGATCTCGTTCATCAAAATGAACAAATCTTTTTTTTGACTCATTTAAAGCCACTTAAATGAACGAAATGACTCGAATAAAGATTTTGTTTATAGTTCATTTAAATGTTATACTTTTAACAGCCAAATTCCCCGAACACATCCACTAAGAAATCATTATAATACAGCCAAAGATAAATATTTACTTTATCTTCCGAATCTTCCGTTCATTTGTCACGTGACAGACACAATGTTCATGAAGGCCTCTGATTGGCCATTGCGTTCAAGAAATCAACAGACATGCCTGTGATTGGCTGCATTGCTCAACGCTACAAAACACGCTAACGGGATTGGTTACATGTTCGTGCAAACTGAGTCCGAAATTCGCGTCCGAAATTTTTGCACGTTAAAGAATAAATACGACCTCATGTTTTCTCAATCACGTTTACACACTGCCTCCGAAACTTTCGTCTGTCATAAAAAAAATTCGTATCGGGTTTGATTTTCTGCGTTTTTCGCATCCGTAGCAAACATTTTAAATGGTGTTTTGACAATTCAGAGCCACCGAATGACGAATACGAAAAAACACATACGAAAGTTTTGGACTCAGTGTGCAAGGACCTTTAGAGTTCAACTGTAAGTGCTCAATTATTAATAATGGTTATTTTTATTATCAGTGTTGAAAACAGTATTTGCTGCTATATATAATCCCCCCCCCCAGGATTATTCTTTACTGTCACTTGACTGGTAGTGAACTGTTTGTTCTCTCTTGAATCCAACACTGAAGTGATTAGACTGCAGTTCATCGACTGGCCACTAGAGACCGGCTGCAGAAGAGAGTCAATCCCATAAACCTTCATGTTAAATTGCCCCCAACTTTACAGCAGAAAAAACATGTTTACAGCCTGGTACAAAAAGTGGTTTTGGTCTATATAGCTAATTTTGCCCTTCATGACGACTGTGAGGGGGGTGAATATTTTTATAACTCATCCGTTTAAATTATATTAAGCCTTAAAGTTCTGCATAATTAAGGGCGTGGACATTTGAGTGACAGGTGGATTGCCGCTGATGTCACTGCTAGCCGTTTGTCTGCTGTCTGTTAGCGTCACGTCACCTCAGCTAATCCGCCTCGCTGCACATTTATCCGTGAGTGACGCGCTAACAAGATGGCGACGGCCGGCTCCGCCCACTTTGGGCTTCAAAAATGCTCTTCAGAAACATCACGAAAACTACGAACATATTTTTTACAGTCTACGATTTTTGTGATGAAATGATTTTCTGTGGTAACAGCATTTCACAAATACTTGCATTGAACCTGGAACATTCCTTTAATGAGTCAAGATGTTTTAGTCACAGTTTTAAAGCATGTCTCTTCATCCGCTGGATTACCTGCACAGGTAACGTTAAAGCACAGCAGTCTCGATTCAAGAAGTGACTTTATTCTGATACATCTTTCACCCAAGCCTACTCGAGTGTGCTCATCAAACCAGGGTCTTGCAATCCTTCAGTCTCTGGGAAAGGGCCAGGGAATGATGCGAATAGTCCGAGGAAGAGTGTATGCAGACAGAAAATCTAAAGTCCTTCTTTCAGCAAAGCTCCTTCTTCTCCTTGTTCAGCGAGAATCTTCCAATTCTGCCTGTTCTTCCTACATCCCTCCAGCAGGGGGGAGCAGTCCTCCGAGAGACCCGTCAGCGCCTGCGCACACAAGCACAGGACAGCAGAAGAAGAAGACCGTTAATGAGACAGACTTCAGTGTTGGCTTGAGAAAGCCTGACCAGAGAGTTTGAAGTAGTTTAAAAAGCTTAACGTTTGAAGGCTTTCAGTTTGAAGCCCAGTTTGGGCCATCAGATAGATAGATAGTTAGATAGATAGATAGACAGATGTTGCTACCTAGCATGATTTAGCACATTGTTAACATATTTCTAGCATGATTAGCATATTGCATGTGATAATGTGAATCTGCACATTTGTCAACATGTTTTAACATGTTGATAACATGATTTAGCAGATTATTAGCATGCAGCTAACACAACTTAGTACTTTGCTAACATTTTTAACATGCTTCTACCATGATTTAACAGTGCTAAAATGATTCTAGCATGAATTAGCACATAACAAACACATTTTAACATGTTGAAAGCATGATTTAGCACATTGTTAGCATGTTTCTAACACGAATTAGCGCATTGTTAGCATGATGTAGCACATTGTTAGCGTGTTGCTGGCATGTTTCTAGCATGATTCAACAATCTGCTAACATGTTTTAGCATGTTTGCTAACAGATTGCTATTATTTTTCTATCATGAATTAGCACATTGTTACCATGTTTTAAAATGTTGCTAGCATGATTTTGTACAATGTTAACATGAGTAGCATGTTGATAACATGATTTAGCAGATTATTAGCATGCAGCTAACACAACTTAGTACTTTGCTAACATTTTTAACATGCTTCTGCCATGATTTAACAGTGCTAACATGATTCTAGCATGAATTAGCACATAACAAACACATTTTAACATGTTGAAAGCATGATTTAGCACATTGTTGGCATGTCGCTGGCATGTTTCTAGCATGATTTAGCACATTGTTAGCATGTTGCTGGCATGTTTCTAGCATGATTCAACAATCTGCTAACATGTTTTAGCATGTTTGCTAACAGATTGCTATTATTTTTCTATCATGAATTAACACATTGTTACCATGTTTTAAAATGTTGCTAGCATGATTTTGTACAATGTTAACATTTGTAGCATGTTGATATCATGTTAATGTTGCTAACATGGTTTATCATGTAGCTAACATGTTCCAAACATGATTTAACATGTTGCTAACATTTTTTAGCATGTTGCTAGCATGATTTAGCATTTGTAGTGCGTTTAACAGTTACTCCAGCTCTAAACTAGCAGCTTTGGTCGAATGACAAAAGAACAGTTCGTGTGATTTACCTCATATAACTGCGTACAAATGGCATCAATGAAAGACACTTGCATGCTGGGAATTTTATCCTGCTTCTCCCTGTTCATCAGATCCTGGGAAAGAATAGAGTCACATGGTTATTGTCATTTTAACCTGGTTCTAAACAACTAAACCTTTCTATAAAGTAAAGCGCTTACAATAGGCTCGATGTTTAGCTCTCTCCGCTCTTTATCTCCTTGTTCAAAGAACTCAGTGGCGACCAGTTCTGCTATCTGTGGGACACAAACACATGCTAATTATTGAATTTGCACGGCTATTTTCATCTTAAACATCAAATGCTGATCAACCCTGACAATTTAACTTCAGCTTCATGTCTGTTTATAGTTTATAATAATCTATAGTAATATAGGCTTTTCTGCCGTTACGGGTTTGCTTATTAGTGGCCTTTGCGAAGTGTTTTATTAGATAGTCTTCAGTGTCACATGATCCTTCAGAAATCATCCTAATATGCGAATTTGATGCTCAAGAAATATTCATTATTATTATCAATGTTGAAAACAGTTATTTACATTTGTATTTCAGGATTCTCTGATTAATAGAAAGTTCAAAAGAACATAATTTATTTGAAATAGAATCTTTTGTAACATTATAAATGTCTTTACTGTCACTTTTGATCAATTTAATTAATCCTTGATGAATAAAAGTATTAATTTATTTTATTTATCCCCCCCCCCCTTCTTTCTTTTTTCAGTTCTTTTGAACTTTCTATCAAACAATCCTGAAATAAAAATGTAAATAACTGTTTTCAACACTGATAATAATCATAAATGTTTCTTGATCATCAAATCATCATATTAGAGTGATTTCTGAAGGATCATGTGACACTGAAGACTGGAGTAATGATGCTGAACATTCAGCTTTGATCACAGGAATAAATTACACTTTACTATATATTCACATAGAAAACAGATATTTTGAATGTAATAATATTTCACAATATTACTGTTTTTATTATTATTATTTTTTTTTATTATTTTTTTTTATCAAATAAATGCAGCCCTGATGAGCAGAAGAGACTTATTTTAATAACATAAAAAATCTAACAGATCCAAAACTTTTGACCAACTTTTGAATACAACACTGAACGCTCAATGTGTGTTTATGGTCCACTATGATGATTTAACAATAGTGTGTGAATCAATGCAATGCAATGATACATAATTGGTGTTATCAACTATGAAAAATCTATATAAAGCATGAAAACTGCATAGTGCAGAAATAGTATGAGTCATTTGTTACAGCATTGGTTATTGCTGTCTCATTTTAAGAGCCTCATGTATGTACAGTAAATAATAAGTCTGTCTAAAGGTCATGAGTTTGCATAATTCTTGATTATAATGTATTCTTGGTTGTTTTATGAGAGTGTAAAGGTCTAAATTATGTTGAGAAGCTGAACCTGTTTATTTCTAAAGAGAACGAGAGGAGGACATTCCTAAAGCAATCTTAAAGTCCCCCTGTAGTGAAAATCCAGCTTTTAATGTAGTTTATGTGTCTATGTGGTGTTTTTAATCTGCTTTAAGACAAACCGTGTGTAAATTCATAAGTCGACACCATTGCTGAGTATTTTCTCCTTAAAACTGCAGTGAACCAAAGACAGTCTCAAAAACACGCTTTGAAATCGCTGGTGTTTCTGATGTCACAAACTACCTTGTAACCAATCAGATCAACGTGTGATCGTCAACCAGTGGATCTCTGAGCTGAGTGAGTGGAGGCGGGGCTCATTTGCATATTCATAGAACCACGCATACTAAATGAGGTGAGGGTGTCGAGTTACATTCAAAGAAAAAAACATTTAAATATGTAATTTTGCGGATCAAAGATGAGTTTTAAGGGATACAATGATCGACTACAGGGGGACTTTACGTCTTTTTTTTCCTCCACTGATTTTCGATGAGTGCGTCTGGCTTTTTATAGCATGTTTACCTTCTTCTGCACTGGCCAGGGTTTAGTAATAGCAGAGATATCACAAGCTGTCATCAGCATCGACCTGCAGAAGATCATAACATCATAACCAAGAAATATAAACAAACGGCCCGTGCATAAACGCATTACGCTGTTCCCCGAGCGCCGGCGCTCACCTCAGCAGATCTCGGTGAGTCTCGTCCTCCCAGACGAACTGACTGTTCTTCGCCAGCTCGAAGAATTCTGTTCTCTTTCTGCAAAGACACGAAGACTCGCATTATGAACGAGCAACAAACATGTACAGTGGAGGCCAAAATGATTAGATCATAACATATTTAAGATGTTTCAGTTGTTGTTTTCCAAGAGGACAATGACCCGAAACATTCTTCTAACTATTGCCGGAACTACCGAACATTTATATTACACTATTGTACATTTAAAGGAAAGCCTTTGGCTTCAGTTGCAGAAAGCATGAGATAAAACAAGTGTTGAAGTTCTGAGGATATATATAGACTCTGAGAGAGATGTGCTGATGTCATTGCTGCAAAAGGTGGACATCCCAAATATTAAAATAAATTCACGTTTATTTTGTAAAGCGCTTTTCACAATACACATCATTTCAAAGCAGCTTTACAGAAAATGCATGAGTCCACATTACCGCTTACAGTGATCTGATATCAGAGGAAACTATCTAAGTTATGTATTTCAGAAATGTAAAAATTTATAAATTTACACAATGTAGAAATTTAATGCAGATACGAGCTCGTTGAAATAATGAATACTTGTTTGTTAAAAAATGATTATGATTTAGAAAATATAGCATTAAAGTTAAAAGTGGACAGAAACAGAATGACTCGCTTCATCTGATATTTGTTGTGCTCAGAGCAACATCTGCATTTGTCATGAACATTATGAAATTATATCATGGAGGCAAAAAAAATGTCCATATTTTCAGATGTCAGGTGTTGTAATAATTGTGGCCAGCACTGTATAAATCAACAGCGGTGTGCTAAAATACAAGCCAATTAATAAATTCCTTTTGTCGGTTTGTAGCAGCTGTGTGTGTGTGTGTGTGTGTGTGTACTTGTTTTCATGACAACTGAGGACATTTTTATGAAAACACACCTGCAAATGAGGACACTCGGGAAAATACGTGATTTATGAGGACATTTTGGGGGTCCTCGTTTTTCAAATGGCTTTAAAAACATACTAAGCAGTGTTTTTTTAAAAATGTAAAAATGCAGAATGTTTCCTGTGATGGGCAGGTTTAGGTATAGGGGCAGTGTAAGGGGATAGAATATACAGTTAGTACAGTATAAAAACCATTACGCCTATGGAATGTCCTCACAAATCACATAAACATGGCTGTGTGTGTGTGTGTGTGTGTGACATCTAGTACCTACTTCATGTAGAGAGCGAGATCAGTGGCTAAAATAGCTTTCTCAATCATCTTCAGTGTGGCCTTGTACTCGTCCAGAGAGAGACCACTCAGAATCTGATTACCCTGAGAGAAAGAGAGAGAGCAGATTAGTATTAAATATATTATTATTATTGTAAGATGAAAGAAATGAATCCCATATTAAAGGGTAACTCTCGCCAAATTGCAACCTAGGCTCTTTTTGTTAATCTACCTGAGGCAAACTTTTGTTTAAAAGCATAATTAGAATTGAAACGCCACTTTTAAGTTTGACCGTATTTTCGTTTTCGGTAAAATGCCTTGTGAATGGGAGTGAATGGGGCACTTTTATGATTGCATCAAAAATCACTATTTTTAAAACACTAAGGAGGCTCGATTCAACATGAAACTGTGCTGGAAGTATCACCACACATGAACTCCGGCATTGAGAACATTGTTTGTGTACACAGAGTTTACTAAAGAGAAAGATTTTGAACAACTCACTGTAGCTGTGTGTCCGCTGGCATTTTGACAGTCAAAAATAGATTTTTGATGCTATCATAAAAGTGCCCCATTCAAAAGGCAATTTGACCGAAAACGAAAATACGGTCAAACTTAAAAGTGGCGTTTCCATCCTAATTATGCTTTTAAACGAAAGTTTGCCTCAGGTAGATTAACAAAAAGAGCCTAGGTTGCATTTTGGCGAGAGTTACTCTTTAATATAATATTTTTATATGATAATAATTTCACATTGACCCTCTAAATTAATGTAAAACAACATAAAGATGGCATATTTTAATTCTTTCCCTGCCAAAGTTTTTGACCATTTTCACAAAATGTTCATGGCCCTCAGAATATTATGTTGTATGAATATCTTAAAGGGATACTCAACTTTTTTTGGAAATAGGCTCATTTTACAACTCCCCCAGAGTTAAACAGTTGAGTCTTACCGTTTTCGAATCCATTCAGCCGATCTCCGGGTCTGGCGGTACCACTTTTAGCATAGCTTAGCATAGATCATTGAATCGGACAAGACCATTAGCATCTGTCTCAAAAAAATGACCAAAGAGTTTCGATATTTTTCCTATTTAAAACTTGACTCTTCTGTAGTTACATTGTGTACTAAGTTGTGAATTTCTAGGTTGATATGGCTAGGAACTATATTCTCATTCCTGCATAATAATCAAGAAACTTTGCTGCTGTACCATGGGTCCAGCAGGCGTAATGATATGACGCAGCGCCTGAAAATAGGCTAACTTCCGTCAACATAACCAACGTGACAACCTGCTTGCACAGGGAGCGTGCCTGAAACTACACAAACTTAGTCCCGGTCACGTTGGAAGTTACCATAGGAAGTTACCGAGCTGGGGACTATTTTCAGGCGCTGCGTCATATCATTACGCCTGCTGGACTCATGGTACGGCAGCAAAGTTTCTTGATTATTACGCAGGAATTAGAGTATAGTTCCTAGCCATATCAGCCTAGAAAATCGCAACTTTTCATTTTCCGTCGGTCTTAGTACACGATGTAACTACAAAAGAGTCAAGTTTTAAATAGGAAAAATATCAAAACTCTTTGGTAATTTTTTTGAGACAGATGCTAATGGTCTTGTCCAATTCAATGATCTATGCTAAGCTATGCTAAAAGTGGTACTGCCAGACCTGGAGATCGGCTGAATGGATTCGAAAACGGTAAGACTCAACTGTTTAACTCTGGGGGAGTTGTAAAATGAGCCTATTTCCAAAAAAAGTGGAAACTGCCTATGCAACGCAATATATATATATGTATAACGCAAAGTATTGCAAGAAAAAGGCAAAATGAATGCGATCTTAAGACAATTTTTTAAAATATTTTTTTTCAATTTTTTAAATACTCGAAGGGCCGGATTAAACAGCCTTGATGTCCTTAAAGCTCTATATCAGGGGTATGTGGCCCGCGGGCCGTAGTTTGCCCACCCCTGATATAGAGCTATAAGGACATCAAGGCCCTGTCCCAAATGGCGCACTTCATGCGGACTTTCGGTCTCGTGGACTTGAATTGCGCGTGCTCGCTGAGTCTACGAGTCCGTAGGCCGTCCCATTCAGCATTTTACCGCTCTGAAGTGTGCTCAGCAGCGCCCCCTTTGTACCCTTGAAGCGGTCTTCCGCGAAGCCCGCATAGAAGCAGGCTCCACGCACTTTAACTACCCAGGAATCCTTGCGAAAGGCCAATCAGACAACAGATGGGAGGAGATTTCACTCATGGATAATTGTTGACATGGCTGAGAAGAAAATATTACGGTTTTTATGACCTAAATGTACATTTTACCAGTTGTTACCTACAGTTTATACAAACATTATGGTCATTGACCAGTGGTTGATGTCTCAAACATAATAATAGCGCGTTTAATAATACGATCGCATTATGATTCATTAAATAAATAGAACCGAATGTCAGGGCTTTACTGAGTCATATGTAAACATAGTATGAATATTGAAACCTGTAAATTGAAAAAAATATGTTTAAATTATGTTTTAAAATTGTAATCTTAGTTCAAATGGAACATTATGTAGCCTATTATTATGTACAACTGTATACATCATTTAAATAAGCATGATATATCTATTGTCTAATGCCCAGGTGATATGCACAATATCAAAATATAGAACTGTAAAATTAGGATGTGTAGTTGACATGCAGATAAGACGTCGGAGCGCAAAAATGTGATTTCTCCTGTCCAACAACAACCAGGCCGTTATTTCCGGCGTGCCGATCGAGTCTGTCCCAAAAATACCTCTCAATGCGCCCTCGTGGACTCGCGTCAAGGGCCCTATAGGTCTGCACTACATGACGTCACCAAAGTGTGGACTCTGAGGAAGTCCACAAGTCCGGAGTGTGCCATTTGGGACAGGGCCCAAGAGTTATGAAATATCATCATGTTATATTATTTTGTTTCCACAGGAGGTCGGCAAAGACACCCAATGGAAGATATTTTGAGCTGAATTAAAAAGTTTATGAAATTGTGAGTTATTTTGGATAAAAGTTGAAAGAATGTGAGGAATGTGCTTAAATGACTTTTTATTTATTTATTATTTATTGATCAAATACAGTAATTTAAAGGTAAATAAAATATAAAATAACCAAAAATCTCTAAAAATTGCATTAAAAAATAGAAAGTTTATCTCAAAATGAAATAGAATAAGCTTTCTGAAAAAAAAAAAAGAAAAAAAAATGAAGTATAATTTTAGGGCTTCGGGTCATTTTGACCCGCGAGGGAAATATGTGTTACAAAGTGCGAGGGAAGGATGAGGGTTAAATAATTTCACATGTTTTATCATCTGACACAACTTTGAGGGATCATTCTTATCTGTAGTGCAAAAGGTGCGGGCTTGTTGTGTGCCAAAGTTTAATACTTAAGATCTAAGTATGAGCAAGTTCCTCCGGTTCCTCTTATCAGCAGAACAGTCAAAGGTCATCGCACACAAGCGATTAACACGTTAACTGTTTACACGTTTACAACACGCTACACTTGTTAATAACTCAGGGCGTTTGCAAACATGCTTTAAAGTCAATCTCTTCTGTTGTTGTGTGTTATGTAAGGTTAATGGTCACTGGAGCATTTCTCTTAAGATTATAAAAAAATTGTGGATGCCTGTTTTACTGATACCAAAATCACAATTTAATCTGTCTGTAAACACTGTGACAAGTACTGTAGTTTTATTTAAAATATGTCTGCATTTAATATAGTTAGTAATTCTGGCCAGTCCAGTTCTCGGTTAGTGCACTGCATTATATGTGGAAATGCACAGTTGCATGACGACTTTTTTACAGTTTTTGGTCGAGCATTGGCCATTACTGAAGTCTTCATAAAGTCTGCATTATAGTTGCCTTCTAAACTCACTTAAACCACAGAAACACAACATAATCTTGTCTGACAGTGGAAACAATTCTCACTACTAACTCAGAATGCATACACTGCATAGTCACACAACACACTAAACATGCTAACAACAGGGAACATTACATAAATAATGAACTTTTGCAGTTGATGCTTGATTTTTCACATAAATCAGTATGTCAATACAAAGTATGAATATGGAAATAAAGCCTTTGAATTATGGTAATTTACTTGTCATTTTTTTTATAAATTTTTTTATATTTTTTTATGTCAATAGAGTTGCTGTGAAAATGCACAAAAAATATCATTATACTATTGTGAATATGTTTTTACAGTTTTGAAAGCAGTGTGTTTGTTAGCATTTTAAAAATGCGCTGCAAATATAAATCTAGTTCAGTCATGAAACACTAGAGGGCGTCCTTTACATGCAATCACATCATTACCGCATGGCACAAGCTGATTGGCTCTGCTGATTCTGCAGCCAATGAGATCGCTTGCTCATCATTTAAATAGTCTGTTTGAGTGTTTGAGCTCCTCTGAGCCCCTCCCCCTCCCCAGCTCCACCTGCCTCGATCTGATACAGCATTCATGCAGATCTTACATGTTCACAGCAGTGTGTCTGAATTGACTGAACTGGTTTTATTCGAGTCAAACATCATATTTAAAGTGACTATAAACAAGCTGACTACATTAAGGCCTTATTTTCACTGCAGGTCTTGATTTGTTGATTATATCTGATTTTTTTTTTATGACCAGCTTTCATCTTTTAAAAGTGACCCATATCTGATATTTGCATTTACACTATACACTCGACAAAACAACCCAAGGTATATTGTACTGACCCGAAGCTCAGGCAGAAAATGAAGCACACACACACACACACACACACGTATATCATCTACTCACGGGGCTGTTGAGGATCATGAGACACTGGTCGAAGTGGTGATGCTCCATGGTGGAGTGGCAGTAAAGCTGGGCCAGTGGATGCTCACTTCTGTGGAAACAGTGAAACATACATCAGTCGCATCTTTACATCGGTAATATCACACACTCACACACTAAACCAAAGCACAAACCTCTTGATGTAGGAGTTGTTGACACCTCTGTGATCCAAATCATGGCTCAATGTTGCAATCATTAAAGCTAAAACCTCCAAATCACTCAGATTATTCTGTCAACGAAAACAGTTTTATTACAATATTACAACAACTCTGAAAGTCACTAAACATAGGCACAGATTTACTAAATTAGCATGAGAGTGAAATCACATAAAACCGCTGATAGGAGTGTAAAGTTCTGAGTGTGATCTAATGACGACACACACATTAATGAACACAGACGCAGCGGATCATTTCCATAATGACCAACACAATCTCCTCAAATTAGCTTCTGGTTTTGGGCGGTAAATAATGGAGCAAACACCAGCAAATTGACGAGCGCAAACCTTAGTAAATCACCTAGCATGATTCATTTAAACACTCTTCTCCTATAAATACTGCGTCTGAAAGGGAAACTCCTACAAATACATATTCAATAAGATCATCTGCAAAAATAACCCTGTCCTCGCCTTTCAGCGCTTATTTCTTCAGTAAATCCTGACTGTAGTTTTTAACACCAAAAGAGGGTTTGGCCATAAATCAGGGATTGGTCAGTGCCTTAAAGACTGTAAAAATACAGCAATGTTATCTAAAAAAAATGCAGTCACACTTTATGTAAATCCAAATAACTGTAAGAACTTTCCGGTCACTAAGCAAACTAAATCCAATTAGCATTTAGCTGGCATGTCAAAACAAGGCTTAACCCTTCAGTCGGTCAAAAATGACCCAATTCAATTTTTTATTTCAATGAAAGGAATATACTATATTTAAGTTTTTTATTTCATATTTTGTATTTTTAGGGGATTTTATGGTACTACATTATATTTACGCATAAGTTATAATCCATTTATTCACTTTTTGAGCATAGACCTGAAAATTATATTCCCAACTTAAACTGTGGTAAATCTTGAATGCTTTAGAGCGACAGACTGAAGTTTGATCTCTTTTCAAAGACGACACTTGGCAGATTATTGCTGAAGTGAAAAAACGTTAAGGGTTTAAACGTTTAAGTTTATTGTTATGAAAAATGCACAAAAATACTATTTTCAATTTTTATATGAAATCTATATTTTCAAAAACATGTTTTTCTCTAAAACTGCAAGAAAATCAAAGCCATAAATCTAAACAAGTTATTTTCCAAATTTGAGGTTGATATCTCAGTAAATGATCTTTCAGTGAGATGTTGTTCGGCTGCAGTACCAAACGCTTCCACTAGAGGAAACTCGTCTCCATTCATTTCCAATGCGCTCATGTTTGACCGCGACGAGCACAAGTGTGACTGTTTTTACAGGACCATTAAACCTGTTTGAATCTTGTACATGATTTTGTTTGTGTGTTCACATAGCAAGTGCCAAAACCTTTACCAAGTTTCAAACCATTCCGATGAAGTAAAAAAAAAAAAAAAAACGTAAAATTATCCGGTCAAAAATGACCGAAGAGCACCAGAGGGTTTAGTTCCCAATTCATAAATACCAAATAATTCACAATTGTAAGAAGCTGACAACATAAAGCTCTTCATGGTATTTGCTATTCAAAGAAAGCAGGCATTTCCTATCACTGCAAGAGTGTAAACGCCAATGATTAACGACCACCGTAAACAACAGAAGACGTTTACAGTGGAACGCACAATAAAAACCGATCCGCTAGTTTCACGGCTTAACTGGTTTCTCTATAAAAGGAAACGAACATTTCAAGAGAGCAATGACCACAACTGCACATCTCACTGCAGATCATCAAGCTCAGTTAGTGTGTTAAAGCTGTGTTTCCTGATTTATGGCACGACTGGCGCCGGCGTTTATCAGCTCCACTGACCTGAACCCGGCCAGACCTCAGCACAGCGAACATGCACTGCGACGTGTTGAAGGCGTGTCTCCAGTTGTGATAAACCACGTTCTTCCTGTAGTTCTTCTTCACGCTCAAGATCCACTGGCACAGACTCTGGAACGGGTTAACAACAACTTTACTTTTAAAGCTTAGACTGAAAGACATGTGCTCCAGCTAAAACACAACAAAACATGATATATACAGTCAAACCAAAATTTATTCAGACACCTTTCTCACATTATCACAGTTTATTCGCTATAGTTTAGAATATGGTAATAAAATATGATAATAACTTTGACTGGTTTTGTCCGTCCTTCTGTTAGACTGTCTCACACATGAATTATGTTGAATATCTGTCAGCTGTTAAATTTAACTACACAATTAGATAATACCAGTTTAGCTCAACCAATCACCAAGCAATGCTTCATTGTGTTCAGTCTGTGTGTAAAAAGAGCATTAGCAATTAAAGAAAACACACTTCAGCAAAACATGATCAGGTCAAGGTGTGGATAATGTCACTGGTAGTCACTGTATGAAGAATATTTGGGTATAATATGTCATAGTTTACTTTATTTTGCTCTCCTCACTTACATAAATGAACTATAGTGTCCTGAACACACTAGTGAAAAATATCAAAAATGATATCTGGAGTCTGAATAATAAAAAATTATAATAAAAAACTCCAGGCACATTTTACCAATTCCAAACCACATTAATCTTAATAACTACTATTAATTTTGTATTTAATCATTTATAAGTGATGTATAATTGTTCAGGAAGGCTGGAAATGAAAAACGCCTTATATTCAGGTGTGCACGTTTTCTTTTGCAGATGAAATAAGCCAAAAAAGAGATTTAACTCAGACTGAAAAGTCAAAAATTATTAAATGACCACTTATAAATGATTAAATACAAAATTAATAGTAGTTATTAAGATTAATGTGGTTTGGAATTGGTAAAATATGATCAGAAAATCAACATGTCTAATAATTCTGCACACACACGATTGGGTGTTTTCGCTCAGCTATTGGTGGCAAAAGCTTATATATTCAGATTATACAGAAATCAACATTTGAAGTGGATTAAAAGAGTTCATCAAAGTTGTGCTGAGACAAGAACGGGTATTGTTCAAAATTCATGTATAACTTTGATGAAAGGTTTTGATCCACTTCAAATGTTGACTACTGTATTGATGTATTGATATCATCAAACACACACACACAAACCTTTTTATGCACTGTGTATCAGCTAGATTTATATTTAGATTATAAAAAAATATGTTGCATAGTCCACCCAAAAATGAAAATCCAATCATTTACTCGTTCCAAACCTGTACGAGGTTTTCATTTTCATCTTCGGGTGGACTGTCCCTTTAATTGTGGAAGATCCTGCTGTTGCCAGAGCTCGTTTACGAAGTCATGTGATCGCAAAAGTCCTGATTGCATTTTAACCAGAGCTTGCTTAGGTGTGATGGCTTCAGCCGCGGATGCAAGCCATGTAAGGTGTAATTAAGCATTACGAGGAGCGTTTAGCCGTCCTAAAGCACAGCTGTTATTACACGTACCTGGCTAGGATTCATAAAATAAACAGTAATAGTAATGTAATGTAATGCGGTCACAGCTGTGTGTTAATTTTTTTATTTTCTGAATAAACGCACCATGTTGCCAAGTGTTCTTCTTGCTCTGAAGTTGCTGTTAATAGACGCGAAAACAGAGAAAAAAACATTTTTATTACTTTTTTAACCTTTAAAGAGAGATCGACTGCGAGTTCTAATGGTGTTAATCAGAGGTATATGCTTTTGTTCACATTATTTCAACTTATTTTTAAAACAATCGTGAATTCGTGGAGAAAAACTACATTACCCATGATGCCGTACAGAATATTCCACCAATCAGAAAGTCACAGCAAGGAAATCAAGGATAAAGAGCTCTTTAGCTCCGCCCAATGACCGAGTCGCTCTCACAATACTTGTGCGAAACTTGTGAAATTATTAGTTTTATATTCCTATGTCATTTTTCATTTGATTATGCTGTTCGCAATGCATCATGGGATTGTAGTTCCTTCCCTCACTACAGCTTTTAAGTTCACAGTCTTTGTATTTTTCTTGGGTTTTTGAATACTTAAGGCTGCGATTCACCTCTGGTTGGCTTGGTTCATGGCTTATATCACTTTAACAAAAATATCATAAATTAATGGGAAAAAAATAATAATATTCAGGTCCCTAGTATTTTTGTCTTGTTTCCAGTCCAAATATATAAAAATTCTTAAATCAAGAAGCATTTACTAGATGAGTAAAATGCCATTAGATATTATGTCCTGTTTTCTGGGGAAGAAAATGAAAATGAAGTGAGTTTTTGCTTAAAACAAGCACAATTTTCTTCCAATGGTGTAAGAAAAAGAATCTTGTTTCCATTTGAATTAAGATTATTTTTCTCACCCCATTGGCAGATAATTTTGCTTGTTTTAAGCAAAAACTCGCTTCATTTTGATTCTCCCCCTCAAATATACCTCATGGCATCTTGATTTAAGAATTTTTAGATATTTGGACTGGAAACAAGACAAAAACACTGAGTAAGAAAAGCACTTTTTGCAGTGTAGAAATCATTTAGTCTATTCATCTGCTTTGCATCAATTGTATCAAATGGTATGATCAGTTATAGAACGCCTCCCCACATCAAACCATAATAATATGAAAAATGCTAATTTTTCTGACGGGTACCTTGTGCTTCATCTGAAAGTTCTGCACGAGCTTGAGGTCCACGAACATGCGTATGGTGGCTTGAGTCGTGTCAGCGTCCGACAGGTCGAAGTCACTGAAGCTGAAGTCCATCAGTCTGAGAGACTGAGCCGAGGGGATCGTGGCGGCCTGTGGGTTCAGGACATTATTACACATCATCTCATGAATCACTCTCACACACAGACACACACACACAACCAAACTGCAAGTGGAGAGATCACTGTCTGACAGGCATTAATAATCAATGATCTGCCATCCGCAGAGTTTGCAGTGCTCAGGATCTTTCTCCTCTTGCTGATAACCATCGCATAATGCAGAGTCCATAAATCATGTCTCTCTGTTGATTCAGTAGCAAACAGCCTGCAGAGATAACATAACGTTCATATAGCCTCATCTACACACATGATCAACTACAGTTCAGGTATGAATAGCCACATGCTATCTGCAGGTCCCAGAACTTGCAATTTAATACTTTTCCGAAACATTTTAAGATCTGCACATCGCTTCAATGCGAAGACACAAAATCCCCCTGCAATTGAGCCTTTTCACATTTCTGTGCATTAAAGCAATGAGCCAAATAGACAAAGATGCAAAAAAAAAAAAAGAAAAAAGCATGCATACTCTAATAATGAAAAAGAAAGACTCTAAATGCGAGATAAAAGCCAGTGCTTTCCTGAGAAATGCCAAAGGTTTCGGTCACACGACCTTCCTCAAAGCCTGCAGGCATTTGCCATTTCTCAGGAAAGCACTGGTTTTAATCTCGCATTTAGAGTCTTTCTTTTTCATTATTAGAGCATGCATGCTTTTTCTGTCTCTTTGGATCTTTTCACTCTATGCAACTCGTGAGTTTTTGGCTACTTTTCAAGCTTTTAAGCTTCCCAAAAATGCACGCTGCAATTTACCATTACACATATGCACTCTGCCAAGAAATAAATATATATGAATGCGCTGTTGCATCTTTAATAACTTCTGAGGCTTAGTTTGCGGTGTTATTATGAGCCGTTTGTTCGGTTACACTCACTGTGTCCAAGACTCAGGATCTATTGAAGCGAACTTATGCGACGCAGAAACTCTTACAAAGCAAAAACAAACACTCATTTGTGAACAACACTGAATGCGATCTCACTGTCGTGGGAAATCAACGTGTGCTGTCGTGTTTAATTGAGGCGTCTTATCTAGTTTCCTTCTACAATTGAAACTAATGGATGGTAACATTGTCTTCCATGATGATCAACATGCATAACTGTTAAAATCTCAGAAAATTTTATTTAGTTGCAAGACCCTTGAATGCTAAATGACAAATAAAGATATTTTCTTCCAGAAGAATAAATTCTGAACTGCTGAAACGAGTCGTCAGTTATTTCAGTCTCACTTCCTGTTACAAAGCAATGTAACTAATTTGCATAATGCCAGCCTGTGGTCTTGATTGGCTGAACAGCATCTCTTAGCTCCGCCCTCAAACACTGTAGTGTATCTGAGACTGGAGGAGTTTGGTTTGTGTTGTTCATGTCGAGAAGACGCTGTTTTCTGAGATTGATACGGTAAAACCCACGCCATCGTCACTGTTCGTATCACTGTGATCAAGAGCTGAGATTCAGATATGATAATGAGCGTTTGCTTTCTGACCAATCAGAGCAGAGGAAGCTCTCAGAGAGGCGGAGCTTAGAGAGACTGAATCTACGAACGAAGCGTTTCAGACACAGAGAAAAGAGCTGATGCTGTAATGGAGATTATGAGGAAATTAAAGTGTTTTTGACCTTGGATGAATGTAAATGTATTGTAGGAGACTTCAAAACAAAAACTAAGACACTTTAAGACTTTTTAAGGATCTGGGGACACCAAATAAATAGGGGTTTACATCCTATTCTATCATCCTCAAAATGAAGCATATCTTCAGCTGTTTTTACATGCTTTATGAATTACACAAATAGAGCTAAATCTGCATGCTTCGCTTCATAAGACTAATTGGTGTAATTAACAAACAAATAACTCTCAATTGAAGCAGAAATTCTGCCTCTGTCTGCGTTTTAATTGCCTGATTATTCTCTCAGTCGTAATCAGAGCAGGTTTTCCATACGCTGTGTCCAAGCGACCGGTGGAAATCCCCACAGGGAGTCTGAAGCTATAGGAAATTCCTGTTTTCTCCACAAACACAGTGTAGAATAAGACACAATTACAGCAGTGCGCCACGAGCGACCGTGCGTTACCGCAATTCTATCATGGATATTTATTATTTTACTAAGTGCCATCCTTCCTCAAAAAAAAAAAAAAAAAGAGAATATTGTTAGGATTGTGTTGGTTTGGGTGTTTTGGTTTCTTTCTTTTCATTGGCAGGTTCTGTGATTGAGGCGTGATTGGAGTACACCTGATGCTCGTCTTGGCTGTTATTTAACCCTAGTGCGAGAGTTTGTCGGGGCGGCTGCTCCTTTGTTGCTCGAGCAGTTTGCCAGAGCCATGCTTCAATTATGTGTTATTATGTTTTGTTGTAATAAATCTTATTTTAAAATGTGATTCCGCCGTGTCGTCTCCCTTTATGTTACATCTTTGAGCCAGGTGTAACATATGGGGGCTCGTCCAATTTAAAGATTGTTTGGTTAATATAAGTTGTTGTATTTTTATTTGTTAGGTGGGAGAGACTGAGGCGGAAAAAACGAAACAAAATTGGTTTGGAGCATTGGTTCATATGTTGGTCAGCACTGAAAAGGTGAGTTCTTAAACAACAATTTGCTATTGGATATGGACAGGTGTTTCACATCATATATGTGATTCTATTGTATTGTAAAATTAAAATAACCCACAGTTGGAAAGGCGCTATACCAACCCATCGTTGGGATCCTTACTGGGTTATTTTTAACCCAACATTATTAAGGGAATCGTATGATGTGTTTATCGGCTATTTCACACTGGCATTGAACATGGGTTGTTTGTGTCATGAACAGACAGGAAAAGTAATGCTTGATTTGGCATGATGAAAGCACATTTCAATATGATATAATGATGAATTGCAATTTACCGCAGATACCTGGAGCGCCCGCGTCTCTTCTTCTTCAGCCGACGCGTGATAAGAGAGAACCTGCAGAAACACACACACACACACACACACACGTACGTATGGGATGTTAATGGGTTAATGGGCAGGGAATATGTTCACATATGTTCTGTTATTATCAATGTAAAGCTGCTTTGAAGCAACCTGTGTTGTTAAAAGCGCTGTATAAATGAAGGAGACTTGACTTGACTTGACAATGCAATTCTACAGAATGTCTCCAACAAAGTAGTGCCGTTTAATTAATCTCCAGTGTAACTGACTGACTGGAAGTCATCGACCACATTCTTATGGCATCTCTCTCTCGACTCATTATTTGATCGGACTGACAAAAAAGTGTGTTTTTAGTCAGCAAAGCACTTTTTTTCTCTTTTCTTCAGTTTTTCAGTTACTAGTATCTGATTTTGCAGATAGTTTGTTTCCAAGTATGGAATTGTTGACACACTGTACAGTATTTGCTCTGGCTTTTGTTTTTTGAATGACTTTGTTCAGTTGTTGTGCTTGTTGTCGTCGTCTGCTTCAGGACGTGCTGATTGGTCAGTGTGGTATTAGTCCCGCCCCTCCTCCACTGTGATTGGATGGCTGTGCAAAAAAGTGATGAGTGCTGAAGTGATGGACTTTTACCCAACGCTGAAAACTGCTCCACAAAACTCAAATGATTTTGTCTCATTATAAGAGCGGAAACGACTTAAAATACTCCGTCATCCCCGTTTCCTTTCCGTGAAGTTTGCGGAGCTTGTTACAGAAATGTATCAAAACTCGATATTGCACGATATTGAAGAAATTTGCGATATGAGATAACTCATTAAATAATGGGATATTCGATATGCGATACGATAATGCTTAAAGTGTGTAAAATAAACTTAAATTATCTTTAAAATATGTTTAAAATGATATAACCTACATGCGTGTTTCACATTCTTTCTGTGACGAGAAAGCATCCCTACAGCTTCTGCCAGTGAACATCAGTGTTTTACTGTAGTGTAAGAAGTGTTATTTTAACATCAGAGTAAACCTCGGGGTTCAGGTTATCCTACATTAGGGTTATTCAACAACACAAACTGAATAATCAAATGTAAAAAATAAAACACTGCTTAGTTTTCACTGTATGAATTAAATATATCCTGATTCTTATTAAAGCTACAAAAGTTATTCAGCCGAGAGCAGCGAGTGATTTTCTCTTCGTCTTTTGCTCATGACTCCAGTTATTGCAAACCGTTGCGATACGCATATCACGATATATACATTTGCGATATTTCGATCATTTCTATATATTGTGCAGCCCTATAGGCTACTAACAAGCTCTTGTGAGACATCTGAAATCTTGTTTTGGGTTGGTGCACAGATCATCTCTTCTTCTTCTGCTCTTTTTCCAGTTGTGGTGGCTAGTAAACCTCATTGCATTACCACAAGCGCCCCCTTCAGGACTGGAGTGTGGATCGCCTGTGACTGACTGCATTCGTCGTCTGACTGTATGCATGTACCGTTACACCCCTGATATCTAAAGTGTTTGGTATGTTTCAGTCCTGAACCGGTGTGGTTTTGTGTCAGCTGTAGGAGACAGACTGAGCGCTTCTGACTCTGACAGCTCCCGTACGCCGGGATAAAAGAACATGGAGGAGTGGGAGGATCATCCACGAGTGTGTAGCAGCAGATTAAAAAAACATTTCATATACAGTACTTTAAGTTCAATCTGCTATATTTAACTTCCAGAACTCAAATGCCTTCCATTTATTAAAAAACAAGCTGGAATTTTGATCTTTTGTAAGGACTTTTCTCAATAGGTCAAAACTCTTCACACAGTTCTCATAACCTCATAACCCACTTTCAGCTCGGCACAGCAGTCAATGTCAAAATGCACTTAAAGTACCAAAACACGTCAATCATGTCTCAAATTATAAACTAGGAAAGGTTTCACCCAACAAACACACTTGGTCATTCATTAAACACTAACAACAGGCAGAATTATACAATGATTTCTTTTGTAAAATTTCAGTTTATGCTACTTGAACAATGTTTACATTACAGCACAACATTCTGCAATCTAATTGTTTTGATGGTGTTTCATGTTTTAGACAGTTCAATATATTTCAATATGGTATTACTGTAGGAATGTAGCAAATTGCTGCCTTATTCAGTTTTTATTATGTTTTGTACTTAAAATTGACATCTTCACCCTTTATTCAAATATTATGAAATATGTGTTAAAGATTTTGTAAGCATATTGTGGAGCTGTGCTTGGAGTCAATTGTTTTATTTGTGATAATAACGCAATGAACCATGACAAATTGTGCAACTAATTATGAACATGTGCAAAAACAAGAGAGAACCAATGAAATATTAATAACTGATTATCTTGTAGTCAATGCTTGCTTTTTCCTGTCAGCTTTCGTTTTTTTACATGCATTTCTTTTTTTGCATATTAAAGTGTTTTTTGACTTTCTTCGCCAAATAAGTTTGTGTGTATATATATACACACACCTTAACCAGGTTTAGTGTTTTGTTCTTCCCTCATATTTAAAATATTTTCCTCATATTTTGATGCTCATTAAATACAAATATCGCCTCCGGACATCACTTTTGGCCACTACTGTATATGTTTGTGCCTGACTGAGAATTCATGTCATTTGCATTGAATGCATTTTGTGCCAAAACAATGCTAAATGATTCACAGTTTAGCTCACATGTAGATTTCTGTTGAGCTCAATGTGTAAAGAGTTTAAGTGATCTAAGCATTGAGAAATTGTATTGTAAAAAACCCGTAATACCACCGACAAATTAAGGACATCCTATTAGTTGTTCAGCAACTTTGCGGCCCAGTCACAATAAAATATTAAGGAGGGTGGATGGAAACTATTATTCTAAACACCCAAAAAAACATATGATAGTGCATTTTTTTTCTTGCAATTGCGAGTTATAAAGTCTGAATTGCGGGATATAAACGTGCAATTCTGAGAAATAAAGTCAGATAAAATTGCATTTTTTTTAATTCCATGGCAGAAACATGGAATAAAATCAGTTAAATGTATAAAATCAGACTCACCTCAAGTGTGACCTCTTGCTTGGCCATGGCTCTTTCCACGGCTTCGTACATCTGTGTGTTCTGGATGCCCAGTCCACAAAAGATCGCAAAGGCCTCGAGAAACTGCTCATCGTTCCTATTAAAGGCTTTGACTTCTCCTGAAGCGTCGTCCATCTTATTGACCAACTGGCAAACACCTGCAATCAGAGGCCAAAACACTTATATGTGAATATTTAGCATAAAAGAAATACATTTTTGTATATATATTGTTGCTTTTGACCTACTGTATAAGACTTTTTCCGTGGAACACGAAAGGGGATTTTCTAAAGAATAAACTTGAAATATGGCGAATATGGGCTGCTTTTAAAATACTTTCATGGTATTTTGTTGTAATTTTATACAGGTCTCCGTTTACTTTTATTACATGTAAAAAGGTGCCAGCACTTTCTTTATAAATTCACTTTTTGTGATGCATGAAAGAAAGAAGTTCATACAGGTTTGGAATAAATGAGGCCCGAATAAATGACCATTTTAATGTTCCATTATTCTTTAAGGCTGAGATCATTAGTGGTTTATCAGCTGTCAGCAACTTAATTAACCTCTATTGTAAGTCTAGATGAAAGGAGATAAAGCAATCAATTAAAAAAAGATTTATTTTCATCACGATTGGCTCATTGAGACTATACAGAATAAGACATAAACCCTTAAGAAGATGACATGCTAAATTATTCTAACCAATTCAGACTTTAATTTTTATATGGTTTATAATGCGCTTGAATTCGACCAGCATCACGATGGTGATCATTGTTTAGAAACTTAATGACGTCGGTTAAAAATGCATGAGAAATGGTGCGGACTGAAAGCCAATTATAAACTATGTTTTTATGCATTCAGAAGAAAATATGAGAGGTGTATAAGGTGCAAATACAAAAAAAAACACCATCAGATGAAATTCTGGTCCCTCCGTCCATGTAAATCTATGAGATTTTGTTTTCACTAATTTTCTTTTCTTCTACGCTTTCACCTAGTTTCACAATTTGAGGTGTCATTTATTGGTGTGGGATGATTAAGCGTCATATGAGCAATCGCAATATCAATGTTTGTCTTAGTAGCACCACTAATAAATGCTTTTGATCATTTTAGGAACGATGTTGACTAACAGCTCAGATTGTGGAAATATTGAAAACACACATACCTATCACTTTATCTTTCTTCCCATTCCTGATTGGCGTGCAGAGAAGACTTTTGATTTGACCGTTCGAGGACTCTAGATTTTCACTCTTCCGAAAAGAAATGAGGGGGGAAAAAAACAAATGCAATTGCAAAGTTTAAAATTCAAGCAGCTTTGGGGAAACGAGGCAGTTTACAGTGCAAAGTGAGGGAAGTGAATGTTTGAATGAATAAAAGCTCTGTTAAATCCCAGAAACATCCGACCCGATCTCACGGCAATTCTTACGAATTTTACGAGGTGGCTAATTCGTACAAATTCATACGACCTCACTTGTATGAATTTGTACGATTTTTGCTAAATCGTGCATATTTTACGAGTTGCCCAATTCGTATGAATTCGTACGAATGACCCACCCTTGACCCCGCCCCAGGACAAATCAAACGAATTAGCCACCTTTTACTCACTCATACGAATTAGCCACCTTTTACTCACTCGTACGAATTAGCCACCTTTTACTCACTCGTACGAATTAGCCACCTTTTACTCACTCGTACGAATTAGCCACCTTTTACTCACTCGTACGAATTAGCCACCTTTTACTCACTCGTACGAATTAGCCACCTTTTACTCATTCGTACAAATTAGCCACCTTTTACTCACAAGTACGAATTAGCCACCTTTTACCTTTTACTCATTCGTACAAATTAGCCACCTTTTACTCACTCGTACGAATTAGCCACCTTTTACTCATTCGTACAAATTAGCCACCTTTTACTCATTCGTACGAATTAGCCACCTTTTACTCATTCGTACGAATTAGCCACCTTTTACTCATTCGTACAAATTAGACACCTTTTACCTTTTACTCGCTCGTACGAATTAGCTACATTATACTCGCTCGTACGAATTAGTCACCTTATACTCACTCGTACGAATTAGCCACCTTTTACTCATTCGTACAAATTAGCCACCTTTTACTCATTCGTACAAATTAGCCACCTTTTACTCATTCGTACGAATTAGCCACCTTTTACTCATTCGTACGAATTAGCCACCTTTTACTCATTCGTACAAATTAGACACCTTTTACCTTTTACTCGCTCGTACGAATTAGCTACATTATACTCGCTCGTACGAATTAGTCACCTTTTACTCACTCGTACGAATTAGTCACCTTTTACTCACTCGTACGAATTAGCCACCTTTTACTCACTCGTACGAATTAGCCACCTTTTACTCATTCGTACGAATTAGCCACCTTTTACCTTTTACTCATTCGTACGAATTAGCCACCTTTTACTCGCTCGTACGAATTAGCCACCTTTTACCTTTTACTCATTCGTACAAATTAGCCACCTTTTACCTTTTACTCATTCGTATGAATTAGTCACCTTTTACTCGCTCGTACAAATTGCGTAAAAAAGCCACCTTTTACCTTTTACTAAAAAACTTGCTCGCTCGTACAAAAGTGGCGTAAAAAAGCCACCTTTTACCTTTTACTCACTCGTACGAATTAGCCACCTTTTACTCGCTCGTACGAATTAGCCACCTTTTACTCACACGTACGAATTCGTATGAATTGGTCGTGAGATAGCGTTGAAACATCGGGATGATACCATCCCAATGTTTGAATGAATAAGCATGAGCACTTACAGTCCATGGAAATCGCTGGTCCTCGGTGACATCGGTGATGTTCAGCGACTCCATACTGTTCTTGACATAATGAGCGTACATGTAGTTAATCTTGTTGACGTCACATTCCCTGTAAAAGACATCCACAAATGATGAAGCACTTCTGCTTATAACTACACATCATCACAATTATTCTCATAGATGTGCAACATTGCTAATACTAGCAATGCAGAAAATGGTTTTAGACACAAAAACCACACTACTCTGTAAAAAGTGATCAGTTGACTTAACTTTTAAAAAAAGTGAGGAAATATGTTGCCTTAAAAGTAAATAAACTTAATGTGTAATTGCCAAAAAAAAACAAAATGAAAATTCTGTCACTGTTTACTCATCCTAATGTTGTTCCTTTCTTTCTTCTGTGGAACATAAAGGTGAATTGACACTCTTTTCTAATTATAGTGAGAGTGAAATGAAGGGGATGAGAATGTGAAGCTCCAAAATGACCAAAAAAAGCCCCATAAAAGTGTTCTTGTAAGTTATATTGCAAGTCTTTTAGGGTGCGTTCACACTTGTAGTTTGGGTTCTTTTGGTCCAGATCTAAAAACAAAATAATACATTTTAGTCCTGGTTTCTTTTTTAAGGCCGAACCTAAAGATGCAAAACCAAAAAAAAAAAAGGCTTTTTTTCGTACCACACATCCAAAACAATACTGTGTGCTAAACATGCTCCTTGGGGGATTGGGATGTGCACCGTAAAAGTATCACAGAAGTGGTCTTGTTTGTTATATTGCAAAGTCCTTTAGGGTGTGTTCACACTTTTAGTTCGAAATGGTATTTATGACGTATATTTTGCAATAGAACTGGACAAACATCCAAAACAATGCTGCATTCTGGGCTACCCTTACGAAAAAGAAGTTATTCAAGTGTGCTATTAGTATACTTCTTTTAAACTAAAAATAAGAAAGTATACTTTCAGTCTACTTTTTATATACTTCTCAGAAATATACTTTATGTACTTCTCAGAAATATACTTCAAATTGCACTTAAGTATACTTGACTTATACTGACAGAAAAGTCTAAGTATATTTAGCCTATACTTGTTGATCGAGATATACCGGTACTTAAAAGTATAATTAAGTATTCTAAGTATTCTTGGCTTGTACTTGTGTTTACTATTTTGATTGAGTAGCTTATTAAATACTTTTTAAAAAACATAATATTACACACCGTCTTATAAACTAACATGTTCAGCTTTATATAGTAACAAACTTTCGGGTGGAATAGCTTATAGAGTAAATAAAATAAGCATGGAAAATAAGTTTATTCAAGTGTTCTATTATACTTCTTTTCAACTAAAAAGAAGAAAGCATACTTTCAGTCTACATTTTATATACTTCTCAAAAATATACTTAATTACACTTAAGTGTACTTGACTTATACTGAGAGAAAAGTCCAAGTATATTTGGCCTATACTTGTACTCAATCTTTTGATCGAGATACTTAAAATTTTAATTATTCAAAGTATACTTGGCTTGTAGTTGTGTTAACTGTTTTGATTGAGTAGCCTATTAAATATACTTTTTTTTACATCGTTTTTCATATACAGTTTTATGAAACTTTGCTTGAAAATACTGATTAAAATATTGATATAAAACAGATATGTTTCTAATTCTGCGTATCTGAATTTTTGTGTAGGCTAGTCCACTGGTAGTGTACATATTTGCTTTAATTAAACTTTTCCCCACCATTGACTGAATTTTCCAGCTATCCATGTTTTCACTGTTATACGGTAGGGGGCGCTATGACACATCTTCTAGTACAGAATCTCCGGATCAAAACACAGGAGAAGAAGCTGAAACAAGTGATAGAAGATTGCTCACTCAAATGTAAAATAAAGTGATATCAAACATTAAACAGCTTGTAAATCAAAACTGCTTAATGTTTCCAAATGAAATGAAGCGTAGGCCTAACCCATGAAGAGAAAACGACTGTGAAGCTTTGGGGGTGTTGGACTCGATCTACTCCACCTGTGTTTTGATCATCGTTCTGGATCTGATCAAGGCGTAGTCTTTGACAAAAATGTGATTTTCTCAACTATTTTGTTTAAAATGTTGCCTTTCTTTATGAAACTTACTGACATTCAAGTGTTGATAAAAAGGATGCATGAAGCTAATAAAATGTTTTTAAAATTAAAGTAGAGTTAAAGGTATTTTTCAAGTATAAAAAATAACATTTGAACATAGTAGTATAGGCCTACTGCAACTGCAAAAATTGTATATAAATAGTAAACTATAAGTATAATGTTAAGTTCACTTAAAGAAAACTTGTAGAATAAAACTACTAGACTAGTAGTTTACTGAGAGTACACTAAAAGAAAACTTGTAGTATAAAACTACTAAACTAGTAGTTTACTGAGAGTATACTTCAAAGTTGCTACAAGTATTAAAATAGTAAACTACTAGTATACTCATAAGTTCACTTGCAGTACAAATGAGAATCATAATTATGAACTAGTTGTGCACTTAAAGTTTACTACTGTTACACTTATAGTACACTTAAACATATACTTTTATATACTTCAAGTGGGCCAATTTAGTCCCAAGCGGTATTAAAATAGTACACTTACAAGTTTACTACTAGTACATATTGACATTAGTATACTTACTACATAAAGTATACTTAAAAATATACTTGAACATTACTCAAGTATACTTCATAAAATGAACTTGAAGTATACTTTTTTTTCGTAAGGGTAAACATGCTCGCTGTATGTTTGTACATATGATCCCAGACAGCAACATAGTGTCGGCCCAGATCCGGCCCACATCCGGTACACATGGATTCCACACGGCCCAGATGTGGGCCGGATCTGGGCCGACACTGTGCTGTCTGGGAATGGTATTTTGACGAGTTGAGAACTCGTGAAAAGGTGATAAAATGTGCAAAGGAGTCAAAATTAGCATCAGGAATCCCTCCGTTGAACACAAACGAAGATCTGCTGCGAGAAGACACGGTTCTGATGCTTGTCCCGAACTGTCATGTACTCCAAAATGACCAAAATAAAATCTGCATAAAAGTGGTCTTAAACATTATATTGCAAGTCTTTCACACTTACTGAAATGAGCTGCACTTACAGTTCGCTTTAATCCAACCAATCCTGCCAAGTGTGAACACACCCTTAAAGACATAGCTTTGTGTGAGGAAGAGAATATGAAAATCACTGAAAATCTTGACGTCTAGCTTAAAGCTCCTTGTGGTTTCATGAAATATACAAGGATGTCCGATTCTTGAATCCTTTAAAGTCCCCTTGTTGTGGTCAATAAATGTATCCTCTCAAACTCATTTTTGATCACCAAAATTACATTTTTAAATGTTTTTTCCTTAAAAAAACATTCTCCATGCCTTAAAATATCTTGAATGTAACTCGACACCCTTGCCTCATTTAGTATGCGCGGTTCTATGAATATGCAAATGAGCCCCGCCTCCACTCACTCAGCTCAGAGATCCACTAGTTGACGATCACACGTTGATCTGATTGGTTACAAGGTAGTTTGTCACGTCAGAAACACCAGCGATTTCAAAGCGTGTTTTTGAGACTGTCTTTGGTTCACTGCAGTTTTAAGGAGGAAATACTCAGCAATGGAGTCGACTTATGAATTTACACATGGTTTGTCTTAAAGCATATTAAAAACACCACATTGATGGATGGATTTTCACCACAGGGGGACTTTAAAGGGTTTGTTGCATGAGTGTGAGTTGATTTACCTATAAGAGACCAGTATAAGTGAACCTCAAGCATCATATTCAAATAACAAAAAAGATATTCCACTAGACACTTCAAGGCAGGTGTATTGAAGCTAAAGTCTATAGTCTAAACTCCATATAGCTTAACTTGTACTGAACATTCCTGCCACTTTGCCTTGCATTACATAATAGTAATTACATAAAAGATAACCCCACCTGTTCGGGAAGTCCACGGATCCTGCAAGCTCCTCATATTCCATGTGAAACACACTGGAGAATGTGTTCTGTAACACAAGCAGAACAGCAATTACTTACACTGCAACTTTAGAGAGGTTTACCAGAGAAGTAGGCCCGTATTTCTGAGGCTTTTTTAATGCTATTAGTGTCTGGCTAGCCTGTGTAAACTCAACGGCAGTCACATGGTTTAATGTGCCCGTGTTTGTGCATTTCTGGAAGGGTTAGAATTTCCCTCTCATGACGAATGAAGCACAGTTCAGTACGAAACGCATTCGAAAAAAAGTTTGAAATAAACATGCAATAAATTATGAGTTCCATTTCCACATTCCCGAACACATAACAAACACTGAATATGGGTTTGTTGGCAGACTTCGCTTTCCCCAAATCTGAAGACACTTGGAGGATTGCTTATCAGTGATCTGATCGTACATCTCTGTTTTTCCACAATGTTAATCTGTTTCCATAACACTCAACGTGACTGCGACCTGGAGAAGGAATTCACAGAATTAACGAGCTTTCTTTTTTCACTTTATAGCTGAACTTTAGTGCAAAGTCCGAGGACTATAAACACTGTGTGTAAAGTTGCGGAAACCCAGAGCAGAACTAGGTTTCTAGGTTAACACATGACATCTATGAATTATGATACACAGAACTCCCTCATAAAGATAGCCTTGATCCCCTTCACAACAGCTAACCTAGACATCTAAATGTAGAAGACAGTTCCTTCCTCTACGCCTAACCGACGTTTAGATGAATATGTAAATATGTGCTGGATTCTTTCCTCTCAATAACAAAATAAAATAAAATATGGAAATGTTTGGTCTTATTTATTTGATTACTGAATTGTGATTGGTGTTCTCCTCCTTGCATCTTTGTATGCGGCCTTTACACTGCAAATGCAGCGTCATTTACATGTTGATTCTTGCTGACAGAAAACAAGAGCTGATGTGCTGTTCCCATCACATTTTGGGATATTGCATAAAAAACGATGGATGGAAAAGCCAAGATGTGCATAAATTCTTGTAATTAAGTGCATAAGAAACGTATGTGCTCAACTGACGCAAATGCATTTTTATCCGATGCACATAAACTATGATGGAAACACATTTACAGGATAAATCCCTCGATGCGCAACAATAAACTCATGTGGTTTTAGCTCAGCGTCAGCTGTGATTGGATAACTGGAGTAACCAGCGGACCAATGGCATCGCAGCATCTCTAATGTTGGTTTCGAAGTGTGTGATCAGAATGATTTGGTTTAATTCCCTCCAGAAGCGTCTCACACGAGTGTGTTCCCGAACACCAGCATCCCAACACAATTTATGATGGAGGAAAAAAGCTTCCATTTTTATTTCTGATATTTTGCACCAATTTCCTAGGTTTTGACTATTTTGTCTATTCTCTTGAACACATGGGATGGAAATGCTGCTTTATTTGCTTTTTCCAATTTTGATCCAATTTCTAGGTAAATTTGCACATTTGAATGGAAACAAATCTAAGTTTAAGACTGTGACGCAGCACAGAAAGCCTGAAGCCGAAGATTACCTACTGTAAAACTGATTAAACACCATTGTTTTGCTGCTTTCCAAGCACTGGTATTTCCTTCAGGAAATGTAGATGTAATTTTAAAATGTTTGGTATTTTGGGAACATTAGGTAAATGTCAGTGGCAAATAAGGAAGCAATTCAGTCTGCTATAAAGGACGCAAGTGTGTCTTAACTCTCTCACTCAGTTCTGGAAATATCCAACACAGCCTCTCTTTTATAATGCCTAAATGCTGAGAATTAGCAGTGGCGAACTATTACCAAAACATAATATTATTGGGGGGAAAATATACTAGAAAGGGTTGCTCTGTAGAGACTAGTCATGCACCACTACATTTCTGGAAATAATCTAAATAAAAGAGATTTTAATTTTGTATTTTATACATTTTAATCTTCTAAACAACCCCATAGTTCAGTTGTTCTCAATGTTTTTTGGCCCAAGATTCAGAAAAGCTCAGCTTGTGAATCTTTGGTGTTTTAAGCATCCTAAATTTTGGATAGCCAATGTCTTCTAAAGAAATGCAAAACACGCTTGATATTCCCATGTTTTACGCTCACACCAATTCTTTGAAAGTTTAAGCTTTTTGGAAGTGAATGTGATGCAATATGTTGTTCTTACAGCCATTTCTCTGTCGGTGATGAAGACGGTGCATTCTTGAGCCTGCATGAAAGACAAGATGGTGGCCACAGTTTTCCTCAGTAAAACCTCCAATGACTGCTGCTCCTCAAAGATCAGACTCGCCAGATCCAGCAACACCTACAACACAACCCCAAACACGCCAAGTCACGGTTTATCTGCATCTATACAAGCTGATTTCTTACTAAAATGTGGGGAAATCAGCATACCTGGTTTCGCCTGTTCTCCAGCTGCGATGTCTCGTAGAGTTGTGCGTTGTGTAGCACTATACCAGAGAAAGCCAGGTACGAAGAAAAGTCCTTTTGAGATGAAAAATAAAGCCATTGTTATAGAGCCAGAACGAGCCAGATCCAATAAAATGACTATGATATAGAAAGTGCAGAAGTGTTCACCCTCTCATCCTGCTCTGTGAAGGGGCTGTTCTCTCCACACCTTTTATTGATCGCTTGTGCGACACCAACAACCTTAAAGCATTACATCAGACTCAGCACTCAAGTTTTGATGGTAAATGTTACATATATAGTGTAACAGGTCAAGATTTTTGATCTCTTACCTCATCTCGGTGGTTTTTGATGGGCAAACACAAGATGCTCTGCGTCTTATATCCCGTAATTTGGTCGACTTCTGCATTAAAGCGTGGATCCTGATGCAGGAAAAACAGTGGGAAAAATCAAACAAAAATCCAATTTATTTCAGCATCCGAATTTATCCTGGCTTACATTAATATCAGCATTTAAAAAAATCAGCTGCCCATTTATTAAAACAATGCATTTTTTAATTATTCAATTTAAAGTGGCCCTATTGTGTTTTTTCCAATATTACCTTTTGTGAATGTAAAAGGTCTGCAAAGCTCTAAAGATCAAAGTGAAAGATCATACATTTATTTTCTCCTAAAAGAAAGAAGCGATTCTGAACTGAAACGAGTCATCAGTAACTCCAGTCTCACTTCCCGCTGAATCCACGTAGGTTTGTATCTAATTTGCATAATTCCAGTCTATGGTCTTGATTGGCTGAATCAAGTCTCATTTCCCCGCCCTCTTTTCCCCTGGTCTCTTAGCTCCGCCCTCAAACACTGTCGTTTATCTGAGACTGGAAGAGTTTGGTTCGTGTTGTTCGTGTCGAGAAGACGCTGTTTTCTGCTGTGTATCAAGAGCTGAGATTCAGATATGATAATGAGCGTTTGGTTTCTGACAAATCACAACAGACTGAGTAATCTGACCAATCAGAGCAGAGCAGCTCTCAGAGAGGCGGGGTTTAGAGAGACTGAATCTTCGAACGAAATGTTTCAGACACTGAGAGATGTGAGCAGCTGATGCTGCAATGTAAATTATGAGAAAATTAAAGTGTTTTTGACCTTGGATGAACGTAAACCTGTTATAGGAGACGCCAAAACACATCTAGGAGACTTTAAAAAAGCATAATAGGGTCACTTTAATATGGAGTTTCTACCCCAAAAATCATTTTCACTGCCTTGTTTGATCTCCAATGTAATGTTTAGCTCAAACTTTGGACTATGATGAGTCTGGTTAGCATGGCCTTGGGACCGTGTGTCGATTCTCCTATCAACATTGTCATGATTTCATTTTCTTCTTCATATCTTGTGGCTCCAGTAATTTACATGACATTTACAGATTTAGCAGGTCCTGCAACAACAGAGCAACTGCAGTTCTGTTTGGCACAGAAATCACATACTTCACCTTTAAGTAATCAAGACAAATTAAGACAAATAACTTGATTTCATCATGTTCTAATATTCTAAAACCTCATCATGAAGTTTTTCACCTTACATGACACAGTGTCTCGCAGGCAAACATGGTTCAGGATTTGCGTTCACTGTAATCAGACACATCCTGTTCTTCACTTTAATCTTTCATTCTTTCTCTCTCATTCCCTGTGTCTGGGAGAAGCGCAATTAAACTAAATTACAAAGAGCTAAAAATACCTGCTATCATTATACAAACTGTTGGTTAGCAACTGAATTGCGTAACAACATTTAAATCTAATCAAAGGCCTTAAGAGATAGCCTAAAATGCGTTTCTAAGGAGACTTATAAAGCAGCAAATGTCTCTCAAACTGAAGAGTTTTCTTAATATGCACATGACAAAATAATATAGAAGTATCAGATAAGACATTAATCTGTTAAAATATGACTCATTATCAGTGCAAACAATTCTGTCTGAGATTACTGAGATAAAAGTAAATTTTAAATTTTAACAACTTTGTCTTAATAGTGAGACATTATCTTATTCTTAAGTAACTAGACCATCTCATTAAGACACAAATGTCTTAAAATACAAGCAAGAGTGTGTTTATTTATTTTAGTGAGTATCTTCTCCTTAAAACTGCAGTGAACCAAAGACAGTCTCAAAAACACGCTTTGAAATCGCTGGTGTTTCTGACGTCACAAACTACCTTGTAACCAATCAGATCAACGTGTGATCGTCAACCAGTGGATCTCTGAGCTGAGTGAGTGAGTGCAGGCGGAGCTCATTTGCATATTCATAGAACCGCGCATACTAAATGAGACAAGGATGTCAAGTTACATTCAAGCAATTTTAAGGCATTTTCCAAGGAATTTTTTTTTAAATATGTCATTTTAGTGATCAAAGATGAGCTTTAAGGGATAAAATAATTGACTTCAGGGGGATTTTAAAATGTCAAATGATGTTCAGCACAGAGATGAATTTAGGTTGTCTCATTTATAGTCAGCACTTAAATGGTAAACCGCAGGTGAAATGACATTCTCACCTCATATGCGTTCTTGATGTTCAGAGGCTGTCCAGTGGCTGCCACATATCCCACAATTCCTTTGTTCCATTCGAGGCGAATGCCGCTGTTTGAAGCCTCTTCAAGAGTGGATCCTTCCGCGACATCAAAGAGCCGGCTAACCAGGAACTTTCTGTTTGAACTGTCCTCTCCAACCAAGAAGAGCGAGTAGCGATCGGCAGCGATCAACTCGTGAGTGTGTAAGAAGATCTTGTGGCAGAGGGCAGTAAGATCCAAGTGACTTGAAACATCGCGTACAAGGTCCAACAAACGAGCACAGCGATCACCATTTTGGCGATCTCCTGGATTCATAATCCCTCCGCCCACATCTGCGCGCTGGGAAGGAGGAAGAGGCATCTGAACCCGTTCTGTGTCGCTTAGGAAAGTGAGCGAACCCTCGGCGTCTTTCACCACAATGGGGCGAAGCGGCCTGTCGAACTCAGACGCTGAGATCTTTCGTGTTGGTGTGGATGGAGCCGGACTCGGGGCATCGGCTGGATGAAGGACCGTTAAAGATTCCTGCGGGGCTTTTGATGCTTCCCTAGACGGTTGAATGGAGTGGACACGCTCAGCAAACCAAGCGTTGACCATTTCCCTTCAAAAGAAAAGCAATCAAAAACATTAGCTCTTGACCTGGATTCTCAGCATTTACTAGATCTGCACGATTAATCGTTAAAAGGTGCCAATCTTGATTCAAACATCCATGCGATCTTATGACAACGATTCATCTATGTCTATTAAACCTTTGACAAGTACGATCACACCGATTCAGATCTGCGTTCTGATCCAGAGAGCTTTTTAACCACACGGTATCATTATTTCAGATAATCATTCAAATTATCACAGAAGTACTGGGATAAAAGTATATCGTTCGGATATAAACACTGATGTCTACGGTAGAGATCAAAATAGAGGGAATTAACTTTTGGAAGTAACTTGATGCTTCAAATGAAGATAGTATCAATTTCATCGTTGCACCAGTAAGTGGCGCCAAATGACTGTTAAAAAATGGGTTTGTCATTGAATCATTCATTCAAGAGATTTGTTCCAAAACGCTGATTCATCCAGTAATGAAAAGAGTCTTTATGAGTGAGTCACTGAATCATTCACTCAACCTGCTTTTTTGTAATATTTCAAATTAAGCATTTTTTTAAGACTGCATTTTGTCAGAACCTCTAGTAAACTAAAACTTGTTATTTTGTTTAATTGTCTATTCATGGGAGAATCATGATCCCTATTTGAAAAAAAATAAAATAAAAGAATGTATTATTTATAATGTATTTATCCAGAATCGTGCAGCTGCCTAGCATGAGAATAACAACTGAATGCATTTTATATTTGGCGTGTACTTCGCTAGTGACAAAGTCCTTTAAGACAAGTCAGGTCATTTGGCGCTCATCTTGGTAAAGCAACTAGATAATAGTAATTAATGCTTGCATTTTAATGTTACTGTAGCTTAATAAAAGCCACTACATTGTGTTGTTTTAACAGATTTGGACGTAATCCACCAGCAAATGTTTACTGTTAAAAACAGTACATTTTCTGAAATCATGCTAAAGTACTGTATTTTTCAGACTGGTCCGATTAATGTGCATATATATATATATATATGAACCGTTACAAAGGCTCTATGTTAAATTATCTACGCTTTCATTAGAGGTTGAATGGGACCTTGAGATTAACTGGAAAACCTTGGAGTCTATAAGACCCCATAATCATAACATTAGCTGGTGGATTACATCCAAAATCTGTTAAAACAACAACACTATCCTTAGCTTTTGTTAAGCTAACATTACAATGCAAGCATTAGAATAGAACATAACAAATGCTTCCAATGAAATGTTTATTATCCGGAGAGGATATTCAAACTCCACCGCGGTCTCTATGGACTCAACCTAAATTGTCCTTGGCTAGAATAGTTTAAATAAATAACATGAGACACCATCCAACCATTTAATAAACATCTAAGTTACTCGTGCTAAGCGAGGATATGCTACCCAATCAAATCATTAGGATTTGCATGGGCTGTTTTTTCAGTGGTCCAGAAAAAATAACAGTTGGCCAGACGTGAGAGTTAAATGATCCAAGCATAACACAGACAGGTTCACAAAACTATTGACTTTTAACAATAACTCTGGCGACTTTCTCCATATGTTGGGATTCTCGGAGTGCGGAGCGGTAGGTGCTACACACTGACAGACGCAGAACAAGGTTTTGGGAGAATTTATACACTTTTTAAACTCAAATCTCAAATCTGATGACGCATCTATAATCTGGTTTGTTGAAAATAACTGCGTGTAAAAAAGACAGTTCCGCTAATGTGTGTTCCTGTCGATGGATGCACATGCTGGCTCCCCAATTATATACATTACAACAGCGATAATCAAGAAAACGTGAACAAAACGGTCACTCTTTGTAAACTTTGTTCAATGCGAGCGCCGTTTGCTCGAACATGACCGGTCATTTACCCTGAGCTGCACACGTCGCTATCTGTGTTTAATCTAAACTCATTTAAGCTTTGCCAATTTAAACATTCAAGAGCAAGACGCGAAAGAGAACTCGCGTGCGCTGTGAGAAGATTAGTGTGTGTGTGTGTGTGACACTCATCCGAAGTGTGTACACCTCTCAGACAGAGCGCACATATTACGTTTTCTATCAAGTCTTACGCTTGAATGGACAAATTCACACAAAAATGATGTCAACATGCCCGTCTTGGTGAGAATCCTAGCAGACATTGTCGGTTACGTCTTCTGTGAATGAAACAGTCGAGGCGTGTGTATCGGTGTATTGGATCTGTGCATTATGTCTTAAAGTGACAGCAGCCTAATATTCCTGCTGTCTGTGTTTTTAATGTTAATCAAACATCAAAAGACAAGGAAATCACTCACAGCTCTGGACTGAATAGCTTTTGTAACTTTAATAAGGATTAATCTTTCATTTATACAGTCAAATACGCAATGTTATTTGATTACTTCTGTACTTCAATTTCTAAAAAGCACTGTTTATTTTATTAGTATCTTTGCTCTATTGTATTTATTTGTGCTGTTGCTAGTAGTTTGATTATTTGTTCTTATTTTCTTTATTTGTATTTGACAGTAGTCCTCTTTTCCCTGAACACAGCACACAGCGAACCGTACCGAAACCGTGAAACTGTGATACAAACCGAACCGTGAGCTATTTTAACCGTTACACCCCTAGTCTCAATTCGCAATTCGTAAGTATTTTTATGTTTTGCTGAATTGATGGCTAATTTGTATGCATTCATGATTCATACGTTTTTAGATGATGCCTTCGTCCCACTGAGAGGAGATCCGTCATGCTCGGTATTTTCCTAAAAATCTTAGATTTCATATGAATTTGGTTCGTAAGAAAATGTTTCTTTTTTCTTTTTTATACTGTTTTCATAAGTTCTTATATATTTTTCTTCTTCACTACTTCACCTTTACTGGACAGACCAAATTTCTAACACACAATCGTCACCTGGACATGCGAATTCAGGTGTTAATTCATCTAACATCACAGTTATGGCAACTTATTTGTTTAAGCTCTGCATTAAAGTGCATCTATAACATCAAATCAATATATCAATCACATCAGTATTTAAAGGAACACACATCTGTTTGTTTGTTGGTTAAACAGTGTGTGAGCGGTGAGTATAGGCTAAAATCATTACAGTAGCTGTGTGTATATCAACTCTACAAAACTGATTATGTTAATAAAGAAGAGCATAAAACAACCTTACAATGTGAATGAAAGGCTACACACAAAACCTCACATTTGATTCCTCTTATAAATCAAGTTTCACATTATGTAACATAGGTGTAACAGAAAATATGCAGGAGCCTATATACTGACCCTTTTCTTTACGCAGTACAAAGGTAAAACAGTTAAACTGTATGTGTCGATAATGATAAAGAATAAGCAGCTGCAGCGAGTACTGCTCTACATTCACTCTCATTATCCCAGAACTGCCTCGTCTTTAAACTGATCCAATAGTTGCCAATCTGCGCCTTTAAACTCACCGAGAAGCCTTTCGTACAAAGTAAGAATGTGCGAACTCTCGGTGGTCGTCGAGCCAAGCCTCCATCATCCCTTCAGTGTCTGGAGGATAGACCTCCATTCCGCAGATACACACACACACACACACACAGATCAGATCAACCGGAGAATCTCATCCGCGCGCTCTCTCTCTCCTGATCTTCAGTCACACACACCACAACCAGCCACAGCGTCTCTCTCTCTCTCTCTCTCTCTCTCTCTCTCTCTCTCTCTCTCTCTCTCTCTCTCTCACACACACACAGATCAGATCAACCGGAGAATCTCATCCGCTCTCTCTCTCTTTCTTTCTCTCTCTCTCTCTCTCTCTCTCTCTCTCTCTCTCTCTCTCTCTCTCTCTCTCTCTCTCTCTCTCTCTCTCACACACACACACACACACACCACACACAGATCAGATCAACCGGAGAATCTCATCCGCGCTCTCTCTCTCTCTCTCTCTCTCTCTCTCTCTCTCTCTCTCTCTCTCACACACACACACACACACAGAGAACAAAATGAAACAAATCTCTTAAATCTTGTTACACTTTTTGAAGCTATCTGTATACCTTCATCCCCGCTAACAAAAATATGTTCTAAGAGAGTTATGAAAACGTTATTTCTGAATGTTGTCTAAACGCTCAAAACGGTTTTTAAAGTTCATATGTTAAGAAAACGTTCCATTTTTATCATTCTTCGAACATTGAAAAAAACGTTCAAGAAAGTCAATGTTTCAGGAATAAACCTTCTGTGAATGATGTATTAATAATGTTTTGGGAATGTTATTAAAAATAAAATTATTATGATTTCACATTTGTAAAATTAACTGTAGCAACTATTTCTGTAAAGCCATTGTTTCCAAAATTGTAGTATATTCTACATCACATCACATTTTTGGTGCTCTTTTGTGTTTCTTTAATGTAAAATGATCATTTATACACTTTTCACTGCCATTTGATATTTTGAAACTCCTCACAGCCATTTCATCAAATAAATCAATATCCATAAGAGACCATAGGGGAAGTTGGCATGTCAATTAGTGTCTGCGGTGTCAGTCACTCATGCGATTCAATCAACATTTTACAAATATTACCATTAACTATCATCATACATACAGATTGTTATGAGCTCAGATTATAAATACAGCATGGAATATCTCAATGCAATATTAAAAGTTTAGACAAAATTCATTGCTTTATAGCCTACATGTATATGCAGTCAAACACAAAATATTAAAAAGAATATTTAAAAAAAATTGTTTACCCAAACTTTATTATTAAAAGAACAACATTGAGAACCCTTACCAGACATTGATCCCTTTGATTTTGTTAGCTAACCTATTGCCTATTATTGACCTGCAGCGTGACCCAGCCCTACTCCAGCTCTACTCCAGCCGTACTCGTGGTGTAGTTTTACCAGCAGATGGTGCCGGCTCTTCTCCCGGGACACACACACACACCACTGAAGGCATATGTGCTCTCCTGGGAGCAAACGTGATTCTGCTGTGAACACGGTGGCCTGGATGAGCTAATGACAGTCTCTGGAGACACGTCATGTCAGAGAGAGTCAACTGTATTGGAAAATGTTTCAAGAAAACATTTTTGCCGTTCATTCATCAATGACTTGCAACTCCAAGCACTTCCGAATCCGACAATCTTCAACAGAAGATGGGAATAATCAGGACATGTTGGGATTCCTGTTTGCACCGCATGCAACTTTCACCAGTGTTGGTGCATAAATGCATAAAAATTGTTTTATTTAATATATTTAGTTGGAGTTTTGCATTGTATTCTGATTCAGCATTTCACAGATTTTATTCATTTTGAGGAATATTTAATCTTTTTTGTGTGCATGTGAGATGAGTAAATGCACGCTCACATTTAGTCTAACAACAATAACCATCATGTTCACACACACACACACACACACAACGCCTCTGCGCTTCAGTTTGTCTCAGCATGAGGACAGGAGAGCTGTCAGTCAATAAATGTTGAAACAGTCACTTGCGTTTCTTATTTGAAAAAGTAACTCAGATATTTTGTTGTAAATTTTAAAAGTAATGCATTTCTAGTCACTTGAAAAAGTAATCTGATTACATAACTCAAGCTACTTGTAATGAGTTACACACAACGCTGCATCCGACTCTCTTCAACAGAAGATGGGAATCATCATGCAACGTTCACAACCTTCTCCCCAAACGAGATGTGCACGAACACTCGAGTCCGCTCGCCGAAACACTGTCCAGATGTGGTCACTCAACTCACCCTAAGCTAAACTTCTCGCTTCGCCTTTCAGTCATAAGTCAAACAACACTCTATTCCACCACATCATTCCCTGCGCTACATTAAACAGCTCAGCCGCTATTGTAAACGCTAGAGTCGGAGTCGCGGACGAGAGACTCGGATGGAGAGACGTCCTCCAGTGGAAACAATTCTGAGGGCTTAGTTTGCTCAACAAGACAAATATGGCAGTAAAATCATTTATTAACAGTCGCTTTAATGGAGACGGAGAGACTGGGAATGAAACTCTTATGATGTTTGAGGCCTTCAGAGAGAACGAGGGACTGGAAGTGAAGATTCCCACTGAACACAAACGTCTGCCTTTGGATGACACCACGAGATCGGATATTCTACTCTATCCACCTTATTCCTGTCACGGTGTTCCTCCCTGTGAAGGCCTCCTTCCCTTCACCTCTGTACTGATAAAATGTCAAAATGATTCATGGACACGCGGAAGCGACAAAAACTTCTGTATTATGAATCTTTAAGGCCAGACAAATCATTTAAGTGTCAATTTGTAAAGAAAGACCACACGCCTGCGCACACATATTATAACGCACATATCTATAGACTAAACACGTAATGCACATGTGCACGCCGTTAGCGTTTTCACCGATTCGCGTTTTTGAAGTTTACACGGAGATAACGTTTTTCACAATTTTTCAACACTTGCAGCTTGAAACGCATTTCAAGGTTTGCGTTCTCGAGCTCCAAACACTGTTGCGTGAATTAAGGGTTTTCTGTGAGAACGGTGTCGTGTTAGCGGCCCCTAAGTTAATAACTAATGATCTTTACAACAGAAGTGAATCAATCAAAACTAACTTTAGCTGGACAATAACTTTATTCTAGAGCTGCTGTAAAGCCAAAACAAACTACTTTAATTTCCTATTATCACTGTAAAGCTGCTTTGAAACAGTCGCTATTGTTAAAAGCGCAGTATAAATGGAGGAGACTTGACGAGATGTGGCTGTATTAAAGTGAACGATGAAGGGGAGAACTTCAGGAGACTTTTAATAGAACAATCCAAACAATAAACAGAAATCAACAAGGAGAAAAATACCACATACATACCCCTAATGTTAACTAAAGCTTGGCCAGAAACTGAGTGCTTATATAAACAAGGGGAGCTAACGAGACTGATTAACAACACACAGCTGAGCCAAATGAACTAATGAAGACGTGGTCATGGAAACAAGAAATGGCGGGAAACTGAACACATGAACAGAAGGAAGTCCAAAAACAAACAGACGTGTCACAATTCCTGATGATTTTACTGTGTTTTGAATCATGGGTGGCACTTCCAGATTGGGGAACGTCCATTCAAAGAGACTGAAACGAATCATTTCAAATCATAAGGTTGCCCTACAAATAAAGCTTGACTGGATGTCAATTTTCCTTCATGATTTATTTTCAGACATAAATATACATGAGAATAATGTAACACTTGTTATTTTTACATGACAAGAATATCTATGGCAAGAGCTCTTTTCAGTCGCTGCGTTCTTTTCCTCATGATGATTCTTTTCTTTTTACGCTTTGCATTCCGCTTTAATAGTATGAAAAAGGACAATACTGCACATTTGTGGTCTGTTCTCCCGATTTAATTTACGATATATATCCCATTAATAATTCACTGGAATACACGAAGAATCTCTAGTTTTTCTCCTCAAATCCTCACGTCTCTTTCCAGGTTTGTTTTCACGTGTACATACAATTTATTATCTGTCAAAATTACGGATATCACTTTGAAATATTATCACACAATGCTGAAGTTAATGAACATTTTTGATTAAGGCTCAAAATATAACATAGATCATAGATTATGTATGTTACATAATACAGATATATATTACTACAGTGATGGGTCCGTTATTGCTGTGGAAAGAATCGTGCTTTTGGAGTTATTCATGATCTCTTGTTGAAAATACCTTGTTGATGCTTTTACACTTTTAAATGTCCTTTTAATGTTCGATGGATGTAGGGTGAGTAGAATAATGTCATCTCATTCTACCCAGTTTATAAAATATACATTATTGTGTTTATAGACAGGGGTGCACATAAGTGGTGCGCAGGTGCGCATGCGCTACCCAATTAAACAATGCGTACCAGATGAATTGCCGCAACCCTCATTTGCGTACCTAAGATTTGGGGATAGATAGGTCACTATCATAGGTGCGCAATCTGTGGTGTTGGATAGGCTTGCTTTAAGATAGTAACTCTAGTAAGCGCTTTAAAGTTGTCATTTCTTTGGTTTTCAGAGTTAGAAAAGCAGATATTTGCACATTTAATTTCCAGAGCTTGAAACAGTTATGTTATTTTGAAAGTTACAAGGTTTTAAAGATCAGACATTCTGTTGCACTTCTTCTCTTAATTTTCAGTTGAAATTAAAGTTCATGTGAATCATGTCACATGACATTATCCATGCATCCCTCTAATTTGTTCCTCCCGTGAGGTGGGTTAAGGAAAAAATGCATTTGAAAATGTGAGGACCAAGCAACAACCCCAGGTTCTCCCCTGAGAACAAGACCAAAAATGTTATGTGCACCCCTGTTTATAGAGCGAGCGTTTCACTGATTGTTTACAGCTTAACGGAAGTTGCACCCATAATTCGGGAAAAGCATCATGTGGTGAAAGAATAACTGTTTACATGTTTCTGTCTTATCAAGCCCTTCTATGCAGAATCTCATTTTGTACTGATATCCAGATGAAGTGCATGCAAAAAAAAAACATAAACACGGAAAATCTAAGAAAAGTCCCAGTTTGAAGACATTTTCTGTGTTGACCATTCACAGTGTGTTATCCGTGTTTTAAATTACGCATTACTGTTACGGTTGAACAGGGATGATCAGAGGTGAGTATCTAATAGCAGCAGTTTATTAAACTAACACATAATCAAAAATAATTACAGGAACGCAAACAGCTTTACAAAACACATGAAAGGACAACAACTGACCAAAAGACAAGTGAAACACTGGGGTATATATTGGAAAACAAGAGGCTAACAAGACACAGGTGTGGGTAATCAATAACAAGAGTAACTATAGAAAAAAGGCTGTGTCTGAATTCTGAAATCATCTATGATGAAACATGATCTCTACACTCTTAAATAGGGCACAGCCATTCGCAGTGGTGTCCGAAACCATAGTGGACGTTATTGAGTGCTCTCATTCAATCCCACAATGCACCACAATAAAGTGTACAACCGATGTATGCCCATCGGCTAGAGAATACACATAATGCCCTGTGAGAGGTGAATGCTGAATGAATTCCCGCGTCTGACCAGAAGATGGCGCTGCATCTGAATAATCATCATCATCTGACGACTGCTGGTCCAATGTGGGTACAGCGTAATATCATACAGGTAAACATGCCTTTTTATTGATTATTAATTAAGGTTTATACATGCTAGTTTCCATGACAGAGTTCAAGATAAATCCTTTCATTTCTACTGGAGTAGTTTGCTAAGTTTCAAATGATTATTAAACAGCACAAACTATGTAAAAGCGACGGCTCTTAACGCACTAGTGTCCGAATTCACTCTAGTGAACTATATTAGTGGAGTAATGTAGGGAACACTGAACGATTTCGGACACTGCTAAAGTAAACCAGGCACTAAACACAGGAAGAGAATCAGCAGAACGAAAGGAACAGAAAATACACTTCAAAATTACTTCATAATTCAACATATTTATTGGATAATTAATCTAATTAGACTCCAAATTATGGGGGGATCTGACAACCTAATTAAGGTGTGAGTAACAATAGGAAGGTTTGGGAGCATTTTTGTTCAAATGTTATTAATTTTTTTATTACATTTAAAAAAAAATCTATTTCAGTGACCACAAATAGTTAGATTACAAGTGATTAATGGTGCGTATTTTCTTCTGGCCGCAACATTCAAGCAAGTATTGTTATCAGACAAAACATAAATACTGTTACTATTTATCCCTTTAGATTTGGATATATAACAAAAAGTTCCATTATTTTGTCTTTATGTTCAAAAAGATGAACATCTGCGTGAGATAAACATCATCAGATTGTGATTTGAACATTTCTTATTATAGAAGTTCCCTAAAACACACACTGAATGCGCCACCTATTTCCTTTTTGATTCAATACACACGACCAAATATCTTGACAGTTAGAGGGATAGTTCACTCAAAAATTTAAATGTCAATCCAAACCTCTATCACTTACAGCAGAACATAAAATAATATTTTTGAACTGTGTTTTGAACTGTTTCTATCCATATACGTTGAAAGGTCCTCGGGGGAAATGATTTTGGGTGAACTATTCCTTTAATAGCTCCTATTATAAACGCATGCACTGTTTATGCCATGCCATGCACATCAAGACCTGCATTAGGCATATTTACCTCCAGCATGCACAGGGTTCTCCTGAATATCACATCTCCTCGAGGACCATGAAGGGTCACGAGTAGAGCAAAGCTTCCGAGTGAACAGATCTGAGCTCCGGCTGAATATTGTTAATATTGTTGGAGGTAGTGTGGGGGGTGGGGGGTGGGGGGGTGTTTCAGGGGGTTGAGTCTTTCTTTCTGAGCTTGACGAAACACAGAGCTTTCCCTGGTAAACATCACCAAGGTCTAGCAAGACTTGGAATAAACACAAAGGAAAGTGTGCAAGGAGGAGGGTTCACCCGTACAGTATGTCCAGGCTGTTGTGTGAGACGAATATATAACAAGATGTCTGAGTTGAGCTGCAAAAGCATCTTTAATAATGCTTTAATAACTGGGTGAGCGAATCTCTTATGCTTCTGTAAATTAACTGGAATTTATTTGCATCATCGATTAACATTCAAAAAGACATGATGCAAATTACCATGCATAAATGAACTCATCTGGTGTAATAATATTGTGGTGAATGTCTGGATCATGCATATGTTGAATATGAATTTTAAAAACATTTGTTTCCCATTAGTGCTGCTGCAAACCTGCTATCATATGCTAGGGTTTTTATTTTTCGCCAGATTAATTGGTCAGAATAGTAAGTTTGGTGACTTAGAAAATAGGAAAAAAAAAGAAAACTTTTACATCAGTAGATTGTGAATATATAAGTTCCCTTTAAAGTCTATTTTCTTCTAAAGCAAAAGGCCTGTTTCACACCAAGAACAATAACTATTATGCTAACTATATTAGCGTTCACACCAGTGCAAGATATGTTAAGTTATGTTCAATATAAGCGCTTAAGTTTTGTGCTTTAAACGCTCGAGCTCTTTAAAGCAAGAATGATTCTGATTGACTGTCAATGCTTTTATCATTCAAAATTATTCTAAAAATGATATCGTGTCTCTGTGCCGTTATAATTATAGATCTTATGCGCCAGAGAAATCTTTAACAGCTCTGGCAGCTCTGTATATTTCTATGGCATCGCTGTCAAAGAGTAATTAGCTGGTTTACGTATTGTGGCGTTAAAGGGGTGGTATAATGCCCTTTTCACAAGATGTAAAATAAGTCTCTGATGTCCCCAGAGTGTGTATGTGAAGTTGTTGCTCAAAATACTCCACAGATATTTTTATATAGCATGTTAATATTGTCACTTTTTGAGGGTGAGCAAAAACACACCGTTTTTGTGTCTGTCCCTTTAAATGCAAATGAGCTGCTGCTCCCGGCACAGGGGGCGGAGCTTCAACAGCTTGTGTCCTTTTACCTCACACACACATGCACTGAAGATTTCAAAAACTTTTAGCCTTTTATGTTCAAACTGGAGTCAGACAATAATGGAGAAGACTCGAGAAGAAGTGACAACATGTAGAAGCAACAGGACATTTCTGAACGGTTAATTGATGAATTTATGTAGCTTATGTGGAGTTAACTATCTTCTAGTCATTGATTAGCATATTCTGTCATGATAATCTATAAATTGTGTTCAGGGGGCGGGGTTTATGTAAATTCTAGGGTTGGTGATGTCACTAACCCGTGAGGAATGTGGTGTAGTCTCTACCAGCCGTTTGTTGTAGTCCTTAAACAGCGATTTCTGTAAAAGAATATATCTCCCTTTGCTTTGAACTTTGAGCGTTGTAACTTTGCAGATGTTGTTTATGCTCAAACAGCAACATTACACACTAACTAGAGTTAGAAAAGAGAAATCATAATCAACCACCCCTTTAACAAAAGTTATCATGAGCATTGTAATGTTTGAAGTCATTTGTCAGTAGACCAGGAAGATTTTTCATTCATAAATCTGTAAGATCTTACTTTCTTGCTCTGGAAATACAAAAGGGGTGGGGCTACATGAGCTCTATTGTGCTGATGCACAAAGGATTTTTATAACTTTATCTTAAACATTATAGTTATCGTCGTTGGTTTGAACGGGCCTTTACTCTGCTTATTGAACATTATATTGTTTCCAGTGGGAACAACATACAGTAGACGGTATTCTAGACTTCGCTGTCCGTCTGCTGTGTCTGGAAATACGTTCAACATCCAATCCATCTTGTATGAAAGATAATTGTCAAAACCCCAATTATCTCTGATTTGTAACTATCTCCAGTTTAAACAGCTGTAAAATAGGGTCAAAAGTGCTAACAATAGAAGCACATCTGGAACACATTTATCCGTCCTTACACACTGCATTAGTGGTTACCTTTATGTGAACCCCCATTTCTAAAACTTTGATTAGATGTTGAATAATGCTAACCCTGTTCAAGCCGTTAATTCAGTGGAAAGTGTTGATGGAAAGAACAGAGGAGCTCGCTCGGCGTGTGAAAACACTCTTGATTTCCCTCAGGCAGTGTCCAAGATTTTGTCACGCTTCTTTTCACACACAAATAAAAGCTAAAATCCCATGAGTGTTGTTTCATGCTGTTCTTGTTTTGAGTTGTGATGAGAAGCTTATAGTTTAATCAAACACATTACAAAACTATATTAAGCTGATGTAATTAAGCTGCTGATTGGATTAGGATTTGACAACAACAAAGGTATTGAACCTAGAAAAAAGTCTGGAAACATGAAGTATTGGTCATAATTCTTGTGGTCTCTTCTTGCTGTGATGTGACATAACATAAAATACATATGTGGGCATTTTAGCTGAATAGAAGAGTCAATTTTGTCAGTCTGTTAATAGCCTTGTCAGTGGATAATGCCTGCTTATTGTGTGAAATATTTAATTAAATTGTGTATATCACATGAAAATTGCTATTTATACCGGCCATCGGCCACACTGATGCGCTGATGTCGATGTACCTTCTCTTAAAGTCCCCCTGTGGTGAAAATCAAGCTTTTAATGTTGTTTATATGTCTATGTGGTGTTTTTAATCTGCTTTAAAGGTGCTCTAAGTGATGCCACGCGTTTTTTAGGCCACAACATGGGGGGTTAGTGCGCGTACACATGAAGGGGGTGTGGAGGAGAGAGAAGCATGTAGAGAGAAGTTTGAATTATGGCCGAGAACGGCCAACACACGACCAAAGAGACGACGTTCCGATGAACAAATTGCAAAAAAGAGGGACAAGGATAAGGAATGCGCAAAGTACCGAATTTACATCGGAAAAACCTTCGAAAGGTGGCGAGAACTCCGCCGGCAGAAGGGCTTCCAATCCGACATTCAGTTGCTCTGTTTTTGCAGAACAGGTAAATCAATTTTTCTTTCTAAACTGACTTTCATGTTCGCCAAACCAACACAAGGATGTAATTAGCTAGAACTATGCAGTCAGCGTTAACTTTGGTGAATACAACATGTTTCTAGCAGCTAGTGATCAATCTCTATTGTAAATGATCAAGCAAATTCACAGTAGGGCGACAATTTGTGTGAATGATTGTTTTCACCCACGGTTTGTTATGAATTTGAATGTTCATTTATAGGCTATTAACAACTTTGACTAAATTTGTTTACGACGCCGCCGTTGTTTATGCTCACTGGGAAACGCAAAGCTAACGTTATCTTGCTATTATTGCGTCCTTGTATGGGAGCTATAATTATAACTTCAGGTGGCGAAACGATTTTAAGATAATGTTTCTCTTTTTCTGCATTCTGTTCTGCAATATATAAAAGCATTTATCTAACTTGGCGACATTACACATTGAATGAAGTATCAGTAAATCTTAACTTTGTTTGTAGTGACTACTTTGACTTTCCTTTATGCCGGAAGGGAGGGGAGGAGGGAGGAGACGGGATGAGGAGGAGGGAGGGTCTAGCTAGCCTCCGTTTTGTTTGACAACAATTCGAATGTCAACAAGAAGTAACGACTCCCGGCATCGCTTAGAGCACCTTTAAGACAAACCGTGTGTAAATTCATTAGTCGACACCATTGCTGAGTATTTTCTCCTTAAAACTGCAGTGAACCAAAGACAGTCTCAAAAACACGCTTTGAAATCGCTGGTGTTTCTGACGTCACAAACTACCTTGTAACCAATCAGATCAACGTGTGATCGTCAACCAGTGGATCTCTGAGCTGAGTGAGTGAGTGGAGGCGGGGCTCATTTGCATATTCATAGAACCGCGCATACTAAATGAGGCAAGGGTGTCGAGTTACATTCAAGATATTTTAAGGCATGAAGACACTTTTATTCAGGGAAAAATTTGATATAAAAAAATGACATTAATTTTACATATTATGTAAATTTGGTGTTCAAAGATTTAAGGGATAGAATTATTGACTACAGGGAGACTTTAAATAACTCCACAAAATACAGCAAGTTTTCTTCAACTCTACTTCTAGAAAATGAAGAACGAAGAATGTGTGTGTGTTGCTTTTAATTAATTTATGAAACCACAGTAAACTTTAAAATGCTATTATATTTTGTGCAGGCAATATGCTTAGTTTGTTGTGAATAAAAAAGCCTGACGATGTCACTGCTAAATAAATATGTGCAAGTATTGTGTGATTCTGCCACGTTTCTCACTGATGCCCCAAAACTCATAAACTCTGGGCTTAGAGAAAATCCTGAGCTTCCCATTCGTAGTTACGAGTTTGTGGTGGCCATCATGTGCTTTCAACTCGTAAACATGATCTTTCTGACATGACTTGAACGCACCATTAGTCATTTCCGAGGAGATCGAAATGTGGAAAATTCACTCGAGTAGGATGAGCTCGTGCCGACAAGGTTTTGAAAAATCACCAAAATATTGAAAGTAAAAGCCAGATGGAGAAACAAAAATATGAATAAATGTTATCAATACCAGACGTCACAAATCATATATTCATTCTTGGCAGTGGCAGGAGTTTATAATGAGCCAGATTGATTGCTTTGCTAAGGTTCAGACGGGATAAGCGGAGATTCACTGTGTTATTTATTTCTTGCTTTATTACTTCAGCGTATACGAGAAGCAGATAAACCTTTCAACATGTGGAATGACCTGCTTAGTGTAATAGTGGCTATCTTAAAAATGTGCACAAGAATGCAAGACATTTTAAGTGTTCAGTATTGTTACAATTCATTTGAAGGAATTTTTAAAATCTAAGATGATAAACATAAAATAAAATACGTGTCACGCAGGTGTCAACTGATCAGGTGGTTACTGAGCTCCCTTAAAGGGCCGGGTATCCTTAATGTGTGGTGAAAATCCAGCTTTTAATGTTGTTTATGTGTCTATGTGGAGTTTTTAATGTGCTTTAAGACAAACCATGTGTAAATTCATAAGTCGACACCATTTCTGAGCATTTCCTCCTTAAAACTGCAGTGAACCAAAGACAGTCTCAAAAACACGCTTTGAAATCGCTGGTGTTTCTGACGTCACAAACTACCTTGTAACCAATCAGATCAACGTGTGATCGTCAACCAGTGGATCTCTGAGCTGAGTGAGTGGAGGCGGGGCTCATTTGCATATTCATAGAACCGCACATACTAAATGAAGCAAGGGTGTCGAGTTACATTCAAGCTATTTTAACGCATGAAGAAAGAAAAAATGTCTAAATATGTCATTTTGGAAATCAAATATGAGTTTTAATGGATAAAATGATTGACTACAGGGGGACTTTAAATGTAAAATGATGGCCAGCACATGAATTCTCAATAAATTCAGGTTGTCTCATTTATAAGAGTAGCGGATCAGCCATTGAATGCAAAGTTTACAACAAGGAGCAAAACAATTAAGCAGACAGTCTACTAATACTCTAATGACTGCTAGATGACATGTAGTTGCAAAGTTACTTATATCTAAAGTGGACCATCGAAATAAAGTGTTACCAAAATACCCGAATAATGCACTTAAATAACTGGAAAAAAAACAAAGTGTGAAATGGACACTTCATGCACTCGATAGTCGTAGTTTTAATTATGTAGAAGGAGGAGGGGCTTCAGACTCTATAATGACTAAATAACCTTATAAAGTTCATAAACTACACTGTTCAGTACATAGTGCATATTAATTTTTAATAAATATGTGGAACAAGACTTAAGTCAGGACTTAAACTTGGCTTGTCCATACTGTATCAAAAGGCTATGGCTTAACAGTGGAAGTTTTGTTAACACATGACTTTCCCCAGATCTCAGAGAAACCGAAATTCAGGCAAAGAAGCATTAATACCGCACACAATTCATATTAAAGATAAATATTTGGAAGTTCAGAATTCAATCATTTTTCTGGCTTCCATCAACAAATCTGCTCTCAGCAAAGTGTTTGCTCATCCCTTCACGGGTTTATTTTTAGTACGAGGCCTTTGGAATAACTCTTGCCTTGAAATGGAAATTTAAGATTAACACAATGAGAACTTGGCTCTGCAGTTCTTTCCCCTGTGGGAATGTGTGACTTATACAAGTACTCAGAGTAAAAAAAAAAAAAAAATGCAATTCTTGAACATCCACACATCCACAAGGGGATCTCCAAATACTAACAGAGGAAACTGGATTTCCTCTGAAGGGATCTGTGATATGCATGATCCTTTTTTTCCTGACAGTTTTGTCTATGGTAACTTCAGAACGTGTTTTAAGGACTCAAAGCGAATAATGGGTGTGCTATACTATAAATGACTGATTTGAGAAGGGTTAGGGACTCAAACTGTATCTGCCCAAAAGGCTATGGCTTAACACTGGAAGTTTTGTTAAGACATGACTTTCCCCAGATCTCAGAGAAACCGAAATTCAGGCAAAGAAGCATTAATACCGCACACAATTCATATTAAAGATAAATATTTGGAAGTTCAGAATTCAATAATTTTTCTTTTCAAAATAAATTAATGTATTTTTAACAATTTTTAATGTTTTCTGGCTTCCATCAACAATGCATTTATAATGTATGTGCCATTGAAGATTTGGAAAGTCTCTGTAGGCATGTAGCAAATGCTAATGCAAATCATATATCAAACATGTATCCAAAGCATTCAAAAGGAATACTTACAAAGCTCTGAGTGAGTGTATGCTGTTTCTTTAACACCATTAACTTCATGTGTTTGCATAATAATAACACTTTCACTATTAGCTAAACAAACCACCTAATCCACAATATTAAGAATAGTTCACCCAAGCATGGACATTTTTCACAGGTACTGTGACTATGACCTGTTGTATGGCGAGAACTGCCTAATGATTTTTAAAACAATTCTACTTTTCATGTTCCAATGACAAAATTACATCATTGGAACGACATGAGGGCGAGTGAATAGACTTAAAGGGATAGTTCATTAAAAATAAAAATTCTGTCATCATTTACTCATCCTCATGTTGTGTGAGTCTTCTGTTGAACACAAAAGTAGATATTTTGAAGATTGTCGGTAACCAGACAGTTGATGGACTCCATAGTAAGAAAACTGGAAGTCAATGGTTACCAACATTCTTCAAAATATCTTCTTTTTAGTTCAACAGAAGAAAGAAATTCATACAGATTTGAAACAACTTGAGGGTGAGTAAATTATGGCAGAGTTTTCATTATTTAGTGAACTATGCCTTTAATAAAATGAAACTGTTGGCGGTGAGAAGGATGTTCACTTCTAAACTAGTTTAGACTGTAACAGCTGTTTTATGTTGGCTAATATTACTCATGACCCAGATCTTCTGAAGGGAGGTCAGGGCAGCACTGTGGCTTTTGTTTTATTTTTTATGGGAAATTGTTACAAGAAAAGGACATTAAGTCTCATTTATGCAGAAATTTGTGTGTGAAATCTGCATATGAATGTTTTCAAGAACAAATCACCGTTCACCAAAAACTTTCGTAGTAAAATGAATTAAAAATTTACGGAAAAAAAATGTAGGAATGTATGGAAAAATATGAATAACTGGAACCATACGTATGCAAAAAAAAGTACTTTTTCCGTGTGGCCTTATAATCGTGAATATTTCATTTTAAAACTAATATAATTAATATATTATATTATATTATATTAGTATATTATATTATATTAGTATATTATATTATATTATATTAGTATATTATATCATATTATAAAATTAATAAATAGTAATTTAATTTCATCTTAAATATATTTCATCGTATGCAGTGAAAGAGTAAGAAAAGCTGCGTTATAGCTTCAACATCGCGGTTTCTCTAAATAATGCAGATTTATGCATATGTACAGCTGGCTGATGAGAAGTCTGTAATCTGGCTCTGTATAAAAGGTGTTTGTTGTGTTTGAACTGGTTTTTGAGTGACTCGCTCGTCATTGTTCGAGGATCTTGCGAGAGCGCGTCTGTTTGACGAGAGTGATGACAGGAAAGCGTGTGCGGAAAGCCCTTATATGGAGATGGTTTGGGCGTGTTTTATGCAAATAACTAACCTCGTGCACGCGGACGCTCATTTAGAATACTACAAATTTACTAGGCCTACTTTAGAACAAGATTTGAACACATTCATGTGCGCACGCTTTTCGTGAGAAGTTCTCCTGTGCGTACAAATATGAAATGACCCACGCAATTAGTGAATGAGGATCGTTGTCTAAAAGTCGTGTGTGGATTGAACAAACAGACACTATTAGTGAAATATATGGACCCAATTCCAGTGAACCAATAAAGGCAAGAAAATCCAACTATAAGGTTACTCACACAGCATTAGAAGAGTATAAAGAAGAAGCAGAAACAAGCGATAAAAGCATTGCTGACGCACATGTAAAATAACACAATCATCAAACATGAAACAGCATGTATCAATAAAATTTAGTCTCAGCTTTTTGTTAAAAATGTTGCTTTTTTAATGAAACTTACCCACATTCAAGAGATAATAAGAATACATGAAGCTAGAATAAAATTCATAACAATAAAATACCTAAATAGGAACATAGTAGTATACTTAAAGATCAAAAGTATATAAATAGTAAACTATATATGATGTTAAGTTCAATTAAAGAAAACTTACAAGTAGCCTATTCTTTTTGCTTCTGTTTGGGAGGGTTTAGCTGATGTTTAATTCTGTTTCCTGTTTGAGTTTGTTTCCTTGGTTACTCATTGTTTGATTATCGTGTACACCTGTGATTCATTTCGTTGATTGGTTTGTTTGTTCAAGATTCTTTCAGTTACAGTAATTGTCAGTTCTCGTCGTGTTTTAATTGGTTGTTTTGTTGTTTCTAGTCCTGAGTTTTGTTAAATAAAGTCTTAAAGTGATGCGTTTAGATCCTTTCACTCATCTTTATTTCAACCAACAGTTTCTCTCTTCGGTCCATCAACTGTTTGGTTACAGACACTCTTCAAAATATCTTCTTTTGTGTTCAACAGAAGAAAGAAACTCATATAGGTTTGGATATAACTTGAGGGTGAGTAAATAAAGACAGAATTTTCATTTTTGGGTGAAATATCCCTTTAAAAATATACTTTTATACAATAAAAAGAAGCCCTAATGAGTCCCAAGCAGTATTGAAATAGGGCACTTACAAGTATACAACTAGCATATTAGATATTAGTATTGATATTAGTATACTTAAAAAATACTTGAACTTTACAAGTGTAGGCTACTTAATAAAATTTTTTTTTTTTTTTTTGTAAGGGTTGTGTTGACAAAAAGACCAGTTGAGAGTTTTCATATCCTCAAATCATAAACAGAATAAATTCTATATTTGTTTCCTTATGTTGTTACATAACCTCCAGCTCTGACAGAAGGCCTAGTGAAGTAACACACACACACACACACACACACACACACACAGATATCGAGAGGTGTATCAATCACCTCACAGCGCTGGAGCTCCTGCATGCTGAGATATTACTCACATTTACATAAACATTACTCAATTATGTTACAATTAAGTTTGAACACAATCACGCATGTTCAACTCACCCCATGTTGAATCTTCAGATGAATATCTCCAGTGAAAACAGTGTCCTTTTCCTCGCTCGTCCCCTCCTTCCAACTTCTCTCTTGAACGGAGGCTTCAAGTAGAGCAGCTTTTATTTATGTCCTTTTTTTGGGATTGAGTAAATGGAGAGAGCTTTCAGAACACTAGAGTACATTACTCCCTTGCTGTTTTACCCCGAGAAACTTCTCTCTCTCTCTCTCTCTCTCTCATCTCTCTCTCTCTCTCTCTCTCTCTCTCTCTCTCTCTCGTCTCTCTCTCTCTCTTCTCTCCTCTCTCTCTCTCTCTCACTCTCTCTCTCTCTCTCTCTCTCTCTCTCTCTCTCTCTCTCCTCTCTCTTCTCTCTCTCTCTCTCTCTCTCTCTCTCTC
>NC_139965.1:61097020-61344414 GCF_963993115.1 Abramis brama | reverse complement strand
GACCAGTTGAGAGTTCTTTCATATCCTCAAATCATAAACAGAATAAATTCTATATTTGTTTCCTTATGTTGTTACATAACCTCCAGCTCTGACAGAGAAGGCCTAGTGAAGTAACACACACACACACACACACACACACACACACCACAGATATCGAGAGGTGTAATCAATCACCTCACAGCGCTGGAGCTCCTGCATGCTGAGATATTACTCACATTTACATAAACATTACTCAATTATGTTACAATTAAGTTTGAACACAATCACGCATGTTCAACTCACCCCATGTTGAATCTTCAGATGAAATATCTCCAGTGAAAACAGTGTCCCTTTTCCTCGCTCTCCCTCTTCCAACTTTCTCTCTTGAACGGAGGCTTCAAGTAGAGCAGCTTTTATTTATGTCCTTTTTTGGGATTGAGTAAAATGGAGAGAGCTTTTCAGAACACTAGAGTACATTACTCCCTTGCTGTTTTACCCCGAGAAACTTCTCTCTCTAGTCTTCTCTCTCTCTCTCTGTCTCTCTCTCTCTCTCTCTCTCTCTCTCTCTCTCTCTCTCTCTCTCTCTCTCTCACTCTCTCTCTCTCCTCTCTCTCTCTCTCTCTCTCTCTCTCTCTCTCTCTCTCTCTCTCTCTCTCTCTTCTCTCTCTCTCTCTCTCTCTCTCTCTCTCTCTCCTCTACTCTCTCTCTCTCTCTCTCTCTCTCTCTCTCTCTCTCTCTCTCTCTCTCTCTCTCTCTCTCTCTCTCTCTCTCTCTCTCTCTCTCTCTCTCTCTCTCTCTCTCTCTCTCTCTCTCATCTCTCTCTCTCTCTCTCTCTCTCTCTCTCTCTCTCTCTCTCTCTCTCTCTCTCACCAAAAATTATTCAGACACCAGATATAATTTTTGATATTTTTTAGTGTGTGCAGGACACTATAGTTCATTTATGTAAGTGACAATAGCAAAATAAAGTAAACTGTGACATATTATACCCAAAAAATTATTCAGACTTTTGACCTGATCATGTTTTGCTTTCGTGTTTTTTCTTTAATTGCTAATGCTCTTTTTACACACAGACTGAACAAAATGAAGCATTGCTTGGTGATTGGTTGAGCTAAACTGGTATTATCTTAATTGTGTAGTTAAATTTAACAGCTGACAGATATTCAACATAATTCATGTGCGAGACAGTCTAACAGAAGGAAATATCAACTGATTCGATAACTCTGAGTTCTTGTCATATTTTATTACCATTTTCTAAACTATAATGAATAAACTGTGATAATGTGAGAAATGTTGAAGGTGTCTGAGTAAATTTTGTTTTGACTGTATATATAACCGATCACATTCAGGTGTGTTTGTGTGAATGTTACCAGCCTGTGTTTGAGAGATTCACCGGCATTGATTTAATATGTTTATGCGCTATTGCGGTTTGTGTATGTCTCTCTGTTTGTCTTATGCCATTACACACTGGTGAAATATGGCAAGGAAAGGGTTCAAGTTCACTTGTCCAGGACACAAAAACATACCCGATCATTAAGCGCTCTCAGAGGCTTGGTAATTTGGAGCAACTGGGACCCAGCGAGGAACGGCTTTAACAGATCCAGGTAACTAGACTCTAGGGTCGAACAGTGCTGGTAAACATGTAGGAGATCAGGCCACGGTCTCTGGAGAGAAGAACATCTTCCTCATCATTATGAAGAGACTTTGTCATTAATTTTCCTTGGCATGGTACCATTACTGGTGCATTTATACACATAACTTTTACTTTTATGCGCACAATGTGTCATATCCCTTACACAAAATAAATAGGTAACACTTTACAATAAGGTTCATTAACATTAGTTAACTACCTTAGTTAATATGAGTTAACTACCTTAGATAACATGAACTAAGAATGAACATTACTTCTTCAGCGTTTATTAATCTTAGGTAATATTAATTTCAACATGTACTAATACGTTATTAAAATCAAACGTTGTATTTGTTAACATTAGTTAATGCACTGTGAACTAACATGAACAAACAATGAACAGCTGTATTTTTTATGAACTAACATTAACAAAGATTAATAAATACTGTAAAAAATGTATTGCTCATTGCTAGTTTATGTTAGTCAATACATTAACTAATGTTAACTAATGAACCTTATTGTAAAGTGTTACCAATAAATGTATTCAAGTGTGCTATTAGTATGCTTCTTTTAAACTAAAAATAAGACACTTTCAGTCTACATTATGTACTAATTGCTACAGGTTAACTCCAGTCAAAGTGTAGAAACATCTCAACGATGATCCAGTGAACAGAAAAGGGTATGAATACTTATGCAATGTAATTGTTTTAGTTTTTCAAGCTGTCACAAAGTTTCATTATGGAGCGTGGAGTGATGTAGAAAAAAGTAAAAGTTGAAAGTAATTTCTTTTATACACACACACACATTGGGTTTGCATGTTTTGTGGGGACTCTCCACAAACAATCTTTTTTTTTATACTGAACAAACTATATTCTCTCTCCTTACACTAACCCTTGCATTATTTCTGTATTTTTACATTTTCAAAAAACATCAGTATGATTTATAATCTCTTTCCCTCAGGGAGCAAAAAAACTTTCCATATTTTGTCTAAAATGTAGAGTTTGCCACACACAGACAAACGCATGCACACACACATTTAAAAAAATCAACTTTTTTATGTTATACAAGACTCAACTATTTTTTTTAAGTCAGTTTAATATAATTCAAGTTTAAGTGACTTAAACATCCAAGTTGATTGTACTGAAAAATTAAAGGTAGCAACTTTTTTTACCGTGTGGTTAACAGAGGCCTTACCATGATATAAACCAGGTTGAATCCATATGGATTTGTCAACTCCAAACCTACTCTGAAACTCAGAGTTTGTTCAACTATCTTCATGCAACAGGCCTCTGACCTACAAAGGTGAACTCTTACCTCCATATTATTTCCCCAAGAAAAATGACAAGTCAGAGTCAATTGGTTATATTTTTACAGTATAGTAAATGGATTAACTGTGTAGAATACTCAATGAAATGTAATTGTCACACAGTTATGCCATTTACAGTAGTAAAATATCTCCAGCAGGAGGAGGAGTGCTCTGGCCTGGCCGGACCCAGCCCTAAGACAAGAAGAAGCACATTGATCACATGTTTACTCCTTTGATTTTTGTCCCTTTTAGTATTGTATACTGTAGTACAGTGCATTGTAGGCTGTATACTGTACAATGAACAAATTGCATGGCCCTGAACATTGTGCTCTCCATTTATTAACAGCACTGACTGCTCAATAGATAATTGAGCGAGCTCTTAATGCATTATAGTCCTTCACGTCTATTGCAATCTCAAAACTCTGGCCAGTTGATAATACCTAGAATATCAAAATCGACTGCTGGCGGTAGATCCTTCTCCTATTTAACACCAAAACTTTGGAACAGTCTTCCTAACATTGTCCAGGAAGCAGACACACTCTGTCAGTTCGAAGGTAGACTAAAAACACATCTCTTTGACCTAGCATTCACATAACACATTACAGATTTCTATAATTCAATGTTAGGCTGCATAGATTAGGTCAGCCGGAACCGGGAACACTTCCCATAAATCCTGATGTACTCGTTACATCATAAGAAGAATGGCAGCTACGCTAACATTAGTCTCTCTGTTTACTCTCTGTTGGTACCAAAATGCCGAACCGTACCGTACCACTTTTCCGGTACCCTTCCGTTGGGGTACCTAGCACAGTCTGGTACCTAAAGGGTGGAGCTAGACTCACTGCAGAACTTTGATTGGTTGACAGAGAATCGCCACTTGCTCGTGCTACAAGGGGAATGACAACATTAGAAGTGCCGTTTTTTACTATACAGTTGAAATATAATACTACTGTTACTGTGTACTGTACCGTACCGTACCGCATGGTGGAAACGAGCCATTAATAGGAGAATGAGGAGGGAAACAAGGGAGAACAGGTGGGACGAATAAACCAATAATCAGGTAACAAGAAGGACGAGTTAAGATAACAGCGGAGCGCATGGCACACAGAAACAAACAAAACAAAGCAATGTGCTCACACACACAAAACATGAAGCCAATGAGAGTTCTCACAGACTGTGTGTCCACACACATGGTTCCCACACCTTGGTTAACTTCAAATTCAAGGACCTTTCAAGGACTTTCCAGGTCCAATACCCTCAAACTCAAGGACTTCATGTTGGGACACGTTTGGCTCCATCGCAGTAGTTTGGTGCACGCGTGAACGTCACGGCAACGTACAACACAAAGTACATCACGCGGGAAACACTTAACGTAACGCGTAAATGTGAATAGCTAACGTAAATCAAGCCAGCTAGTGCGCATAGGCCACGAAGTGCAGCATGCAGCCGATGACAAACATTAACGGCGTGCTACACAGAACACAACAATACAAGAACGCCTGGCCAATGAAAACATAAATCAGGTGCTAGACAAAAAAAACACAAGAAAAGAGTGCATGATGAGTGAATGAACACTCAACACGTGCGCTCAACACTTGCATCATTTGAATTTTCATTTCATTTTATTTTGTTTCGAACATATTACAAATAGACAAAGAAAATACAATATAACATATATAAGTTGTAAACAAAGCAACAAAACAAAACAAAACAAACAAAGTATTTATCCACAATATTTGAATAAATAACTAATGTGTTCGAAAAGGAGCAGGAGGAAGCCAAAGCTTATTACTTCCCACCCCTGGTTTCAATGCTCATAATTACTTAAACACTTATTTACACCATTTCTTTACAAACCTAAACCAAACACCCCAAAAACAATGAAAACAGAAACACAACAGCCAAACATAATAATTTACTGTGCAACCCAGCACATTATAATCACCTATCCCTTTACAGTCTGTATAATATCCCCGCCCAACATTACCTGTCTTCATCCCTGTATCCTTTTATAAGCAATATTTTAAACTTATATATATTTGTACTGTTTTTTAGCTCCAACTCCAAACCATTCCACAAACTCACCCCACATACCGTTATGCACATGCTTTTCATATTTGTTCTGACTTTGAATTTTTTGAAATTATATTCCCCTCTTAAGTTATACCCACCCTGCCTATCCATAAACATTTTTTGCATATTTCCTGGAAGTAAATTATTTCTTGCTTTGTACAAAATTTGTGCAGTCTTGAATTTAACCAAATCAATGAACTTTAATATATGTGATTTAAAAAACAATAGATTGGTATGTTCAAGGTGTCCTGTATTATTAATGATTCTTATAGCTTTTTTTTGTAATGTGCATAATGTAGGTTGGTTTTGTATGTATTACCCCATATCTCCACACAGTAACTTAAATACGGTAAAATGAGAGTATTGTAGAGTGTATGTAAAGATTTATTATCTAAAATATGCCTTGATTTCACAAGTATTGATATAGATTTAGCTAATTTTGCTTTGACATAATTTATCTGAGGTTTCCAACAGATTTTGTGGTCAATAATCACACCAAGAAATTTATTTTCCTAAACTCTTTCGATACAAACGTTGTCTATTTCCAATTTTATATGAGGATTTTTTTTTGTGTTTCCCAAATAACATTATCTTTGTTTTACTTAAATTTAATGACAATTTATTCACATCAAACCACTGTTTTAATTTTTTCATTTCTGACTCTGGTTTGAGTTCCCTGGGTCACCACTAGATGTCCTCCTTCCCCACGGTGTCTGTCACATTCTGAACTACATTCCCCACGATCCTTGTTCTTCATTGCACTCAGCTGTCCCTTGTCACTAATCATTGCACTCAGCCAATTCCCCATTAGCATTGTCATTTCCCTGTGTATATAACCCTGTCTGTTTTAGTATGTGTCATGGAGTCCTTGTTGTATATCACACCACTTCTGATGTCTGTTTCTTGCCTGTTCCTGTTGTGTTTCTCGTTTTGGATTGCTTATTTGGATTTGACCCCTGCCTGGATGTTTACGATATTGGATTACCCTAAACAATAAATACTGCATTTTGGATCTACCCCTGTCTCCTTGAGTGTGGATCGTGACAGAAGGACTCCGTCAAACACAAAGATCCAGCGGTATGTTCGCCAACTTCTCTGCCCCAGCCACCGAGCGGGAGAGGAGAGAGCGTTTTGAGGGAACCCGTCTGGTCATTTTTTGTGGGACTTGGGGAGGTCGCAGAGGAGTGGCTGGTCGAGAGGGAATCCAACACCACTCTCCACCATGGCCCCCCTTCGACTCTGGGCTGGTGAGGGCTGGTCGGAGCCACCGTCTCGCCGTCATAGACGGAGAGGGGGTAGGAGACGCAAGTCTGCCAGTCCGGAGACTAATCTCACCCCAGAGGTCGTGCCTGTGCAGCCCGCTATCATCCCAGAGGCTGTCCCCGTGCAGCACGCTGTCATCCCAGAGGTCGTGCCCGTGCAGCACGCTGTCGTCCCGGAGGCAGTGACCGAGCAGCCCGCTGGCATCCCGGAGGTCGTCCTGGAGCAGCCCACCATCAGTCCTGCCACGACCAAGAGAGCTGTCTTCCTGTTCCACGCATTGGCAGTTCTACATGCATGGAGGAAGCATGTCGTCCCGGAGGTCGTGCCAGAGCAGTCCGCTGTCGTCCCGAAGGCAGTGCCCGAGCAGCCCACTGTCGTCCCGGAGGTCGTCCTGGAGCAGCCCACCATCAGTCCTGCCACGGCCAGGAGAGCTGTCTTTGGGTTTTACGCACTGGCGGTTCTGCACGCTTGGAGGAAGCACTTGAGTTCCGCCCAGCCAGAGACTGTTCACGTTACGTCTGCCCAGCCAGAGACTGTTCCTGAGCCTGTGTCTTCGGACAAGATGGCCGCCACAGAGCCTGTTCACGTCACGTCTGCCGAGCCTGTTCACGTCACGTCTGCCGAGCCTGTGTCTTCCGACAAGATGGCCGCCGCCGAGCCTGTTCACGTCACGTCTGCCGAGCCTGTGTCTTCGGAGAAGATGACCGCCGCCGAACCTGTGTCTTCAGACAAGATGGCCGCCGCCGAGCCGGTGGTCTCTGTTCCTGAGCCGGTGGTCTCTGTTCCTGAGCCGGTGGTCTCTGTTCCAGTTCCTGAGCCGGTGGTGTCTGTTCCAGTTCCTGAGCCGGTGGTGTCTGTTCCAGTTCCTGAGCCGGTGGTGTCTGTTCCAGTTCCTGAGCCGGTGGTGTCTGTTCCTGTTCCTGAGCCGGTGTCTGTTCCTGTGCCATGGCCGCCCGAAGGGTCGTCTCCTCCTGTGCCATGGCCGCCCGAGGGGTTGTCTCCGCTGTGGCCGCCCGCCCGAGGGGTCGTCTCCTCCCTGGCCGCCCGAGGGGTCGTCTCCGCCCTGGCCGCCCGAGGGGTCGTCTCCGCCCTGGTCGCCCGAGGGAGAGTCTCCGCCCTGGCCGTCCGATGGACTGTCGTTTCAGCCCTGGCCGCCTGCACGACCTGCTCCGCCCTGGCCACTCGAGGGAAAGTCTGCTTCGCCCTGGCCGCCCGATGGACTGTCGTCGCCGCCCTGGCTGCCAGATGAACTGTCACTGCCTGTTTCCCTCCATGGACCTGGCCCCCCATCCCTCCCCCTGATCCTCCACCAGTCCACCTCCCGCCTGGACTCTTGTTTTGTCTGTCATGTCTTGGAGCGTCTGGTAGCCACTCCGTAGAGGGGGGGTTATGTCACAGTGTCTGGTTTGAGTTCCCTGGGTCACCACTAGATGTCCTCCTTCCCCACGGTGTCTGTCACATTCTGAACTACATTCCCCACGATCCTTGTTCTTCATTGCACTCAGCTGTCCCTTGTCACTAATCATTGCACTCAGCCAATTCCCCATTAGCATTGTCATTTCCCTGTGTATATAACCCTGTCTGTTTTAGTATGTGTCACGGAGTCCTTGTTGTATATCACACCACTTCTGATGTCTGTTTCTTGCCTGTTCCTGTTGTGTTTCTTGTTTTGGATTGCTTATTTGGATTTGACCCCTGCCTGGATGTTTACGATATTGGATTACCCTAAACAATAAATACTGCATTTTGGATCTACCCCTGTCTCCTTGAGTGTGGATCGTGACAAAAAAGCTGTTGTAAATTGTCACCAGAACAGAAAATATTGGTATCATCTGCAAATAAAATAAAATTCAGCATATTAGAAACTCTGCATACGTCATTTATATATAAAATAAAAAGCTTTGGACCAAGAACTGACCCCTGTGGCACTCCACAAGTCATACAAGTTGATTTATGTTCACCAATTTCCACAAATTGTTGCCTGTTTTGTAAATAGCTACTCACCCAGTTTAATCCTACTCCTCTAATGCCATACTTTTCCAGTTTATTGATCATAATATCATGATTGATCGTATCAAATGCTTTCTTTAAATCTATAAAAATTCCTACTGCATATTTTTTGTTATCTATACTATTTGTAATTTCCTCAATTAATTCCATTAACGCTAAGGATGTTGATCTATTTGTTCTGAATCCATATTGACTATCAGCTAAGAGTTTATATTTTTCAATAAAATTATCCATTCTTTCTGCAAAAAGCTTTTCAAGAATTTTAGAAAACTGGGAGAGTAATGAAACCGGCCTGTAATTTGTATAGTAATGTCTGTCTCCACTCTTATATACTGGTATTACCTTTGCTATTTTCATTTTATTTGGAAATTTACCGGTTTGAAAAGACAAGTTACATATGTTTGTTAATGGTTCTACTATCTCCGTAATAACTTTTTTTATCAATACCATATGTAACGGGTGTTTGAGACGGTTAACCGATATTAATATGTCTTAGGCTAGTAAAATAACAGAAGTCTAAATTCGTCTACAGGAGCTGGTGGTCAGTAACAACACAGAAACATAAGTTTAAATTTGGTGCAGGTACCATATATTGCAAAATAATCAAACAAAATATTTACAAATAGAAATAATGAAAGAAAAGAAAAAGAAAAGAAAAAGAAAAGAATCCCAAAATATTTACAGACTGCAGTTGAACCGGTTTATAGTTAAGTGCACTTGGTAGTTGTTCAAGTATATACTAATATAAATTACAGCAAATACACACACACAAAAACCAAAAAAAGAAAAAGAACTGTCCCAGCAATAGATGATATACAAGACCAGCGCGACAACCCACAAGGGTTTTATGGAAGCTTGTAGTGATAAGTCCGTAAGTTATTGTTCATCATGTGAAGGATGTGTATGTGGGGTTGAAGCACCAGTCTATGGAGAAGTGTGTGGGGGACAGGCTGTGGACAACCTTCCTACCAGACCAGTAGGATGGCTATTCAGTGGATGCTACACGGATGGTAGGTTCCCAGCAATAGAAATTCGGCTCGCCATCACTCGTCTCCAGACAGAGAGAAAAAACCTGGCCTGTAGTACAACAACAGGACCAGTAAATAACAGGGCTAAGTTGGAACTAAGCATCAGCTCATTCCACACTCAGATATCATTTTCATGTGCACACAATTCTAAATTATTACAGAATGAATCAATAAATATACAAACTACAAATAATAAACATTAAGGGCATGACAACACAATAAACAGTACAATGTTAAAGTTGTATTGGCTGCACAAAGTTCAAATAAATTCAACAGTACTATAATCAGATTTCCTAACTACATATAAACACACTTACTGAAAACAAATATATTTGTAACCCACAAATGCAAATGTCACAAAAGCATAAAATTAATCAAAACCAGTTGGTCAATATTTGGCTAATATGTTAGCTTTCAGCATGTAGTTCATTCATTCAGAGTACTCACCAGTTCCTCTAAGTAAACATATGGCAATCTGGTGACGGTGACAATCCCCTGCAGCCACTAAGTTATTCTAAAAGTTACAATGATGTGTTTAACTTAAAAGAATAAATCAAGCAAAAGAGTGAATTGTTTGTTGAACACAAACCTGTCCACAGCTACCGATCAGCTTCCCCACACCTCTGAATGAGGAAGAAGCTGCAGCCTAATTAAACTTGTGCTCTACTGCGCGATTGGCCAAGCACAGTCACATGACTGGGGTGGCATGAGATCACTTCTTAAAGGGGCAGCAGAACTAATATATTACCAGATTTCAACCTGGGTTACACCCTCCCCCTTTAAACCCATGCACGTCCCGTTGCATGTTAAACCACATGAATAACTGAACTGGTGGTAGAAGCAGGATTTAATGCCTCAGATATACTATGTAAAAGGGTTTGAACCACAGATATCAGGGGATTACCAAGCGAACTGTACTGCAACCTTTTAGGTGGTAATCGTTGACGCACAGAACGTCTTGAACCGGGTTCTGGTTCTACCGAATCAAGAGTTAAATCAAAGTTTAAGGGCTCAAAGACACTAGAAACTGACGTCTCAGGATCGACAGATTCTTCAGCGTCTTCAGTGAGTGAAATTTCAACAAATTCGGGACTGACACTTCCAGAGTTTCTTTCCACAGGTAGTTCGACAGACTCTTCTTCTTCCTCGGCTTCAGACTCAGATAGGTGTTCAGGTAAGTCAGCTTCAACAGGTGCTACCGATTCTTCACCTTCAGATAAATGGCCAGATGTTACAGGTAACGTCTCTTCTTCAGGTAAGTGCTCACTCTCTGATCCTTCATCAACAACAGCTGGTTCACTCGCAGGTGTCATTGGTGGAGGAAGATAGTCATTGGCAACACTTGGGGATGAAGCCTTTTTATAAAACTTCTCCACAGTGAACTTCATTGGGCTTGAGTCCAGACCAAGAACTGTTGGTTCAGGTGGAGAGTCTTCCTCTTCAGAGACCTCAGAGTCAGGAGGGATCTCACGCTGCTGCCGCGTTCTTGGCCTTGAGACTGAACTGGCCTCAATAAACGGCTCTTCAACAGCAGGGAGGAAACCACACGGTAAAAGAAGATCTCTGTGAAGAGTACGTTTAGGACCATCACAACGTTCTGGCTTCACTGTATAGACTGGTAGGTCTCCAGCTTGATCCACCACAACGTAGATGTCCTGCTCCCACTTATCACTGAGCTTGTGTTTACCTCTCAATCGAACACTGCGCACAAGCACACGATCTCCAGGCTCCAACTTCGAAGGAATGACTCTTTGATCAAAGCGGACCTTGTTCTTTTCAGATGCTTTAGTGGCGTTCTTTGAGGCAATGTTGTAGCTTTCTTTCAACCGAGACTTCAGATTTTGGACATACTGTGAATGAGGTTGGTGTTTTGCCCCACTCAGCGGTAAACGAAAAGCCAGGTCGACCGGAAGACGAGGAGAACGTCCAAACATCAGTTCGTATGGTGTGTATCCTGTGGTCTCATTCCTTGTACAATTGTAGGCGTGTACCAAGGGTTTGACGAAATCTTTCCATTTAGTTTTCTGTTTTGCTTCCAGAGTCCCCAACATGTTGAGCAGAGTACGGTTGAATCTTTCTACCGGATTTCCTCGCGGATGGTATGGTGTAGTCCGACACTTCTTAATTCCAGCCACTTCACATAATTCCTTAATCAGTTTGGACTCAAAGTCCCGCCCTTGATCTGTATGTAGTCTTTCTGGTATCCCATAATAAACTATAAAATTGTCCCACAAACATTTGGCCACTGTCCTAGCCTTCTGATTAGAGGTTGGAAAGGCTAAGGCGAATTTAGTGAAGTGGTCTGTTAACACGAGGATGTCTTTAGTGTTGCTAGAGTCTGGCTCAAGGCTGAGAAAATCCATGCAGATAAGTTCAAGTGGTCTGGAAGTTTGAATACTGATAAGAGGAGCAGCTCTCTCAGGAAGAGCTTTTCGACGAACACACCGTCCACAAGCCTTTATCTTGTGCTCTATGTCAGCAGACATCTTGGGCCAATAGAAACGGGTGCGAGCGAGGTCTAACGTACGCTCTATCCCCATGTGACCCATATCATCATGGAGACTCTGCAAAGCAGTGGAACGAAGTTCTTCAGGCAGGACGAGTTGATATGAAGTCTGTTCATTGTCCTGTCGTTTCCTGTAGAGAATGCCTTCAACCAGTTTGAGCTTGCTGAGCTCCCTCAGCAGCAAGGAGATCTCAGGCAGCTCCTCCCTGGCAGTAGGAGGAACTTTCTCACCTGTCTCCATCAGATGTATGACTTCCCGAAGGTTTGGGTCAGCCCTCTGCTTGTCCCGGAGCTCAAGATGGGACAGAGCCGGAACCACAGGCAGCCCAGGATCTTCTGTGTAACTCTCAGGAAGAACGTCTGCCATGATAGACAGGGACTCGATCAAAGTGCTTGCTGCTTCTGCTCGAATGAGGCAACTCTGACAAATGGCATTGACAACCTCAGACGGAATTGAGGGGTCGCCAGGATTAGAAAGATGTTGTCTGGCAAACTGATTGAGGAGTTCTTGATCGGATTCGCCACAGGACGGGTCTTCCTGTGGTCGGCGGGAAAGTGCATCCGCATCCAGATTCTGTCTTCCAGCTCTATATTGCAACTTAAAGGAAAACGTGGAAAGCGCAGCCAACCACCGATGGCTCGTTGCATCCAGCTTGGCTGATGTCAGGATGTAGGTAAGAGGGTTATTATCAGTAACCACAGTAAAATTGGCACCATACAGATAGTCCTGAAATTTTTCTGTCACACTCCACTTTAGTGCTAAAAACTCAAGCTTATGAGCTGGGTAGCGACTTTCGCTTAATGATAGACCTCGGCTTGCAAAAGCAATAGCCCGAAAATTAGAGTCTTGCTCTTGATACAGCGCTGCACCCAGCCCAATGGTGCTCGCATCCGTATGCAGAATGTAAGGGCAGTTTGGATCAGCGAACCCCAGGACTGGTGCACTGGTAAGTTTCTCAATTAAGGTAGTAAAAGCAAGTTGACAATGAGGACTCCACCGAGAACCGAAGGGTTGCTTTGGATCGAACTGGTGGACCTTTGAGTCAAGGGGTTTTAAGTTCTTTCTTGTGGAAGAATATCTGCGGGTAAGGTCGTTGAGAGGCTTTGCAATGGCTGAATACCCCTTAATAAAACGGCGGTAATAGCCTGCGAATCCCAGGAAGGATCTTAAGGTCTTGAGATTAGTGGGAACTGGCCAGGATTTTAGTGCAGATACCTTCTCTGGGTCGGTCTCAACACCATTTTCAGAAACAATGTGTCCTAGATATTTGACTGATGTCTGAAAGAATTTACACTTTTCAGGCGATAGTTTCAATCCGTACTCTCGTAGACGGCTCAGCAATCTAAGCAGACGGCTCTCATGCTCCTCAAGCGTGTTGGAAAAAATGATCAGGTCATCCAAAAATACCAGGACCTCTTCCAAGTGGAGATCTCCCATACACTTTTCCATTAACCTTTGGAAGGTTGAAGGTGCATTGGTTACTCCCTGGGGCATACGGTTAAATTCCCAGAATCCAAGAGGCGTAACAAAGGCTGTTTTTGGTTTATCTGTTTCATTCATTTCGATTTGATAATAACCTGACTTGAGATCTAGCACCGAAAACCACTTGGATCCAGTGAGTGCAGAAAACGATTCCTCCAAGTTTGGCAATGCATATGCATCCTTTACAGTCTGCAAATTGAGCTTGCGGTAATCAATACATAATCGAATATCTCCATTTTTCTTCTTGACAACAACTATAGGCGACGAGAATGGTGACTCGGATTCTCTGATAACACCAGCATCTAGAAGCTCTCTCAGATGTTTGCGAACAGCTTCTATATCCTGAGGATGAATTGGTCTTGCTCGGTGCTTGAACGGAGTGTTGTCATGGAGATTAATATGATGTTTCACATGACTAGCGCAGCCAACATCCATGTCATGCTGGGAAAAGACATTGGACATTGCATTCAACTTGCTGGTTATTCTTTCCTTCCATTCCGGGGGTAATGGCGATTCCCAAAAGTTGAAAACTAGTGGAGTGCCGTTGGGCCCATGTGCGGAGGAACTGGTCACATGCTGCTCTGAGACGATGCACTCATAGGCTCCCAGCTCTGCTATGATGGTCGAAGATGGTATGTAGATGTCTTGCTCCGATTCGTTTCTCACCATGACAGGTACTTGGTGAGAGAAATGCGTTGGCATGGCGACAAGACAGCTGCTAACGCACAGACCACCCGGCAGGCCTGAATCCGGATGTTGGACGACAGCATACTGACTTGCTGGAGCAGAGACTTTAGCGGAGCCTTTCAGCAATACAGTGTGGCCAGCAGGAATGAGCAAAGAGGATTGACTGAGCAGAGTTACAACTCCAAGATGGTCGCTGCAGCTTTGTTGGTAGGTCACTTGGAGAGTTTGTAGTACAGCTCGGTAACCGGATGCATTTGGTTGGAAAGAAGAATTGTTGCTTTGCCGAAACTGGTCATAGAGCGTTTCAAGAGTGTTCATGCCAATCAAGATTGAGGTGGGAAATCCTGGTCTGACATCAGGTACAATGAGTGCAAGAGTTGGAACAGTAATGATGCTTCCAACAAAGTCTTTAGGAAAAGTAACTGTAGTTTCAATGTAGCCAAGATATGGAACATTTTGGCCTGCTGCTCCTTCGACATGGAGTAGCTCATTCAAGGGTTGAACTGACTGATCGGAGAGACATTTATTATAGAAGGAAACCGGAATGGTCGTAACTTGGGACCCTGTATCCAGAAGACAGGAACCTTGGTGACCGGCAACTCTGACATCCGCAGTACATCTGGATCCTATAAGTCCTTTTGGTACTCCCCGTGATGTAGACCGCAACTCAGAACAGTTGACAGGAAGCTTACTCTTAGCGGGACAAATTTGATCCTGCTCAGCCCCTGGGTGTCCCACACCAGGAACTGGAGCTAGTTTAAATGCTTCTTTGGAGATGGATTTTGTCTCTGCCACTTCTGCTGCCTGTCTTGAAACTGCTTTCGCTTGGCACTAACCAGTTCTGGGTTTGGATCAGAATCACACTGAGGCTTAATGTGGCCATCCTCCCCACAGCGAAAGCAAAACCCAGGTTTTAGATAGGAAGAAGCTAGTTTGGCATTTCTCCCCGTCTTCCCGGTTTCAGACTGCTTTGAAGCAGAATACATAGCTGCTGGCTGATGTCTGTTGGTTTGACCGGCGTTGAGAGCGGCAAGCTGTTGTTGAATGGCTGTCATCTGTTGTGAAAGCTCCTTGGTGAACTTTGTTATCGCAGTGCACAGATTTGATTCTTCATCCGGCCTGTTTACAAATTGAGCATGAGTGGTTACCTTTTGTTTAGTTCCTCCAAGATGCTGTTTCATTCTTCGCTCCTTTGCTGCTTCTCTGTCCTCCTCTGTTCGCAGGAGTAGTAAAAGTTCAGCAAAAGATGGTGGACTGGATTTCCTTTGTTTAAGTTGGAGTTCTGAAATCAGTCCATTGTCCCAACACCCTCTGCAGAATTGAGCCAATAAGCGTTTATCCATATCTCTCTCAGATACTCCTCCTCTCCTCACAGCATGTTGCAGTACCACCTGAAGTCTCTGCAGGTACTCAGACGGCTTCTCTCCATGATTTTGGTAAGTGTCCATGAACTTGGCGTAAAGTTCTTCACCATCCTGGACAGTGCCATACGCTGACTCCAGCTGTTGCAGATACACATCAGGCAACGCATCATGGCTTAGATGTTTCACCATGTCACAGGCAGGGGGCAGCAGGCTGTCACGAATTAGTCTGGAGCATTGGAGATCAGATATGGCTGGATCACGCAGCACTAATTCGACGCCAGACCGCCAGGTGTCGTAGTCCATTTCATGGTTTGGCCTGGGCACTTTACCAGAGAGCGATCTCAGCCGGTGGGTGGCATGCATGGATGTATCACTGCTCCGAACCACATGCTCCACGACGTAGCGCTGCACCTCAGGAGGGTTAAGGTCACCAGGTGCAATCGGTCGTCCCCCGGCACTGTTAAAAGCAGAAGCAGGTGGGGTGAGAGAGGTCTGAAAAGGAGCATACACTGGACCAAAAATTCGACTTGGTACTGGAGGAGGTACAGATGGCTCTGGAGGGTTTTTTGGTTGGTCAGCTATCTTTTGTTCAATTTTAGGGACATTTACAGCAGCGGGAGGAAGTTGTGCTATAGCTTGTTGTATCTGGGACATCATTTCACCAAGAACCATCGAATAATCTTTTCCAGACATTCTAGCAATTCCTTTCAGGTCAGATAAATAAGTGTCAGTCTTTGAACCACCCAACTTTGAAGTGTAAATTTGGGATAAATTCCTAATATGGAATTCGTTATTTTCATCAGAAATAAATGTATACGGCAGTCGTGAAGACAGTTTTGCTACTGACGCTCCTGACACAAATTCAACAACGAGCATATGATGAAATTCGGATTCGCTATCATCAATAATGTCATCTCGATTAATGTCGCCGTATTGATCAAGAAAATCTATAACTTCAGAGGAACTCTCTTCAACCGGCCCATCCACTAAGACGGCATTAGGAATTTTTATCCCGAGTGTTTCGAAAACTTCCATCGCAAAAAACGAACTGGTGAGTCTAAATAAACGGTTTCTGTAAAAAAATGTTAATTACTGTACAAACCAGCTCCTGGCTGGCTCGCCAAGATGTAACGGGTGTTTGAGACGGTTAACCGATATTAATATGTCTTAGGCTAGTAAAATAACAGAAGTCTAAATTCGTCTACAGGAGCTGGTGGTCAGTAACAACACAGAAACATAAGTTTAAATTTGGTGCAGGTACCATATATTGCAAAATAATCAAACAAAATATTTACAAATAGAAATAATGAAAGAAAAGAAAAAGAAAAGAAAAAGAAAAGAAACCCAAAATATTTACAGACTGCAGTTGAACCGGTTTATAGTTACGTGCACTTGGTAGTTGTTGTTCAAGTATATACTAATATAAATTACAGCAAATACACACACACAAAAACCAAAAAAAGAAAAAGAACTGTCCCAGCAATAGATGATATACAAGACCAGCGCGACAACCCACAAGGGTTTTATGGAAGCTTGTAGTGATAAGTCCGTAAGTTATTGTTCATCATGTGAAGGATGTGTATGTGGGGTTGAAGCACCAGTCTATGGAGAAGTGTGTGGGGGACAGGCTGTGGACAACCTTCCTACCAGACCAGTAGGATGGCTATTCAGTGGATGCTACACGGATGGTAGGTTCCCAGCAATAGAAATTCGGCTCGCCATCACTCGTCTCCAGACAGAGAGAAAAAACCTGGCCTGTAGTACAACAACAGGACCAGTAAATAACAGGGCTAAGTTGGAACTAAGCATCAGCTCATTCCACACTCAGATATCATTTTCATGTGCACACAATTCTAAATTATTACAGAATGAATCAATAAATATACAAACTACAAATAATAAACATTAAGGGCATGACAACACAATAAACAGTACAATGTTAAAGTTGTATTGGCTGCACAAAGTTCAAATAAATTCAACAGTACTATAATCAGATTTCCTAACTACATATAAACACACTTACTGAAAACAAATATATTTGTAACCCACAAATGCAAATGTCACAAAAGCATAAAATTAATCAAAACCAGTTGGTCAATATTTGGCTAATATGTTAGCTTTCAGCATGTAGTTCATTCATTCAGAGTACTCACCAGTTCCTCTAAGTAAACATATGGCAATCTGGTGACGGTGACAATCCCCTGCAGCCACTAAGTTATTCTAAAAGTTACAATGATGTGTTTAACTTAAAAGAATAAATCAAGCAAAAGAGTGAATTGTTTGTTGAACACAAACCTGTCCACAGCTACCGATCAGCTTCCCCACACCTCTGAATGAGGAAGAAGCTGCAGCCTAATTAAACTTGTGCTCTACTGCGCGATTGGCCAAGCACAGTCACATGACTGGGGTGGCATGAGATCACTTCTTAAAGGGGCAGCAGAACTAATAATATATTACCAGATTTCAACCTGGGTTACACATATCAATACCATTCCAATCCACTGAGGCTTTACTTTTACATTTTTTTACAATCTGTAGAACCGCTTTTTCTTTAACTGCTTTAAGGAATATAGAATTAAGGTTTCTGTCCAAAAGATCTGTAACAACTTCATTTTTTACTTCACAGTCCTGAATTTTGTCTGCTAAATCTGGTCCTACATTTATGAAGAATTTATTGAAACCATGAACCACATCTTCCATATTGTTTACTATCTTATCCTTCTCAATGTAATACTCTGGATAACCAGTGTTTTTATTTCCGGCTTCATTTCTTATAATACTGTTTAACACCTTCCACAAACCTTTCATATTGCTTTTATTCTTATCTAAAATTTTATTATAATACTCTTTCTTACATATCCTCATAATACTGGTTAATTTATTCTTATATTTTTTATATTTGTTTTCTGCTTTAACAGTTCGACATTTTATAAATTTCCTGTATAATGTGTTTTTCTTTTTGCAGGCATTTTTCAGACCCTTAGTGATCCAAGGACTATTTGTTTGTTTATGTCTATAACTGTATTGTTTTACCGGACAATTTTTATCATACAATGATGTAAAAACATTTAGAAATACATCATACACTTTATTGATGTCTTTATCTTCTTTAAACACATCTTTCCAATTTTGTTTTAACAAATCATTCTTAAATGCATTGATGTTTTCTTCAGTTCTTTCCCTCTTGTATTTATATTAATTTTGATGCTTAAGTTTCCAGTAAGTACAGTGATAGACAATAAAGACAGGTAAATGGTCACTGATGTCTTAACGCCTGAATTTATATAGCTGTATATAAAAAAAAAAATTATGTGTGTTTTTGCCTTTAAGTAGATGGTAAATAATGTTGAGATTATAAATTTCACTTTTGCACAACAAATAAATAGAAATTTTGGTATGTTGCAAATTTGCGACAACAGGCATTTAGGGTAATTTTTTTTACAAAATGGTAAAATTAATAAAACACATTTTCCCATCTCAGGTATGTAGATTTTATTCATGGCACAAAGTTGTTAGAACTTATAAACTTTAATTGACAAATTAATGAATCTTGACAACAGCAAGAAACAAAACACTCTCCTACTCCCTAACATTGACAGTAGTTTTTATACATTCCATGTTACACTCTGTTTAACTCTTTCCTTGTTTCTCCAGTGCATACATTATATATTCTTATAGTGTTATATCCTAACATGCTATTTTTTGTGAAAAAAAAAAAAAAATTTTTTTTTGCTGAAACCATCTAAATACAGCATTATTATAATATGTAGCCATTAGCCCAATCCAGCCGTTATGGACCAATGTCGCAAATTTGCTACAAACAGAAATCTACAAAGTACGTAAAAAATATTCGTCACATGAAGTCTATATGAATAACATAGCTATAGAAGCAATCAATAAGCTGGTACATATTTTTATCTTAGCACAACTTAAAGGGATACTTCAGGATTTAGCATTAAACTTTGTATTAGTAGAAAACCTGTAGTATTTTCGAATTACCATGCTTTCCACCCTCATATCCCCCTGAGACAAGAGATTTATGTATTTTTTGTCTGGAAAAAATCCTCCGATGACGCAAAAACCGTCATTTTGCATCATCGGAGGATTTTCTGGCCAGAGGCTAAAGACTACAGCCAGTAGACGGCGTTGTTCCGCATGTTTTCAGCCCGCCCATAGAGGGAGGGATCTCACTCACAGAATGCACACAGTGTCAGCCGTCTTTCTTTGGAAGCTAAGCTAGCAGGCTCTTGTTCTGTGGAGAAAACTGAGTAGTAGGAGAAAGCTGAGTAGTAGGGGTTACCATCCTCCTTTTCCCGGACTTGTCCGGCGGGCGAGATCGTTCAAAATGTACGGGATTCAGCTTTTGCGTTCTGCGGTCGCCATTCATTGTTTACATGCACACCTTTTGTTTCAATCTAACTGAATTCATTCCGATTGGTGAATCTGAATGTAGTGTTTACATGAACGCTAAACAAGTGATCGGTTGATGTGCGTTTTACCATTGCTAAGAAAATTCCTGCTCCTCCGTGAGCGATGCGAGACCCGGCGCGTCTCAGTAATGACGCCACCGGCCTCGCGCCGTTCTCCCGCGGCCGTCAGCCTCGTCCTGCTCGCCACAGTAAACATGATGAATGGCAACTGTAGAACGCAAAAGCCGAATCCCGGACATTTTGGGCGATCTCTAAATCCCTGGCAAACTCATCACGTAGGCTAGCCTTGTTGTTTGTTTTCAACTGCGCTCCCTTACCGGTAGGCGTGGCCTCCTAAGGCAGCGAAGCAAGTGCATTCTGGGAGTTGTTGTCTTTCATCCACATTAGCCAAAAATACATTTTCTGGCTTTTCTCAGTCTAGAAAGCTCCAAATTCAAAAATTTCTTCACATTTCTTCTACTTAAATGACCTATTTTAAATACACATTCATCTTCCCAGAGGTGAAGTATCACTTTAACTCATTTTGGGCAATTTCTCCACATTTGCGCCCTTGATATGCGGATTTTGCAAACCAAAATATTAGCTTCGGTGAACCGGATGTAGTTCCCACTCCGACCGCTCCTACGAGAAACCAGTGCGTGCAAAATGTTCCTAGGTATGTATCGAATGTGCACAAACAGGCATTGGGGGAAAACACACGCTATCTCGCCTGCAGTCTGAATGGAAGGGGTTTGTTGCAAATTCGCGACAGTGGGCGTTAAGGGGTTAAACAATAGCCCACTTTCCAAGTTATCTCCCATAATGTTTGTGAAAACATTATCTATTAAAGTTGCGCAATATGAGGTAATTCTGCTAGGTCTAGTAATTTTTGGATATAGACCCATACTGTACATGGTATTAATAAAATCTTCTGTCATCTGATGCTTTTTTGGATTTAATAAATCAATGTTATAATCCCCACATATAAACAGACTCTTTTGCAATGATTTGGAAAACATATTTTCTATCCAGTCTCTGAATAACTCAATGCTTGATCCGGGAGCTCTGTATAAACAACTCACAATAATATTTTTTACCTTTTCCACACATATTTTTACTGTAATACATTCTAGTAAGTTATCAACAGCTGCTGTCATTATCAAACCGGTGACTATGATGTCATTCATTCTGGTATATTGCTCCAGATCAGCCACCCGGTTCTCCAATAACGAAATCCGCTTATCCTTCTCGGTATTTTGTATCCTCAAGGACTTGACTTCTTCCACCAGATCCATAATGGTTTTCTGTTGTTGTCTAACAACAGAAAGTTCCTCCGCCAACATGTCAAGCGATCTTTTAATATCGTCAACCTCATCAGCCTGTACGGGATTCTTCTTTGGTGTCATCGCATTTCAGAATTCTTATATTTACCACGAGTTACCCGCAAAGATCACCTCGTGGGGGTGCGGATGTGACGTGAAAAAAGAATTTGAATTAACTCATTGCTAAAAGTACTAATCTGAAAGAATTGCAACTCAAACAATGCAAGAGACAGTACATGCTTTAAATCAGCCTTGTGTTTGAAATAAAGATGGTACAGTAATACAGGCTAGTGTTTATAATTTCATCTTTCTAACATTTCATTTTAACATTGTGGTTATCATCTGAGATAAATTGCTTATACTTTTTATGTAACGTGTAGTAAAAACAGCATGAAGACGAAGGAGAACAATTATAATAGTGTTTAATGAATAAACTCGGAATCGGGAACAGGAAACTCGAAGATGGAGCCAAACTGAGCCGAAGATGCAGGCAGGTCGAAGGCTGAACAAGTCGGAGCCGGAGGTACGAGGGAGCCTGGAGAAGCCGTATGGCCAATGGTTTCCGGTGGGGCCGAGGGAGGGAGGAGCCAGGGTGGAGCCGGTTGGGTTGACAGGCCAAGGTGGAACGATGGGCCCGGAGGCTGGAGGCGGAGACAGGGGATCCTCTGTGCTGGATGGAGCTGGTGGCCTGAAGACACTGGGCAGGTGTTCACAGTGCAGGACAGCAGCAGAGGCAGGGCTGAGGAACTGGCTGATTGAGAAGGTGGCAGAGGGAGGTTGGGTGGGTATTCTGGAGACACAGGGGGCACTGGAGATGCAAGGGACGCTGGAGACACAGGGGGCGCTGGAGATACGGGGAAACTGGGAATAATGTCACCAAAAAAGTCAATAAGATCTTGAGTTCCTCAACATAAGAGCCAGACGCCTCCTTCAGCTCACACACAACAGTGGAGTTGTAGACAGGGCTATCCTCCCACCCCTCGAGCTCCACAAGCACTCCCTCAGCGACGCACGATGTTGCCGGCTCACGCACCTGGTCAAACTCATGATGAGGGACTCCGGGGCAATGACTCCTTCTGACCTCTTCCTCGGTTCGGGCTCGTCCATCGCGGCAGACCGGTCTCCATGGTCTGCGGTGGGCAAATGGAACTTCTCCATCGCGTCACTCGCTGGTGGTGTTGGGCTGGTCTCTGGCGGCGGTGATGGAGTGGGGCTGGTAATGCTGTCATCCTCAGCGGGGCCGATGGTAAATGGCAAGTTGTTGTTTACCAGCACCTACTCCACGAATGCGGCGAAATCTTCCTTTGGGCTGCCCGCTGGAACGCGTGCCTTCGACCTCTTGCTCAGGCTGACATGGAAAATTACACAAAGCGAGCGGTCTGGGTAAAGCGTCTGACATGGAAGATGGATAAAATCCTGTGTGTGTTCTTCCAGCCGGCGATCTTCCTGCTCCAGGCACAAAAGCTGGACTGCAGGAAGGGCCATTTGGAAAAAAAACTAAAAATAAACAGAATGAAAAAACGCTGCAAGGTACTGTTAGTTCCATTATTCTGTTACATAACGTGTAGTGGAAACAGCACGGAGACGAAGGAGAACAATTATAATAGTATTTAATGAATTAACTCAGAATCAGAAACAGGAAACTAACACATCACACATTAACGAGAATAGACGAAGACTGAGGGAGAACACGGGGTCTAAATACACAGAGCAAACAAAGGAACTTAATTAGATAATGAACAGGCCACAGGTGAAAGAAATGGCTAATCAAACAGATTGGGGAAAACTACTTACTTAGGCCTTTAAATTCCCATAGGAACATAGGCCATCGATGAAGCTCTTCCATCCTCTCCGGTCTTGGGCCTTCCACTCCAGATGTTGCCACGTCAGCCCTTCTTTCTTCATCTCCTGTTCTGTGGTTCTTCTCCAGGTGGTTCTCGGTCTGCCTCTCTTCCTCCTGCCCTGTGGGTTCCACGTCAGCGCCTGTTTAGTGATTGATTTCTTTCTCCTGAGTGTGTGCCCTATCCACTTCCATTTCCTCCTCCGGATTTGTATTTCTATTGGGTCTTGTTTGGTGAGTTACCACAGGTTGGCGTTAGAGATGATGTTGGGCCAGTATATTCCTAGGAGGCGTCTGTATATTCCTAGGAGGCACCGGTTGGTGAAGGTCTGCAGCTTATTGAGTATGGTGGTGGTAATTCTCCAGGTTTCTGAGCCATAAAGTAGAGTGGTCTTTACGTTTGAGTTGAAGATTTGCAGTTTGGTCTTGAGTGACAAGTTTTTTGCCTTCCAAATATTGTTTAGCATGTTGAATGTTGTCATTGCTTTTCTGTGTTTCTCTGGTGTGATGTCACACGCCAGTATTTGACCGCGTGGCGCAGTGATAGTGGAGGAGAACTTTCATTTTGACCGGTGTGCGGAAGTTTAGGTAAGTAGGTTATTTTAAATTGTAATTATTTCTTATCAAAGGGGGTGCGTCTCTGGTAGGTTTAGTGGCGTTACCCTTTTGGGTTTCGTCTGGTGGGGTGGTGTAGTGTTGCGGTGAAAGTGGACAGAGCAGTTGTCTCGGGGGCACTCCGTGGATTTAGGAGAGTCGCCAGTTTCTGGTTGCTTTTCCTTGCCATCGGGTTTGGTGCATAATGGAACCACCATAAGTAGCCGCATGAAGACTAGGGTTGAGTTTATGTAGTAATGGGGTTGAGTTAGTAGGGGCGCACCTTTTTTGTTATTAGTAGGCTATGTTTGTAGTAATTTGATTGCTATTAGTCTGCATAGATTTCACGCACGCGGTTAAAATGTCGGCTGTAGAGGAAGGTTCAAAGTAAAGGTCGAAATAGATAGGGATTTGGCAGTGGAGAAAATGCGACAGGAAACTATGCAGGCTAAGCTCGAGCTGGAATTTAGACTAGAAACGGACAAGGAAGGTGCTGCAGCCGGTACAGATTCGTATGCGCAGTCAACTTCTTTCTCAAGTGGAGGTATTTCTGGTTTTGATGTCGTAGGAAATTTGCGGCTTGTACCGAAATTTTGCGAAAGAGATCCAGATTCTTTTTTTGTACTTTTTGAACGAATTGCCGATGCGTGTAAATGGCCGGATGCGGCAAGAGCATTAATGCTTCAGACTGTATTGACAGGTAAAGCACAAGAGGCGTATTCGTCTTTGACTGTGGAAGATAGTCAGGATTATGTAGAAGTAAAGGCATCAGTGTTAAAAGCTTATGAACGTGTTCCAGAATTTTACAGGCAACAATTTAGAACTTGGAAGAAAAGTGAAAAACAGAGTTATCTGGAGTTTGCTCGTGATTTACAAATGCATTTTTCCCGTTGGTGTTCTGCTGCCGAAGTCAGTGATTTTGAGGGGTTGTGCAACTTAATTGTTTTGGAACAATTTAAAAATTTGGTTCCTAGTCGTGTTGCAGTCTATGTTAGTGAACAAAAAGCACAGACTGCAACTAAGGCGGCAATGCTTGCAGACAATTATGTGTTAATGCACAAACGCACTTTTGATCAGTACGAGTACCAGCCAAGTTACAGTATGCCAAATGTTAATGTGCCTGACGATGTTGGTTTGCGCCAGAGTAGAGGATTCCAGTCAGAAAATAGAAATAATAGTTTGCGTGACTCAGATAAATTTTGTCAATATTGTCATAAACGGGGTCATTGGAAAGCAGACTGTTATGTGCTTAAATCTAAGCCTAAATTTTTTTCAGGTGCTTCAGCTAAAGGTACGGGTTTAGCGGCGCCTGTGCGTTCATCTGACGCAAGTTCACTCAATGAGAATACTTCTGGACAAAGTAAAACCTTGTGCTCTGCAGTACTGAATTCATACCAGCCTTTTGTTAGAACAGGGTTTGTGTCTTTGGTAGGCAGTGCTGTAAAAGTGCCTGTAAAAATTCTGAGAGACACAGGAGCATTTGACTCCTTTATTCTGGCCGAAGTACTGCCCTTTTCTCGGGAGTCCGAATTGGGTACTTTAGTGCCAGTTCGGGGAATGGGGTTAAATGTATTGCATGTGCCATTGCATAAAGTGCTTGAATGTGATCTGTTTCAGGGTGAGGCTGCACTGGCTGTGCGTCCGGCGTTGCCGATTGAAGGAGTTACTGTTATTCTTGGTAACAAATTAGCAGGTGATCGGGTTTGGTCCGATATCCCATCGTTGGGAACGGTGGAGGAAAAACGCTGGGTAGGTCAAGAGCTGGATGGAGACGGGTTGGATTTTCCTGAAGTTTTTACGGCTTGTGCGGTAACGCGTGCTATGTCGCGCATAAAAATTGATGAGGAATCTACCGCACTGTCTAGTGTGAATAATCCGTTGAAAAGAATGTACTTGCCTTTGGCTGATTTTCCTTTGTCTGTATCTTACAGTGAGTTGGTCTCAGAGCAACAGGGGGATTCCTCTTTATCGAAGCTGTTTCAACAAGTGAAACCCGACGCTGAGATTGAGGATAGTGCCAGCGGATATTTTCTCCAGAACTCATTGTTAGTGAGAAAGTGGGTTGATCATAAAGGTAAAGTCCTTGGGGAACCTGTTTTTCAGGTTGTGCTGCCAGTAGGATTTCGTGAGGCGGTTCTGAAAGTGGCACATAACGAGTCTGGGCATGCGGGCGTTAACCCTCTGGAGTCTGGGGTGTTTTTGGGGTCCTTGAGATGTTCTGACATGCCCTGACATTTGTGCTTTATTCAGTTGCTTATAAACATATCAATGGCAAAAAAAAATTACACTCTATTTAGCACAAACAGGACTACCATAATATGTGAGCCACATGTATGTACATGTTTTCATTTTTGAGAGAATAATGTTTATGCATGGTTATTGAAAAAACTAAAAATGAAAGTTTCTGAAATAAGGCCACAAAACACATACTAAATATGTGTCAATAAGACTTTTGACTAATGGATGTCCTCGCCTAGAGTTTTTTCTTCAAAATGATGTGAAAATCATCCTGCCTAATCATTCACATAAAACGATACATTGATTTAAGTTTTGCAAAAAACTTTTAGTTTGGAAAGCCAATATGCGGATGGGGCGTAAACGATCATGCATATTTAGTAGTTCACACCTGATTAGACAATGCCCCTGCATACTTAATGAGCCATTCATTCAGGTGTGTCACCTATAGCTAACTTAAATATATAAGCTTCATAAAAATGATCATTCTAGAAGAAAATTTCAGATGGCATTTAGAGGCTTTTGCATCTGAACTCTTCATATATATACACACACACATATATATATATATATATATATATATATATATATATATACACTACCAAATTGGTTCAGTTGGAGGCATCGCATTTTTTTTTTTTTTTCACAAATTGTGCTTGCAAATTGTATAATATCCAAGGTAAACATGTCTAGTAATTGTGCAGTTAATTCTCATACTGTATTTTCAATTTTGGAATATTTATCCTCTCCACAAATTTGTCACTAATAAAACACAATACAAATTATTTAAAGAAAAAAAAAATATTTACTTGTTTACATCTACCTTATAAATATATATTTTTTATTAAAAAGGTTACAATTACAACAATTCAAGTGTAATCTTTCTTTTTAAAAACTAAAGTATACAAAACGTATTATTTGATGACTTTATTTTTGATAATTTTTGATATTTTTCCTCATCTCAGTATAGCAATAGAGTTTGCTAAAAGCTGTTCATTCAATACAGCAGTATTTGAAAATCGATAATATTTTGTAAAATTACATTTATATTTGCATTTATGTCAAAACCTAGACATTTTATTTCAACATATTTCAGTCGATTTTACTCATCTCAGTAAAGCAATACAGTTTGCTAAAACATCATCATTCATTCACACACGCGATTTAAATTTAAACTCTTTTTGTGAGCTGTGGTAAACAGCGCGCATCTCTGCCGTTCATTCATTCATAAACAGAAACGCCTCGGTTACGACTGTAACCTCGGTTCCCTGAAGAGGGAACGAGCGTTGCGTCGAGAATGACGCTATGGGGAACGCTTTGCGTGATGACGTCTTGAAGCACATGTAAAATCAGTCCAATGGTGTGGCGGAACGTCAGAGGCGGGTGACGTCACGTACCAGGAAGCTATAAAAGCCGGCCTGAAACAGAAAACGAAAGCTTCGTATAGTCTGAAGTCGGGCTGACAGGCATGAAGGAGATATGGCAGGGCGACGCAACGCTCGTTCCCTCTTCAGGGAACCGAGGTTACAGTCGTAACCGAGGCGTTCCCTTTCAAGGGAACTCGCGTTGCGTCGAGAATGACGCTATGGGGAACGTCTATACCAACGCCTCCATAGCTACAAGTGTCTGTCCCGTGTGAAATCTGGTGAGCAGCACTAGGAAGACAAAACATGAGACCCTGGAGCAGAGTCTAGATCCAGAGAGTAGAACCTGACGAAAGTGTGCGGTGAGGACCAGCCTGCCGCATCACAGACGTCCTGTAACGATACTCCTGATATAAGGGCCTTAGAGGCTGCCATACTCCTTGTAGAATGGGACCGGACAGCCATAGGAGAAGGCTGCCCAGCCGCCTCATAAGCAAGTGAGATAGCCTCGACCACCCACTTGCTCATCCTCTGCTTAGACACTGGACCTCCCTTGTTAGGAGACCCAAAGCACACAAATAATTGATCACTTTTACGCCACAGGGCAGCTCTGTGGACATAAGCGTCTAACGCCCGAACTGGTTAAAGCAAATTATTAGCCTCCTGGTCAGCATTTTGAAAAGGAGGAGGACAGAAGGCCTGCAGAACAATAGGTCTGACCACATTAGTGGGGACCTTGGGGATATAACCCGGTCTCGGATGAAGAAAAGCTTTAACCATACCCGGAGCAAACTCTAAGCATGACGGAGCAACCGACAATGCTTGCAGATCCCCTATTCTCTTGAGAGAAGAAATAGCAAGAAGGAAAAGAGCTTTCAGAGTTAAAAACTTCTCAGGAACCTCCTCAATGGGCTCAAAGGGGGCCAGGGACAAGCCTTGTAATGCAATGGACAAGTCCCATGGTGGTACCCTAGAGCGAACTGCAGGCCTCAGCCTCCAAGTGCCACGAAGGAAACGAGATACCAAAGGGTCTTTCCCCACAGACATTCCACCCAAAGGAATGTGGTAAGCACCTATGGCCGCCACATAAACCTTTAAAGTGGACGGGGTCAGACCTGCAGTGAACCGGTCCTGCAGGAACTCCAGAACTGTACCAATTGGGCAGTTGACTGGATCCAACCGACGGTCACTACACCAAGAAGTGAAGACTCTCCACTTCAGGGCATAAAGTTTCCTCGTGGAGGGAGCTCTGGACTGTAGAATGGTCTCAACAACCTCAGAGGCCAAGCCCACAGGTTCCACAGTTCTGGCCGAGGGTGAAATATCGAGCCCTCCGCCTGGGACAGAAGGTCCCTCCTGACGGGTAGCTCCAGAGGAGGCCCGTCGAGGAGCGACACAAGATCGGGAAACCATACTCTGCCCGGCCAGCGCGGGGCTATAAGAAGCAGGCAAACCCGGTCCCTGCGAACTCTCTCCAGAACTCCCGGGAGCAGAGCAACTGGGGGAAAGGCGTACAGACGTAGCCTCGGCCACGCCTGTACCATAGCATCCAGTCCCAGAGGAGCTGGATGCGTGAGGGAGAACCAAAGTGGACAGTGAGACGTCTCTCGAGACGCAAACAGATCCACTTGAGCTTGGCCAAACTCCCTCCATATCAGCTCCACCACCTTGGGGTGGAGCCTCCATTCCCCGGGCCTCGGCCCCTGTCTCGACAGAGTGTCTGCTCCTATATTCTGGACCCCGGGGATGTAAGCTGCCCTGAGTGACAGTAACTTCCCCTGGGACCACAAGAGGATATGGCGTGCCAAGTTGGATAACGGGCGCGAGCGCAAACCCCCTTGGTGGTTGATATAGGCGACTACCGACGTGTTGTCCGTGTGTACTAACACATGGTGTCCCCTGAGATCTGTGATAAAGCTCCTCAGAGCCCGGAAGACAGCTAACATCTCTAGGCGATTGATATGCCAGGAACGATGATGGTCTTCCCACAGACCTTGAGATGAGCGACCCTCCAGGATCGCTCCCCAACCCGTGAGGGAAGCATCCGTCGTTAGCAGTTTGCGACGACAAGGAGCTCCCAACACTGGGCCCTGGGACAGGAACCAAGGTTTCTTCCACATAACCAGGGCACGTAAGCATCGCCGCGTGACCCTGATTGTGCGAAATGGGTTGCCCCTCGGGGAAAACCCCCTGGTCCTGAGCCACCACTGCAGGGGCCTCATGTGCAGTAGTCCAAAAGGTATCACGTTGGAAGCTGCTGCCATGAGACCCAACAGTCTCTGGAACTGTTTGACAGTGAGTAGCTGGCCTAGCTTTACACTTTTCACAGCTGCAAGGATGGATTCTATACGTGGCGGTGACAGGCGCGCCTGCATCGACACAGAATCCCAAACCACGCCTAAGAAAGTGGTCCTCTGTAGTGGAGAAAGCACACTCTTCTTGGCGTTCAACCGTAACCCCAACTCTTTCATATGGGCGAGAACGACATCTCGATGTCGAACCGCCAACTGATGCGACTGAGCTAAAATCAACCAATCGTCGATGTAGTTCATTATGCGAATGCCCTGGAGGCGCAGAGGCGCCAGAGCTGCATCCACGCATTTCGTGAAAGTGCGGGGTGATAAAGCTAGGCCGAATGGAAGAACTCGATATTGGTATGCTTTGCCCCCGAAAGCAAACCTCAGGAACTTCCAGTGACATGGACGGATGGAAATGTGGAAATATGCGTCCTTGAGATCTATCGTGACAAACCAGTCCTCGGACCTGATCTGTGGCACGATCTGTCTCAATGTTAACATTTTGAACTTGAGCTGCATGACTGACTCGTTCAGAACTCGAAGATCTAAAATGGGACGCAATCCCCCGTCCTTCTTTGGAACTATGAAGTACCGGCTGTAAAACCCGGTTTCCCTGCTGGAGGGAGGTACATATTCTATGGCCCCTTTCTCTAACAGAGTGTTTACTTCCTGTTCCATAACCAGAACCTGCTCGGGGCCCACCACTGTGGGCAGGACCCCCATAAACCGAGGTGGGCGTTTCTTGAATTGTATCTGATACCCTTTTTCTACGGTCTGCAGGACCCAACGAGAAACATTTGACAGTAGCTTCCACGCTGTCAAAGATTCTACTAGAGGTACCAGCCTCTCGAGACCTGTAACGGCGCACCGGCAGGGAACGACTGAACAGACTGCTCTAACACCCTCCTCAGAGGGGGCGGGCATCCCGAGGCCACTACGTTTCCGGGTGGTCCTTGAGATATGTGCTCGCCGGAGACCGCTGCGCCCTGTAACACCGGAGGCGGCAGGGTTAGCAGAACGGTCCCCTGAGGGTACCGAAGAGAGACGGGCACCGTAAAAAGAGGTGTTAACCGCTCTGCTTCGGGGGGGACTACCCTCATTCGTCCTGAGCCCACGGACATCAGGACTTTTTCCCAGCAGCCTTCTTGGCGGTAATAACGGTCCGCAGATCCGTTTTACCCCTCGAAGACTGCTGGGTTTGAGAGCGCCCTCCGTGTCCCCGTGATTTTTGTGGGGGAGCACGAGAGGACACACTCTGTTTTTGAGTGGCACGATATTCAGCGCTCTTTTTAGAGGAGTGAGGCTGCTCCCGCTCAGCAGCCTCAACGAAAGAACGGCGGGGGAGAATTTTCTGAAGTGCAGCTGTCTGTTTTGCAGCTTCTTGTGACTTAGCTACAGCACTGTTTACAGCATCACCAAATAACCCAACAGTGGAGACCGGAGCATCTAAGAGAACATGTTTCTCTTTATCTTTTATGTCGCTTAGATTGAGCCACAGATGCCTCTCAGTGGCCACCAGGGCTGCCATAGACCGCCCGATTGATTTAGCGGTCTCCTTGGTGGCCCTGAGAGACAGATCTGTGGCTCTGCGCAGTTCGGCTACTGTGTCAGGGCCAATTCCCCCGCCCTCCTCTAAATCACCCAGTAATTCGGCCTGATATGCCTGCATAAGGGACATCGTATGCAGACACGCTGCAGCTTGACCAGCGGCTGCATACGATTTATGAACCAGGGCAGAAGTAAACTTAACTGGCTTAGAGGGAAGTGTAGAAGCCTTCAGGGGGTTAATAAAACATATGACAGAGTGTTGAGCCATTTTTTTGGCCTTGTGTAAAAAAAGATGTTGCCGCTTATATTAAAACTTGTCATACATGTCTGCTTACAGATAAACCGAATAAAAATTTAAAACCTGCTCCGCTATTTCCTATTCTGGTGGTGGGACAGCCGTTTGAACATCTTATAATTGACTGTGTAGGTCCTTTGCCTAGATCGAAATCGGGGGCAAATTATTTACTAACAGTGATGTGTCAGAGCACCCGTTATCCAGCGGCATATCCCTTACGCACAATAACTACTAGGTCTGTGGTTCGTGCACTTTCTCAGTTTATGTCGATTTTCGGCATTCCAAGGGTAGTTCAATCAGATCAAGGATCTAACTTCTCCTCTCATATGTTCGGTCAAGTTTTAAAACAACTTCGTATCCGTCATGTCCAAGCCTCGGCCTATCATGCTCAGAGTCAGGGAGCGTTAGAACGTTTCCATCAAACGTTAAAATCCCTGTTACGAGCGTATTGCACTGAACTAGGAGCGTATTGCACTGAACTGATGTGTCAGAGCACCCGTTATCCAGCGGCATATCCCTTACGCACAATAACTACTAGGTCTGTGGTTCGTGCACTTTCTCAGTTTATGTCGATTTTCGGCATTCCAAGGGTAGTTCAATCAGATCAAGGATCTAACTTCTCCTCTCATATGTTCGGTCAAGTTTTAAAACAACTTCGTATCCGTCATGTCCAAGCCTCGGCCTATCATGCTCAGAGTCAGGAAGCGTTAGAACGTTTCCATCAAACGTTAAAATCCCTGTTACGAGCGTATTGCACTGAACTAGGTGGGGACTGGGAGGAAGGTCTGTCCTGGTTAATGCTTTCAGCTAGAGAAGTTACACAAGAGAGCTTGGGGTTTTCTCCGAATGAGCTGGTGTTTGCGCATAAAGTGCGGGGTCCGTTAGGAGCATTGGCAGATGGTTGGAAGGATGTTGAACCTCCTGTAAACCTGATAGATTTCGTTAATGGGTTTCGACATCGGCTTTATACAGCTGAATATATTACTAAAACCTTATTTTACTGGTGTACTTCAGCATTCTGCGTGTAGTGATCCTCCTTCAGTAGTTCAAGCTCATGTGGCATGTGTCGCGGTCTCTGCAGGTTCAGTTAAAGCTGACGATAGAGACATTGAAAAAACATTGGATGAGGTAGAAGAAATGTCGATAGGTGGTTTTAATAACTCGCAGACTTTGGCTGAATTGGAAAAACTGTTTGCTCATTTGCCGGTGCAACGTGCGGAGCAGTTGACAGAATTAATTCATCGGTTTTCCTGTTTATTTTCTGATTCGCCTACGTGCACTCATCTGATAGAACATGACATTGAGGTGGTTGATGGGAAACCAATAAAGCAGAGATTCTACTGGGTAAATACGGACAAACAAAAACAAATGGAGGACCAGGTAAAATATATGTTGGAAAATAACATTGCTGAACCTAGTTTTTCTAGCTGGGCTTCTCCCTGTTTACTTGTTCCGAAGTCAGATGGGACTATGCGTTTTTGCACTGACTTTCGTAGAGTTAATTCTGTTACAAAGCCGGATTCGTTTCCCCTGCCGAGAATGGATGACTGCATCGATCAGGTGGGGGCTGCGAAGTTTGTCAGCAAGTTTGACCTACTTAAAGGCTACTGGCAGGTGCCCTTGTCTAGACGTGCTCGTGAGATTGCTGCGTTTATTACTCCAAAGGGTTTATATTCGTATAAGGTAATGCCGTTTGGGCTTTGGAATTCACCTGCGACCTTTCAGCGTCTCATGAATCACGTTGTAGGTGACATGCAGGGTTGCGCTGTATATCTTGATGATGTAGTCATTTATTCAAACACTTGGGATAGTCATTTAGAACGTATGCAGGAATTGTTTACTTGTTTGGCGGAGGCAAAGCTCACGGTCAACCTCGCAAAGTGTGAGTTTGCGAGGGCGACCGTGACCTATCTTGGCCGAGTAGTTGGGCAGGGTCAGGTGCGTCCGGTGAATGCAAAAATTCAGGCGGTGGAACAGTTTCCAGTTCCAACAACTAAAAAAGAGTTGATGCGTTTTTTAGGCCTGGTAGGGTATTATAGAGCATTCTGTAGAAACTTTTCTAGTGTTGTGGCACCTCTCACTGATTTGTTGAGGGATAAAGTAAAATTTTTTTGGTCTCCTGTTTGTCAAAGTGCCTTCCAGCATGTCAAAACGCTTCTATGTACCGCTCTGGTGTTAGCGGCGCCGTGTTTGGACAGATCATTTAAATTGTATGTGGATGCGAGCCAGGTAGGGGCTGGGGCGGTCCTCATGCAGGAGGATGACTGTGGTATCGAAAGGCCAGTTAGTTTCTTTTCAAAGAAATTTAATCGTTACCAGGGGAATTATTCTGTGATCGAAAAGGAGACGCTGGCTTTGATTATGGCTTTAAAACATTTTGATGTGTATGTTAGTGGCAGTGCTCCTGTGGTGGTCTTTACCGATCATAATCCTTTGACCTTCTTAAATTCCTTGCATTGTCCGAACCAAAGATTGATTCGATGGTCATTGTTTTTGCAGTCCTATTGTTTGGACGTTCGCTATGTGAAAGGAGTTGATAATGTAATTGTGGATGCGCTGTCCAGAGCGCCGCTAGGGTAATTGTTTTTGTTCCTACTGTTGTCTGCCTCTTCTGGATTCTTAAAATTGCTTTTTAGGTACATTGATTACTGAACCAGAAGTAGGAATGAAAGATGCTGAGGATTGAAACAGTAATCGCTTGTGTTAAGTATTTATTCATTTATTTCTGAATGTTGGTTGGGGGTAATTGTTTGGGCTTAAGTTGGAGTAATTGTGGTCGGGTTTCCACTTGGGAACCCCTTTCTTATGGGGGGGAGTGTGACGGCCTGCATACCTGTCTTTGTTATTCTTTGTTTCAGTAGGGCGGGGCGGCGATCCTGAGAGTGGATGGAGGACACCTGTGTTTGGAGTTTAACGTCCTGTTAAAAGCTTCCTACTTCCTGCCTTCCGGGAGGGAGAGAGTGGTTCTCTCCCCGGCGTGTCTTCTCCTTTATGTTTTTGTTATTGCCGGCATTTTGTGTTTAGTTTTGGTTCTGTTTAGTAAATAAATTGGTTATATTTTTATTAAGCGTTTTCGTTTTACTTCTTTGTCATAAACTCCGAGCCGGGTTATGACAATGCAAAGGAGGAAAAGAAAGGGTGAGAGCAGGCACCCTTGCCGCACACCAGTCAGGACCTCAAATGCCTCCGATATACATCCTTCATGGAGGACTTGACATCTCGTCCCTTGGTAGGTGCTCCTTATGATGTTGATGATCTTTGCTGGGATCACATAATGAGCCATCAGTTTCCACAGTCTTTCCCTATCCACACTGTCAAAGGCTTTTTCGAAATCTATGAAATTCACATAGACAGGCGAATTCCATCGATGGACTGTTCAATAATAATCCTGAGGGTGGCAATTTGGTCTCCACAGGATCTGTTGTTCCTGAAGCCAGCCTGGTTTTCCCTCAGTTTCTCATCGACCCCCTTCTGGAGCCTCTCGAGCAGGATATGGTTGAGCACCTTCCCAGGTGTTGAAAGAAGCATTATTCCTCTGTAGTTTTTGCACTGCCGGAGGTCTCCTTTCTTGGGGATTTTCACGATGTGGCCATCTCTCCAGTCAGATCTCCAATGGGTTTGGGGCTATTGGGATATCTGCTGTCAGTTGAGGAGGCTGCCTGTTGAGCAGGTCTCTGAAGTGTTCAGTCCATCTCTTCACCTGGTCTTCCTTGGTTGTGAGGAGTACACCCTGTGAGTTTTTAATGTGTGCCTGTACATGTCTGAATTTGCCTGTGAGCTTTCTTGTAGTTAGGTATAGGTGTTTCAGGTTGTTCTTTCCTGCTGCTTCTTCTGCCTGTTGTGCTAAATCCTCAATACATTTCTTCTTGTCTCTCCTTACACTTCTTTTCACTTCTTTATTTGCTGTTGCATATTCTTTCTGTGCTGCCGCCTTGGTCGCTCTGGTTTTACTTCTGTTTACTGCCTCTTTTTTCTTCCTCCTCTCACTCACTTTGCTATCTGTATCTCTGGATAGCCAGGGCTTGCTGTCTGTCTTCCTCCTCCCTACTACTTCTTTGCATGTGTCTTTCCATAAGGTTTTCAGACCTTTCCATATCTCTTCCACTTTGCTTAGGGTTTCTATTTCTAGGGCTTGGTACCGGTTGTGTAGTGCCACTTTGTAGAGTTCGGATTCATCGCACCCTGCTAATTCCCTTTTCACCCCTCTACCATCAGGCAGAAGGTTAGGAAGCATAAGATCCAGAACCATCCGTTTTTCTAATAGCACTTACCCGCAGGCTGTGAGGGCTCTCAACTCACAACAACAATCTCTATCTACTTATACAGACACAGCTACGTCCTCCTTCTCAGGGTCACTAAACGCACTAGCACTTTGTCTGATCAGTTTTATTACTATTTATTAGCAGTAATCTAAGTATCTGTTCTCTGTTTAGATTTCATGTTTTTATTGTTTATGTTGCATTGTCTTGTGTGAGCCAATTCACCAAAATGAATTCCAGGCGATGTGGGTCGTTCTGGCAAAATAAAGACTTGAACTTGATGTACCTATATCCTGAAATTGCTGTGTGTTGAATTTGACCCTTTCTTCCCTGTGCTTCATGCATTTTAACTTCAGCTGGATCTTTGCTGTGAGGAGGTGGTGTCTTACTTGCTCACAGCAGCGTGTCATTAGTGTTGCTTTCGTCAACGAAAATTATGACGAAATATTGTCGTCAACGAACCGTTATCACCTGACGAAAACGAGACGAGACGTAAATGCTGCATGTGACGATGACTAAAATACATGTATAATGCAATATCGTTGACGAATAAAAACGAGACTAAATGTGGTTTACAAAATAAAAACTATGCTAAAATGTCTCTTCATTTTCGTTGACCAAAACGAGACAAGGCAAAATGTCACGACGAATGAGAATGTTGTGCGTGAACCCATAGCTTTGTCGGCTTTAAATTCTGGTTTGCGATCTGGTCACCCGATTATCAGCGAATTTAATAATATTACTCCATTAGTTATTCTATTAAAATGTCTCATTGATATATTTGACACATTCATAATCATTACTTTTGCCGGTTCTTTGTGACAGCTGTATGTTATTGGCAGCGTCTCTGGTTACATGAATGCGTCACCGCATCAGCACCAGAACATGGAGATTTTATTTTAGAGAATAATCGCACAACCTATTCGATATTCTATAATTAAATAAACTAATCGAATATCCAAAAATCGTGACTCATCCCTGCATGGAATCTCTTGTTTCTTTTCCCAAATCTTCACTCACGTCTCACCCATTTTCTAAAGGGATTATAAACGTTTCTTCATTGGTTCGCTTTTAATTAGGCCTATTACATTCGTATTCTTTACTGTGGTAAAAACGCTGTAGGACAGATAGCCTACATTTGTACTTGCATGTCAAATTCTTTTTAACACAGTTTGTGCTTGTTATATTAGACATAGGGCGCGTCAAGTTTAGTTGTAAAGCGCGTTTCATACGCGCGGGTGATTTTTAGTTTCACTTTCTCTGGCAGCGCAATCTCAAACACAGCCTAAATATCTCGCCCTTGTGGAGGATAAAATTCGCTCTTCAGACCAATTTACATCAAGTAGAAAACACGAAGATATCATAAAGAGATCGATGGTCTCTTTCCTGCTCGTGTCCCACATCCCTCTCAGAGCGCAGAGTATCACGCGTCTTTGTGTGGAAATATAAAACGAGTTTTTATTTTTTTATTTTTTTAAATAACCCCCCAACCACCGCCGGTAGTTGGTCCATTACCGCGGTGGTAAAAAAACTGCCACCGTCACAGCCCTAAATATAGACTAAATATAATAAGATAACCTTGTTTGAAATTCTATATTGACTGGGTTAAATAGAATTGCATTACTAAAAAGAGACTAAAATACAATTTTCATTGACTAAAACTAGACTAAAATGTCATCAGTTTTCGTCGACTGAAACTAGACTAAAATGTCATCAGTTTTCGTCGACTAAAACTTGACTAGACTAAAAAGAGTATGAACGTGACTTAAACTAATAAAAACTAAAACGACAGCTTGACACAAAGACTAGACTAAAACTAAAATTAAAACAGGCCGCCAAAAACAACACTACGTGTCATGTATGTATCTGCAGTAGCAATAACAGGAGCAATAATACCAGCAATAACAGCGACAATAATAATCAACAACAGTAGCAGCAATAACAGCAGCAGCAGCAGCAGCAGCAGCAATAACAGCATCAGCAACAATAACAGCATCAGCAACAACAGCATCAGCAACAATAACCGCAGCAGCAATAACAGCAGCAGCAGCAATAACAGTGTCAGCAGCAGCAACAACAATAACAGTGGCAGCAGCAACAATAACAGCAGCAGCAGCAATAACAGCATCAGCAACAATAACAGCAGCAGCAGCAATAACAGTGTCAGCAGCAGCAGCAACAACAATAACAGTGGCAGCAGCAATAACAGCAGCAACAACAATAACAGCAGCAACATCAATAACAGCATCAGCAACAATAACAGCAGCAACAACAATAACAGCAGCAGCAACAATAACAGCAGCAGCAGCAATAACAGCAGCAACAACAATAACAGCAGCAACAACAATAACAGCAGCAGCAACAATAACAGCAGCAACAACAATAACAGCAGCAGCAACAATAACCACAGCAGCAACAATAACAGTGGCATCAGCAACAATAACAGCAGCAGCAGCAATAACAGCAGCAACAGCAATAACAGCAGCAGCAGCAGCAATAACAGCAGCAACAACAATAACAGCAGCAACAACAATAACAGTGGCAGCAGCAACAATAAGAGCAGCAGCAGCAGCAATAACAGCAGCAACAGCAATAACAGCAGCAGCAACAATAACAGCAGCAGCAGCAATAACAGTGTCAGCAGCAACAATAGCAGCAGCAGCAGCAATAACAGCAGCAACATCAATAACAGCATCAGCAACAATAACAGCAGCAGCAGCAGCAATAACAGCAGCAACAACAATAACAGCAGCAACAACAATAACAGCAGCAGCAACAATAACAGCAGCAGCAACAATAACAGCAGCAACAACAATAACAGCAGCAGCAACAATAACCACAGCAGCAACAATAACAGTGGCATCAGCAACAATAACAGCAGCAGCAGCAATAACAGCAGCAACAGCAATAACAGCAGCAGCAGCAGCAATAACAGCAGCAACAACAATAACAGCAGCAACAACAATAACAGTGGCAGCAGCAACAATAAGAGCAGCAGCAGCAGCAATAACAGCAGCAACAGCAATAACAGCAGCAGCAACAATAACAGCAGCAGCAGCAATAACAGTGTCAGCAGCAACAATAGCAGCAGCAGCAGCAATAACAGCAGCAACAACAATAACAGCAGCAACAACAATAACAGCAGCAGCAACAATAACAGCAGCAACAACAATAACAGCAGCAGCAACAATAACCACAGCAGCAACAATAACAGTGGCATCAGCAACAATAACAGCAGCAGCAGCAATAACAGCAGCAACAGCAATAACAGCAGCAGCAGCAGCAATAACAGCAGCAACAACAATAACAGCAGCAACAACAATAACAGTGGCAGCAGCAACAATAAGAGCAGCAGCAGCAGCAATAACAGCAGCAACAGCAATAACAGCAGCAGCAACAATAACAGCATCAGCAACAATAACAGCAGCAGCAGCAGCAATAACAGCAGCAACAACAATAACAGCAGCAACAACAATAACAGCAGCAGCAACAATAACAGCAGCAGCAGCAATAAAAGCAGCAACAACAATAACAGCAGCAGCAACAATAACCACAGCAGCAATAACAGTGTCAGCAGCAGCAATAACAGCAGCAGCAGCAATAACAGCAGCAACAACAATAACAGCAGCAACAACAATAACAGCAGCAGCAACAATAACCACAGCAGCAACAATAACAGTGGCAGCAGCAACAATAACAGCAGCAGCAGCAATAACAGCAGCAACAGCAATAACAGCAGCAGCAGCAATAACAGCAGCAACAACAATAACAGCAGCAACAACAATAACAGTGGCAGCAGCAACAATAAGAGCAGCAGCAGCAGCAATAACAGCAGCAACAGCAATAACAGCATCAGCAACAATAACAGCAGCAGCAGCAGCAGCAATAACAGTGTCAGCAGCAGCAACAACAATAACAGTGTCAGCAGCAACAATAGCAGCAGCAGCAGCAATAACAGCAGCAACATCAATAACAGCATCAGCAACAATAACAGCAGCAACAACAATAGCAGTGTCAGCAGCAACAATAACAGCAGCAGCAGCAGCAATAACAGCAGCAACATCAATAACAGCATCAGCAACAATAACAGCAGCAGCAACAATAACAGCAGCAGCAGCAGCAGCAGCAATAACAGCAGCAACAACAATAACAGCAGCAACAACAATAACAGCAGCAGCAACAATAACAGCAGCAGCAGCAATAACAGCAGCAACAACAATAACAGCAGCAGCAACAATAACCACAGCAGCAATAACAGTGTCAGCAGCAGCAATAACAGCAGCAGCAGCAATAACAGCAGCAACAACAATAACAGCAGCAACAACAATAACAGCAGCAGCAACAATAACCACAGCAGCAACAATAACAGTGGCAGCAGCAATAATAAAAGCAGCAGCAGTAATAACAGCAGCAACAGCAATAACAGCAGCAGCAGCAATAACAGCAGCAACAACAATAACAGCAGCAACAACAATAACAGTGGCAGCAGCAACAATAAGAGCAGCAGCAGCAGCAATAACAGCAGCAACAGCAATAACAGCATCAGCAACAATAACAGCAGCAGCAGCAGCAATAACAGTGTCAGCAGCAGCAACAACAATAACAGTGTCAGCAGCAACAATAGCAGCAGCAGCAGCAATAACAGCAGCAACATCAATAACAGCATCAGCAACAATAACAGCAGCAACAACAATAACAGCAGCAGCAACAATAACAGCAGCAGCAGCAGCAGCAATAACAGCAGCAACAACAATAACAGCAGCAGCAACAATAACAGCAGCAGCAGCAATAACAGCAGCAACAACAATAACAGCAGCAGCAACAATAACCACAGCAGCAATAACAGTGTCAGCAGCAGCAATAACAGCAGCAGCAGCAATAACAGCAGCAACAACAATAACAGCAGCAACAACAATAACAGCAGCAGCAACAATAACAGCAGCAGCAGCAGCAGCAATAACAGCAGCAACAACAATAACAGCAGCAACAACAATAACAGCAGCAGCAACAATAACAGCAGCAGCAGCAGCAGCAGCAATAACAGCAGCAACAACAATAACAGCAGCAACAACAATAACAGCAGCAGCAATAACAGTGTCAGCAGCAGCAAGAACAATAACAGCAGCAGCAGCAGCAGCAACAACAATAACAGCAGTAGATTTATTCTGCCAGACCAAATATATCAACATTGTCATATCCATTACATGCCAAACACTCAGAGAGTTGTCATGACAGAAATTTGGTTATCTGTTTCAGAAACTGCAATTCAGTTCTATAAAACAAATCTATATCTGTAGTATAAATGTACTAAATGAGTAACTGATTAAATGTTAGGATCACTTTGATTAATTGTTGGTCAAATGTATTCAAATGATAAACAACAGATGCAAATTAGAAAGTTTAATGTTCATAACATTATGAAAGCAATTGCAATTGCTTTATAAGAAAGGCAAATAAAGATTAAACTTGTAAAAAATAGTTAAAGAGTTACGTCAACAGAAGATATTCTTAAATGTTTGAAAACCAATTGTAAAACAGTAGAAAAGCCATCAAAAAACTATATTATAAACCATCTGGCTGTATTATCCTTTAGATAACAATGATTACAGCAATATTAAGACGACAGATATAATACATGTAAAATAATGTAAAAAATGATTATTTATGAATAAATGATTAATGAGTTATAAAGTAATTATATTCATTAATTCATTCATTAAATTTATATTACATTATAAATGTAATGAATGAATGAATTATTGATAAACATCATCAGGGAGTCATGTCATTTATGTCCTCATTCAATTATAAAATAAACTTCTATTTTTGGATTTTACCTCGTTTACTTCTTCACAGTAGAAGTGGGCAAAAGGTTGATGAATGTATCATTGCAGACAGAATGTATTGCTTATTAGGCAAGAAGCGTTGTCACAGTCACTACAATGCACTTCTTCTCCTTCACAGTCACACACAGTTGCTTGAATGGTGTTTTCCTGATCCATCCCACCCTGATCAATAACTTTCAGGACAACATTGTACTCTCCCTTCTCCAATGCAGACTTTGGGGTCAGAAAGACACCGGTTGCTAAAATGAATACATTATAATAGTTAGACATGTATACCAAGCCAGACAGATATTTCAATGTGTAATGAATGAAAGAATGAGATTAATTTATTTAAAACATTAGTAATTGCTCACATGTGCCATTCATCGAGGTGGACCAATTTTTTCTGGTTTCTCCGTAGATCTCAACTCTAAAGGGACCAGCGAAAGGAGGTCCATCTTTGTCCGTTATAGAGAGAAGCACTGGGGCTGAACCACGATTGCACATTCTTATATTCCTTTCACTGATGACAGGAGCGTTGTCATTTACATCCTCCAATTCAATTATCAGGGTTCCTGTGCTAGTTGCTGGAGCTTCACCTGCACACAAGCACAGACATCAGAAAAAGGCCAGCAATAATTCTCCTCTTAAAAAAGGAAACACAAATTACCATCATTATCCAATGCCCAAATGATAGCTCTGTATTTGCCATCTTTGACAAAGGAAGATTCTCTATCCATAGGGCTCCTGACTTTAATAACTCCAGTGTCTGGAGTAACACTCAGCCAGCCGGCAGGATCAGTGGCAATTTTATACCTGGAAGGAACCAAACATACAGGTTAAAACTAGAAATGTTCAGCAAGAACAACTTAAGTCTTGCCTGGTGGTTTAAAAACATTTGAAGTTCAAAGGATATACAGGCATGATATGATTTAAATTCTGTGTATGAGAGATTTGACATGGGAAGGGATATAGGCATTAATAGGTAGACATTTACTAAGGTGGTTCTCAGTGGTTACTAGTCGTTAGCCTCATAGCATAATTGCCTACGTCCTATTTAAAATAAATGACTTATAGGCAATTATGCTATGAGGCTAACGTAGTGCTAGTGAGGCTGTTTGACCAAAAAAAACAAAATAAAAAAAAACATAAAAAGTCTATCACTGGAAGACTATGTGATTTTTATTGTTCTACAAGATCTGAATCTCTAGAGAAATCAGTCAGAATTTTCAAATGAAATAATGATATTTTGGTGGGTTGATTGTCTGAGAGGGGAAAATGATTTGCAAAATTTCTTACGTTATCTTCTGTGATTTTCCAGTGTCTGGATCAGTGGCTTTATATGTAACTAATACACTATCAACTGGTGAATCTTCAGGTTTGGAGATAACCTTCTCCTTTGGATTAAACTCCGGAGAATCATTAACATTTTCTACATTCACAGTGACTGTGGCAGTGGAAGTGGGCAAAGAACCGACAAATGGATCATCGTTCTCAACAATCACAGTCAGAATGAATTGCTTGTTCTTCTCAAAGTCCAGGGGCTGAATGGAAAAGAAAGCATCTTTTACTAAAGGAACATGATCACGAATTGCCTGTGGAAACACATGAGCAACACACAGTACCTTTACAGTGGTGATGATGCCCTCTAGCTGGCTGGGTCCAGTACTGACACTGAAAAACCCACTCTTGTCACCGCTAATAATCTTATATTTGGTTGACCAGGCAGGAGATCCAGGATCATCTCCATCAGTAACTGCAAGTCTGGCCACTTCAGCCCCTACTTTATTCTCTGGGACAGATACAGTGTGCTAAAACAAAGAGATGTATGGCGTACATAAGTATTAATAAAGTTAAAATGAAAGAATTTGTTTATAAAATGCTTATTATAGCTTTCTGAATTTATATTATAAATGTATTAATATATATTACCGAGGTTTGGTCAAACTGAGGTGCGTTATCATTGCTGTCAGTCACAGTAATAACAGCTGTGCCAGTGGTTTCATAACCTTTTCCTTTCATGTCAGTAGCCGTAATTAACACAGTATATCTGAAAAATGTCTGAAAAGAAAGATGTTTTCAGGTGAGTTTGTTTACATGAAATTATTCTTCACTAATGTGAGATCCATTCATCATTTCTCACCTCTTTGTCCAAGCCTAAAGCATTCACACGAATTCCTCCAGTAACAGAGTTGATTGTAAACAGGTTTGGTTTTGGCAATTCTGGATCTTGCTTGACGATTGAGTAACTGATAATACCATTGTTAGTTTTTGGATCATCTGCATCAGTGGCTGTGACTGTCATAAACTCATGACCTTCAGTGAGAGAAGAAGAAAGACTGATTCTGTGAAACTGAAGAGGCATTTGAAAAAGACAAAAAAAAAAAAACATTTTATTAAGAAACTGCATCATACACCTACCTATATCAGCAGCTTCAGGAACATTCCCATTGAATGGATTTTGAGTAAATATAGGCCTATTATCATTCAGGTCCAGCACATTTACAATAATTTCCATTGGCGCTTCTACAATATTCACACCAACTCCAGTCGCATGAGCTACAAGCTAAAGACAGGAGAAGAGATACAGGCATGTTAAGAGACAAATATCTGAGGTTGTGTCTTTTAGTCCATGTCTGTTAGCTTTGACATCAATATGCAAGTGTAGTTTAAGAAAACACTTAATTTTTTTAGTAGATGTACAAATTACAAACGAAAGAAAAAAGAGAAAAAAATCTAACATTAAAAATACACCAAGAACTATCTGCTGATTTTAAAAGTTAGAGACCTAAAATCAACTTACTCTGTATGAAGCTTTTTTTTCTCTGTCAAGTGGTTGAGTCACATACAGATCCCCTGATAATCTTTCTATAGTAAAAATCCCCTTAGGCTCCAGATCCGCTCCTTCACCTGTGATCCTGTATTCCATCTTTGCTTCCTTAGAATAGTCCGACTTTATCTAAATACAGAAAGACATAAGAGAACAAAGTCAATAACAGACAAACCTCTCTCAATCTCATTTTGAACATTCCCTTCATGACTTTCTCTCACCTGGACCAGTAATTCTGGGAATTCACCATTGCCATCCTCAAGTATATTGACTGGAGGAATAACCCAACCTCTCTTTGCTCTCTTCAGACCCGAAGACGACTTTGGAAACATCAGAACCAGATCGTCAGCGGGAGATTCCATCTGAAAAAGTTAGTAAAAGAAACTGAGCAACAAAATATTTTTGTTTACAGTTAAATAATGAATAATGTTTGCATCTCAAAATGTTTACTAACGCTACTGACTGTATTCAAATCAGTCTGTTACAGTATTAATATATGAAGAGGGTAAAATTGTTGGGTCCCTTTTCAATAAACCAATTTAGGGTGATTCTAGACCTCTTCACTTCGTCTCTGGCTGAACATTATTTCCTTATAATAAATGGAGTACAATATAAAAGAGTGTAAAGTTTAGGTAATCTTAGGTTTTAGGCTTTAGCTCTGCATAAATAAAATATCTGAATTTTGTATTTGAGACTGATCAGAGAGAGCTGAGACAAATTATATTCATCAGCAGGGATTGGAAACATCATCAATTTAACACAGGCCTCCAATAATTAGTCCTAAACATGTACAGAAATTGAATTGTCCATTTACAGAACCATAAACCACACATAAAAACTGAAGTGTCCAATAGAGGTCAGGCTTGTACTGTACTGACAGCACTTTCTGGAAGGAACTTGTTTGTACCTGTGGAGAGGAGATGTTCATGACCGTGTCCATGTGATGGTCCTCATGATGATGATGGACACGCTCAACTCTGACAGATACCGTGTGCTTCTTGCCACTGGAGTCCCAAGCGTCCACAGAAAACACCTTGTGGCCTTCATGAAGAGTCACTTGTTTCTTCAGTGTTACAGTCCCATCCGTGTCCACATCAAAACCCTTGTCAGAGGACTGGAAGAGCGTTCTTGTTCTTCCATCGCATGCATTAAAAATTACTGTCAGAAAAAGTGTTTCAATTGGCACAATAAAGCATCTTGTCACATGTAAACCTGGTTCCCTGAGTTTTAAGGCTACATGCTAATCTTCTCATTTATTATTTACTTATAAATATTTTAAAAATTCTCAATAGATTTTACACATGTCTGTGTTCAGAGTGGAAGGCAATGGTATTAGTGGAAAGAGCAAGATAAGCAAATATAATAAGACATGGACAGAGGGGAAGGGAGGAGCAAGGTGTAAGACGAGGGAGGAGAGGTAGAAGGATAGGGAACAGACGGGTTTCATATTAAATCAGAGCCACCCTAATTGACCATGTCATAAATTATAATTTATAATATGGTCTTTCATTGAGAGGAGCTGGAGAGAGAGCCCATCCCAATAAAAACATTGTGCCACAGTCAATGTCCCTGGACAACAACTTCTGCAAACTCCTGGTGTTGTGGTACACAACACTAGCCGCGTTTCCATTACCCTTCAAATTGCGCAAATTGAAAATGTGAATTTTCTCCAGCACTTTCAAAAGAACTGACAGAAAAATTGCCCATTGGCCACGCATGAGCCAAAGCATCTATCCCCAGAGGCAATGGAAGAGGCAGAGTGGACAAGGGGCGCACTGGGCTGTCTCGCTCAAAGCAATCAGATCCACCTCTGCCAAATGTCTTAGCCCTTACCTTGAGAGAAGATTTTGACATCACTCGCGCACGGTGAAAGTATAACACAGCTTTAGTTATCAGCCTCAGGTCTGTGCACTTTAGAGGGTGCAAATGCTTAATTGAGTGAGGCCGGTGACCCCAGCACTTCTTGGGGGAGTCAGGACTACTTCACTGCTTCTCTGCTCCCCTCATGGGTGCTGGTGAGAGCTGAAGAGGGATCGGCTCACAAGCATGACAGATTCTCGAGCACAATTACACTTTGTTCATGTGTGTCTTCACAGAGACACAGAGACACACACTTTATGAAAAAACTGAGAAAATGAGAAAACTATGAGAACAATATTTCGCTGGAAATTCTAACAAAATATGGACAGATAAATTGCTTCCAGAATAAGAAGCAATTGAAGAGCAATGGCATGTCCTGTTGAGTCACGGGTGATGACCCTCGGAGAGTGGTGTTAGCACCATCAGCCAATGAATTGGTGTGACTCTATACAGACTTCAGACAATCGTTGCAACTGCCGGCTGTTTGATGAGACATTAGCTGCGTTTCCATTACCCTTCAAATTGCGCAAATTGAAATTGCGAATTGAAAATACGCCCAATGGAAACACGTCTATTTCGCAAAAACTCCCATTTATCGCAAAAAAGTTTTTCCGCTCGCATGAGGAGGTTTTTCAGGCAATTCAAATTAAGAAATATTTTGCAAAACTGCGATGGAATGGGACTGCATTTACAGTCACCTTACGCAGATGACGCGGTATGTTTGGACAGAATTTGAGACAGAGTTCTTTATTAAATTCATACAAGACAAAAAGAATTACAGGAATAATGGATTCTAAACCTCAAATAAATGCCACAATCAAGACCTCGAAGCAGAAATGAGGGAGAAACACCCAGAAACTCCTCATATGAGCCGCTCACAAGTATAATAAGGGTCGTTCCTTACCATTAATGCTTGGAAAACACACATACATCTCCTTCAATTAATAATAATGGCTAGTGCGGCGGCTGGGATATAGTACATAAACCTACCAGTGTCCGTTGACATGTTTTGTTGAATGATTTTACTGATCGCGAGAGGAAAAAATGAAGTTTTAGTCGCATAACATCGTTTAATGGAAACGACGTCATTTCGCAATAGTTTTTTGTTGACATTTAGAAGGAAAAAAAAAATCGCAAAAGTTTTGCGCAAATCTGTAATGGAAACGCGTCTACAGATAGCATTAATCATTAATCAACACTTACAGTATTTGTGAGCTATTTTTTTTTTAAAGTCCTCAGTTAAACGATGGTTAAAAAGATTGCATTTCGTAGAGAGATTATTTAGCCAAATACTAAAAATATTTTACTATTTTCAGATGCTTCAGTGTTTTGTATAAAGAGATCAGCTTACCTCTTCCTAGTATTTTTCCTTGGTGAAGGTCATCTCTGTGCACTTTAAAAACCAGCAACTCCGACTCAAAGCCTGGAGTACATGAAGACTCCTCCGCAAATTCACACAAAAGGACCTAAATTGAAGCAATCTCTTTATGTAACACATATACACTTAAAATTTAAGGTATTTCCAGCACAACAGGAGTCCATGTGAGCTAAACTGTGGATCATTTATCATTGCTTTGGCACAAAATGCATTCAACTACTAGCTCTCAACTTCATTAAACCTCTTAAAAAACACACATTAATAATGTCAAATAAAATCAGATTCACAAAAAATAAAACAATTCTCTGAACATGATGAGTACAATCAAACACTAAAGAGATCCAAAGTTTTTGGAAAGTGCCCTGAATAAAATCCTACCTTACAGAAGAAAATAAGAACACCCAATCGCATAATCTTCATTGTCTCAATTTGAAGCTAAATGCCTCGAAAGGTCCTTTAGGTAATACTTCCTTGTTGGTCTTTAAGATTGTACAGTTGTTTAATTTCTTGAGTTGCACATTTATTATCTTTTTAGGGGGGTGGGGGCGGGGTCGCCTAAAGGAGGGGCATGAAGTGATGTAAATTTGCTAGAAAATAAAAAATAAATTGATTCAACTCAAAATTTTAAATACCTGCATTATTCAGTGAATGAAGACTACAGTATATCAGCATTTCACAATTTAGGACAGTGTTTTTATGACTTGACTGGATCCAAGAGGATCTATGATATCGGAAGCTGTATCTGTTAGCATTTTAAATAACCTCAAGGGCAGTTTCTGGACTCACATGTTTTTCTGAAACCTGGTGAAACAAGTGTTTGGGAACACAACAAGGATTTCCACAGAGAAATAAAGTCCAGGAAAAGTTTTACACAATTATATATTATTTACCATTATTTGCCTACACAAAACATTCTGGCCAAAACAGCAGTTTATTTTTTATTTTATTTTATTTGCTAACAATCTTTCAATACTGAAGTCACTTCGTACAAAAATCTTTATACAGTCTGCATTACCATCATGCTATGAATCTTTGCTATCACGCATCGGTCAAACCTGAAGCCACAGTCACAACTCTTCTCACAGTCAGAGAAACAGAAGACTGGCACTAAACAGTGAATAATTTTTCATTTCATTAAATGACTGCATCTTCCAAAAACCATAAACTCTTTAGTCATTCATACTCCAACATCTTCTATGCAGTTTCTAGTTAATTCGCCTTGGTACTATTTTTTAAAGTAAAGTGTAAAACTGTCGCAGAAGAATGAAGGGCTTTTATTAATAATAAAAAAATACAAAACTCAAACAAAGACCACCCCGAGGGGGAAAACAAGAGACTTGACCTGACACATGAGGTTACATTAAACAACAATTCATTTTTTATTTGTTTTTGTTTTTTTTGTACATTTTTGTACATTTTTACATTCACAATAAAAAAAAGTGTTTATTCAGCATTTTGGATTATATAGACATGGACATGTCTCATAATATAGGGGATGTGGCCTAAAACCTAAATTCACACCACACAATTTTCTTGTGTGTTTTGTATTTTATTTTGATACATTTGATGAGCAAGTAGTTGTAATTTATAACAAGACATGATGTACTTGATGTACTTTTCCCCCCATCTCTGATTGTAACATATAATGAGAACATTTGGTTTAATTATTAGAACCCAACAGTATGTATGATCTTCTTTCAATTTAGTACTTTTAACAAATCATTTATTCAACAGCAAACAATGTCAATTCATGTCACCTTTACTTATATAGCGCGTTATACAATACAGATTGTTTCAAAGCAGCTTTAAATGGATAAACAGGAAAATAATGATTAAATGATGCAAACAGAGTTCAATTTTATATATATATATATATATATATATATATATATATATATACACACACACACACACACACACATACAAATTTTTACTTTTTATGGCATTGACAAAAAACTGACATCAAGATTATGTATACTGAATTAAAGTTCAACTTTGAAAACAATAAAAATACATGCAATGCACATTACAGTGGAAGATGTTTCAAATTACCCTTGTTGGTGAATTAAAGATGTTACAGTAATTCAGCTACAGTTGTCACATTGGAAAATATACATTACCTAATTCACATTCTAAGAGATATACAATTCATTCATTATAAATGTTTCGTTCCAGTGTGTTAGCAAATGTTTTATGAAGATATAACATAGCCATTGGGTTTTATGCTAGTACAGATGTTCTCAGTGTGAAATGTTGAGATATTAGTAGCCTTTAAAGAGTGGAAAAAAAATTCCACTTGCTTATGAAAACATTACCAAAGCGAAACTGTAGACAGGAAGAGACTGGCTAATCACCATGTCAGAGGATCGACCACAGTTATGTTTTCACATGCTCTGTGGTGTTATCTAAAATAGATCAGCAATAGCAAAATAAATTCAAATAGTGGTGCAACAGTTCCAGTAAACCATTGACCATAAAATTAAAATCGCCATACAATTAGCAGAAAATGTATATAGAATTTCTGTCCATCCAATTTGAATAAATATTGATTATTTTACAAACATATCTCAGCCATCAAAGCAGAATTTCCAGGTATGAAACAGTTAAAAGGGAAGGTAATGAAGACTGCGCTCTGAGGACATAAGGACTGATTTTTTGAAGACTTGCAAGTATTTTAGCAAGAAGATCAATGACGAGTGAATTTCAATGGTGCGTAAGTACACAAAGGCATGTACAACAGCTTCTGCACACTTAACACTGTGAGAGGTGAAGAAATGATGTCTTAACCAAATCAAATGCAAATCAAATGTGAGGGAGAAGTCAAAATGTACTACTTACTGTAAAAATGACAACATTTTTCAGGCATCATTCTGGGTTCCTCAGATCAGCACGAAGAGCCCTCTTCCGATCCAGAGGAGAGCATGTTGTCTAGCTCAGGGGACGTAGTTGGAGAGGACAAAGAGAGAATCAGTTGAGCCCTCTCCTTCTGTCAGCCCCACATCCAGGAGATTATTGGGTGTAATGGTCATGCCATGGCCAAGCTAAACTTAACCTGGTCAGGTGAGAAACAGACTCGGCAAGTGATTTCTGGTGTGCCATGACCGTCCCATGATCCTTCTGTTTCTTCGTGATCTTGTCCAAAAAAAAGTCAGAAGGAAGCCGTATTCAGCCTGCATCTTTGCTTTACCACATTCGAGTCCTTCTTTATGCTCCTATTTTGCCCTCTGGACTCCTCGGTACCTCCATTGAGACCGTTGAGACCTCCGTCGTGGGAAGGTTTGGAGATGTGAAGGGGCAGTTGGTGGTGTTCAAGAGATACATCCCGGTCCAATCCAATTCCTCCTCCTTCAACTACAATCATCCTGACCCGTCAACAGATAACTGGAGACAGGGTCAGAAGGGAAGTGTGGCCACTCATACACCCCACCCCCTCATGCACACACATACTCACACATCCATAAACGGGCGTCGAAATGAAACGCGCGTGTGACACGCAGTATGTGTGAATCTGGCGGTAGATTGCATGTCCAGACACAGAAAAAAAAAAAAAAAAAACTTTCAACAAAACACTCTGGAAATTTTTTACTTTCTGATGAAAGGGTATGTATAGGCCATGGCTAGAAAGATGTTTGAGAATGCATTGCTTGTTTTACCAGAGAAAAAAATATTTGTGTGGTGCCCCCCTGAACGTGGTGACCCTGGGCCCTTGCACAACTGGCCATATGGTTAATCTGCCTGAGAAGGCACTGAACCAGCCATATCCTTTGGACTCCCCCGAAGACCGGATGTCAATCGCTACATCGGAGGGTGGGCCAGACTTCTTTGGAGATGACGATTCGGCTTTGTTGCCTCCTTGAGGAACCGTAGCATTGCCCAAGTCAGATCTAGAGATGATGGCTATGCTTTCCCGGGCTGCTGAGAGGATCGGGCTCGAGTGGAACCCACCACCGTGTCCCAAGCCCTCGAGGCTGGACGATTGGTTTCTCGCAGTGGCTCGTGCTGGTTCTCAGCATCCCACCCCAGTACCTTTCTTTCCGGAGGTGCATGAGGAACTCACTAGGTCGTGGACACAACCTTTTACTGCCTGAAACCGTCTTGGTGGTTCCTCCCCCCTCGCCACCCTTGATGGCAGGATGGGTAAGGGTTGCTATGCAACTCTGCACTAACTCCACCTGGTGGGGGAATCCCTGTCTCCCTTCCCGGATCTGTAAGCACTCGTCGGATTTAACCTGCAAGGCTTGCCAGGCCTATGAGGAAGCCGCCTCTGCCATACACGCCATGGTGTTGTTGCAGGTCCATAAAGTCAAGGCACTGAAGGACCAGAGCAAGGGTGGTCATGACACAGAAGTTCTGCAAGAACTTCGCACCCGGACATCGCGCTTCATGCAACAAAGGTAATGGTGCGGTTTGTGTCTGGCTGACATGAGGGAAACCGACGAGGTCAGGTTTCTTAATTCCTCCTTGTTCCAGATGGCCTCTTCGGTGACGCAGTTGAGAGCTTTTCCCAGCAGTTCTCAGCCTCCCAGAAGCAGACTGAGGCGATCTCACACTTCCCCCTGTCAGCCGGCCGTACCTCAGTCTGCTCGGCGCCAAGCAGCAGCAGCCTCCACCTAAGCAGCGCAGAGGAGCCGGCCACAGACAGGGCCACAACCAGCCGTGAAGCGCAAGGGTAAGAGACTCTAGGACGGGCGACCCGGAGATGGAGGGGATTGCTCTTCGGGAGATGGTGACCGCACCGCTCTTTCTCCCGGAGGAGGGCCGGGTGGAGAATCTTGTGTTCCATTTTGTCTCTGTTCCGCCGCTGGACCCACAGTCAGCAGCACCCAAATTTTTAATACAAATTCCTCTATCTCCGGGTCCCAGGAGGGCTCGGAGGGCTCGGAAAGCAGTGGAAGGCCAAAAACCTTACCACTCTCATCCACCACTTTTATTGCCAGCGGGCAGCAGAAGGCAGTTCGAGGACGCCACCAAGCCTTCCCACGCACCCTCTGCCCAACCATGGAACCAGGTAAGTGTTGCACAGCACACTCAGACCCCGCCTCAAAGAGAGAGCCCCCTGGCCAGGCCCTGCATTCCACCTGGCTTCCCCACTGCAGGTACACCTATAGTCCTTTTGGTCCCGCTTGCATGGTCTCTGAGAGCCTGGCTAGCGCTCCCCAGCCCATCACGATGGGTACCATTCAAGATTCTAGCACAGAAACGCATTTTCGGAAGCATCCATCCCCGAGAATGCGTAGGATGTGAAGGATGCATACTTTAATGTCTCGATTCTTCCTCGACACAGGCCTTTTCTGCGCTTTGTGTTCGAGGGTCGAGCTTATCAATACAAAGTCCTATCCTTCGGGTAGTCCCTGTCTCCCCACGGCTTCACGAAAGTTGTGGAGGCGGCCCTTGTTCCCATGGAGGAGCACGCCGTTTGCATTCTCAACTATCTCAGCGACTGGCTGATCCTTGCACAGTCTTGGGACCAGTTGTGGGAACACAGGGACCTGGTGCTCAGTCACTTCAGTCAGTTGGGGCTTCAAGTCAACTGGGAAAAGAGCAAACTCTCCCGCATGTAGAGAATCTCTTTTCTCAGTATGGACTTGGGTTCGGTCGAACAGTCAGCAGACCTCACAGAACATGCTCCATTCCCAAGGAGGGAACGGAGATGTCACGTCACGTCGCCACATCTGCTGGGGAAGCCAGGTCACTGGCTCGGCTCCTCAGTGAAAACCTGAAGATGCGATGAACTTGCTGCTCATTAAATGCGCGTGCCGTGATGCAGCGCATCTGATGCAATTATAGTTTTAGTTACACTCAAAGTAGATTGCCCTCTCTAGCGAGATTCCTATTCGTTGGTCACTGACGTGACAATTATATACGTTCCCTTTCAGTCGGTCACTCTCAACATCATAAAAGAGTAAGCAAAAAAGTACCTGGATGACCTTCTTCTTCCATTGAAATTCTGAAGTGTGTGTATACGATGGACACTTTACTGTCCCATGAGGCCACGGGAGAATCGCGTAACAATGGTGAACTCTATTAAAAGTTTCCTCACATATTGCTAGATGTGTTGAAAACCCTCTGTGAAACTTCTGGTGATTTTTACATCTTTTTAAGTTTTATTAAAGAATACATTAGTGTCCCGTATTCTCTATTCACAGTAAAAATAATAATAATTGAATTACAATAGGGTCAGTTTAAGTGCTGCAATTGGCTGGCAACCCAGCTGCCAGTGTACTGTGTTTTCCTTCTATAGTTCATAATTGGTTACTGTGATTTTTTACAGGACATTTGAAGTTACTGTGATTTTTTACAGGACATTGCTGCTCACACACACACACACACACACACACACAATCTGTAGCATTAATTGATAGTCAAATGTATTCAAATGAACAACAACAGAGGCAAATTATAAAGTTTAATGTTCATAACATAACGAAAGGTTACTGCTTTATAAAAAAAGTAAATAAAGAATAATCTTATGAAAACAGAGGAAAAAAGTTACTTTGAGATTTTGGATCTTGCAATAAGTCAACAGAAAATATTATGAAATGTTTAAAAACAGTACATTTATGATAATCTGTTGTGCGATTAATACAAAAAAAGTTTTTAAATTGTGAAAATAGTACAAAAACAATAAAAAAATGTATACATAATAAACCATCTGGCTGTACATTATACTTTAGATAACAATGATTAGCCTACAGCAATATTAAGATGATATAATAAATGTAAAATAATGGTAAGCAAATGTAAAAAAAAAGAAAAAAAAAAGAATGATTACTTATGAATAAATGATTAATTATAAAGATGTGAAAGACAAACACAACATGAGCGATGCTAGCAATAGACAGAATGTATTGCTTGCTAGGCAAGAAGCGTTGTCACGGTCACTAAATTGCACTGCTTCTCCTTCACAGTCACACACAGTTGCTTGAATGGTGTTTTCCTGATCCAACCCACCCTGATCAATAACTTTCAGGACAACATTGTAGTCACCCTTCTCCAATGCAGACTTTGGCGTCAGAAAGACCGCTAAAATGGGCACATTATAATAGTTAGACATGTATACCAAGCCAGCCAGATATTTCAATGTGTAAAATATGAAAAATAAGATTAATATCTCTTTAAAACATTAGTAATTGCTCACATGTGCCATTCATCGAGGTGGACCAATATTTACTGGTTTCTCCGTAGATCTCAACTCTAAAGGGACCAGCGAAAGGAGGTCCATCTTTGTCCGTTATAGAGAGAAGCACTGGGGCTGAACCACGATTGCATAATTTTATATTCCTTTCACTGATGACAGGAGCGTTGTCATTTACATCCTCCAATTCAATTACCAGGGTTCCTGTGCCAGTTGCTGGAGCTTCACCTGCACACAAGCACAGACATCAGAAAAAGGCCAGCAATAATTCTCCTCTTAAAAAAGGAAACACAAAATACCATCATTATCCAACGCCAAAATGACAGCTCTGTATTTGCCATCTTTGACAAAGGAAGATTCTCTATCCATAGGGCTCCTGACTTTAATAACTCCAGTGTCTGGAGTAACACTCAGCCAGCCGGCAGGATCAGTGCCAATTTTATACCTGGAAGGAACCAAACATACAGGTTAAAACTAGAAATGTTCAGCAAGAACAACTTAAGTCTTGCCTGGTGGTTTAAAAACATTTGAAGTTCAAAGGATATACAGGCATGATATGATTTAAATGCTGCGTATGAGAGATTTGACACTGGAAGGGAAATAGGCCTTGATAGGTAGACAGTTGCTAAGGGTGGTTCTCAGTGGTTAATATTGTGCTAGTGAGGCTGTTTGAAAAAAAAAAAAAAAAAAAAAAAAATCATAAAAAGTCTATCACTGGAAGACTATGTGATTTGTATTGTTCTACAAGATCTGAATCTCTAGAGAAATCAGTCAGAATTTTCAAATTAAATAATGATATTTTGGTGGGTTGATTTGAGGAGAAAATGATTTGCAACATTTCTTACGTTATCTTCTGTGATTTTCCAGTGTCTGGATCAGTGGCTTTATATGTAACTAATTCACTATCAACTGGTGAATCTTCAGGTTTGAAGATAACCTTCTCCTTTGGATTAAACTCCGGAGACTCATTAACATCTTCTACATTCACAGTGACTGTGGCAGTGGAAGTGGTCAAATAACCAACAAATGGATCATCGTTCTCAACAATCACAGACAGAATGAATTGCTTGTTCTTCTCAAAGTCCAGGGGCTGAATGGAAAAGAAAGCATCTTTTACTAAAGGAACATGATCACGAAGTGCCAGTGGAAACACATGAGCAACACACAATACCTTTACAGTGGTGATGATGCCCTCTAGCTGGCTGGGTCCAGTACTGACACTGAAAAACCCACTCTTGTCACCGCCAATAATCTTATATTTGGTTGACCAGGCAGGAGATCCAGGATCATCTCCATCAGTAACTGCAAGTCTGGCCACTTCAGCCCCTACTTTATTCTCTGGGACAGATACAGTGTGCTAAAACAAAGAGATGTATGGCGTACATAAGTATTAATAAAGTTAAAATGAAAAGAATTTGTTTATAAAATGCTTATTATAGCTTTCTGAATTTATATTATAAATGAATTAATATATATTACCGAGGTTTGCTCAAACTGAGGTGCATTATCATTGCTGTCAGTCACAGTAATAACAGCTGTGCCAGTGGTTTCATAACCTTTTCCTTTCATGTCAGTAGCCGTAATTAACAAAGTATATCTGGAAAATGTCTGAAAAGAAAGATGTTTTCAGGTGAGTTTGTTTACATGAAATTATTCTTCACCAATGTGAGATCCATTCATCATTTCTCACCTCTTTGTCCAAGCCTAAAGCATTCACACGAATTCCTCCAGTAACAGAGTTGATTGTAAACAGGTTTGGTTTTGGCAATTCTGGATCTTGCTTGACGATTGCGTAACTGATAATACCATTGTTAGTTTTTGGATCATCTGCATCAGTGGCTGTGACTGTCATAAACTCATGACCTTCAGTGAGAGAAGAAGAAAGACTGATTCAGTGAAACTGAAGAGGCATTTGAAAAAGACAAAAAAAAAAAAACATTTTATTAAGAAACTGCATCATACACCTACCTATATCAGCAGCTTCAGGAACATTCCCATTGAATGGATTTTGAGTAAATATAGGCCTATTATCATTCAGGTCCAGCACATTTACAATAATTTCCATTGGCGCTTCTACAATATTCACACCAACTCCAGTCGCATGAGCTACAAGCTAAAGACAGGAGAAGAGATACAGGCATGTTAAGAGACAAATATCTGAGGTTGTGTCTTTTAGTCCATGTCTGTTAGCTTTGACATCAATATGCAAGTGTAGTTTAAGAAAACAATTAATTTTTTAGTAGATGTACAAATTACAAACGAAAGAAAAAAGAGAAAAAAAAAATCTAACATTAAAAATACACCAAGAACTATCTGCTGATTTTAAAAGTTAGAGACCTAAAATCAACTTACTCTGTATGAAGCTTTTTTTTCTCTGTCGAGTGGTTGAGTCACATACAGATCCCCTGATAATCTTCCTATAGTAAAAATCCCCTTAGGCTCCAGATCCGCTCCTTCACCTGTGATCCTGTATTCCATCTTTGCTTCCTTAGAATAGTCCGACTTTATCTAAATACAGAAAGAAATAAGAGAACAAAGTCAATAACAGACAAACCTCTCTCTATCTCATTTTGAACATTCCCTTCATGACTTTCTCTCACCTGGACCAGTTTCTCTGGGAAAGGACCATTGCCATCCTCAAGTATATTGACTGGAGGAATAACCCAACCTCTCTTTGCTCTCTTCAGACCCGAAGACGACTTTGGAAACATCAGAACCAGATCGTCAGCGGGAGATTCCATCTGAAAAAGTTAGTAAAAGAAACTAAGCAACAAAACATTTTTGTTTACAGTTAAATAATGAATAATGTTTGCATCACAAAATGTTTACTAACGCTACTGACTGTATTCAAATCAGTCTGTTACAGTATTAATATATGAGGAGGGTAAAATTGTTGGGTCCCTTTTCAATAAACCAATTTAGGGTGATTCTAGACCTCTTCACTTCGTCTCTCGCTGAACATTATTTCCTTATAATAAATGGAGTATATAAAAGAGTGTAAAGTTTAGGTAATCTTAGGTTTTAGGCTTTAGCTCTGCATAAATAAAATATCTGAATTTTGTATATGAGACTGATCAGAGAGAGCTGAGACAAATTACATTCATCAGCAGGGATTGGAAACATCATCAATTTAACACAGACCTCCAATAATTAGTCCTAAACATGTACAGAAATTGAATTGTGCATTTACAGAACCATAAACCACACATAAAAACAGAAGTGTCCAATAGAGGTCAGGCTTGTACTGTACTGACAGCACTTTCTGGAAGGAACTTGTTTGTACCTGTGGAGAGGAGATGTTCATGACCGTGTCCATGTGATGGTCCTCATGATGATGATGGACACGCTCAACTCTGACAGATACCGTGTGCTTCTTGCCACTGGAGTCCCAAGCGTCCACAGAAAACACCTTGTGGCCTTCATGAAGAGTCACTTGTTTCTTCAGTGTTACAGTCCCATCCGTGTCCACATCAAAACCCTTGTCAGAGGACTGGAAGAGCGTTCTTGTTCTTCCATCGCATGCATTAAAAATTACTGTCAGAAAAAGAGTTTCAATTGGCACAATAAAGCATCTTGTCACATGAAAACCTGGTTCCCTGAGGCTACATGCTAATCTTCTCATTTATTATTTACTTATAAATATTTTAAAAATTCTCAATCGATTTTACACATGTCTGTGTTCAGAGTGGAAGGCAATGGTATTAGTGGAAAGAGCAAGATAAGCAAATATAATAAGACATGGACAGAGGGGAAGGGAGGAGCAAGGTGTAAGACGAGGGAGGAGAGGTAGAAGGATAGGGAACAGACGGGTTTCATATTAAATCAGAGCCACCCTAATTGACCATGTCATAAATTATCATTTATAATATGGTCTTTCATTGAGAGGAGCTGGAGAGAGAGCCCATCCCAATAAAAACATTGTGTCACAGTCAATGTCCCTGGACAACAACTTCTGCAATCTCCTGGTGTTGTGGTACACAACACTAGCCGCGTTTCCATTACCCTTCAAATTGCGCAAATTGAAAATGTGAATTTTCTCCAGCACTTTCAAAAGAACTGACAGAAAAATTGCCCATTGGCCACGCATGAGCCAACGCATCTATCCCCAGAGGCAATGGAAGAGGCAGAGTGGACAAGGGGCGCACTGGGCTGTCTCGCTCAAAGCAATCAGATCCACCTCTGCCAAATGTCTTAGCCCTTACCTTGAGAGAAGATTTTGACATCACTCGCGCACGGTGAAAGTATAACACAGCTTTAGTTATCAGCCTCAGGTCTGTGCATTTTAGAGGGTGCAAATGCTTAATCGAGTGAGGCCGGTGACCCCAGCACTTCTTGGGGGAGTCAGGACTACTTCACTGCTTCTCTGCTCCCCTCATGGGTGCTGGTGAGAGCTGAAGAGGGATCGGCTCACAAGCATGACAGATTCTCGAGCACAATTACACTTTTTTCATGTGTGTCTTCACAGAGACACAGAGACACACACTTTATGAAAAAACTGAGAAAATGAGAAAACTATGAGAACAATATGTCGCTGGAAATTCTAACAAAATATGGACAGATAAATTGCTTCCAGAATAAGAAGCAATTGAAGAGCAATGGCATGTCCTGTTGAGTCACGGGTGATGACCCTCGGAGAGTGGTGTTAGCACCATCAGCCAATGAATTGGTGTGACTCTATACAGACTTCAGACAATCGTTGCAGCTGCCGGCTGTTTGATGAGACATTAGCTGCGTTTCCATTACCCTTCAAATTGCGCAAATTGAAATTGCGAATTGAAAATACGCCCAATGGAAACACGTCTATTTCGCAAAAACTCCCATTTATCGCAAAAAAGTTTTTACGCTCGCATGAGGAGGTTTTTCAGGCAATTCAAAAAAGAAATATTTCGCAAAACTGCAATGGAAACAGTTTTTGCGCATTTACAGGTCACCTGACGTAGATGACGCGGTGTGTTTGGACAGAATTCGAGATAGAGTTCTTTATTAAATTCAAACAAGACAAAAGAATTACAGGAATACTGGATTCTAAACCTCAAATAAATGCCACAATCAAGACCTCGAAGCAGAAATGAGGGAGAAACACCCAGAAACACCTCATATGTGCCGCTCACAAGTATAATGGTAAAACAATTATTGTTTATCACAATAATAAAAGGGTCGTTCCTTACCATTAATGCTTGGAAAACACACATACATCTCCTTCGATTAATAATAATGGCTAGTGCAGTGGCTGGGATATAGTACATAAACCTACCAACGTCCGTTGCCATGTTTTTTGGAATGATTTTACTCATCGCGAGAGGAAAAAATTAAGTTTTAATCGCATAACATCGTTTAATGGAAACGCCGTCATTTCGCAATAGTTTTTTGTTGACATTTAGAAGAAAAAAAAAATAAAAATCGCAAAAGTTTTGCGCAAATCTGTAATGGAAACGCGTCTACAGATAGCATACATCATTAATCAACACTTACAGTATTTGTGAGCTAAAATTTTTTTATAGTCCTCAGTTAAACGATGGTTAAAAATATTGCATTTTGTAGAGAGATTATTTAGCCAAATACTAAAAATATTTTACTATTTTCAGATGCTTCAGTGTTTTGTATAAAGAGATCAGCTTACCTCTTCCTAGTCTTTTTCCTTGGTGAAGGTCATCTCTGTGCACTTTAAAAACCAGCAACTCCGACTCAAAGCCTGGAGTACATGAAGACTCCTCCGCAAATTCACACAAGATGACCTAAATTGAAGCAATCTCTTTATGTAACACATATACACTTAAAATTGAAGGTATTTCCAGCACAACAGCAGTCCATGTGAGTTAAACTGCGGATCATTTATCATTGCTTTGGCACAAAATGCATTCAACTACTAGCTCTCAACTTCATTAAACCTCAAGATTAAACTCAAAATTTTTATAAAAAACACACATTAATAATGTAAAATAAAATCAGATTCTTAAAAAATAAAACAATTCTCTGAACATGATGAGTAAAATCAAACACTAAAGAGATCCAAAGTTTTTGGAAAGTGCCCTGAATAAAATCCTACCTTACAGAAGAAAATAAGAACTCCCAATTGCATAATCTTCATTGTCTCAATTCGAAGCTAAATGTCTTAAAAAAGTATTTTAGGTAATACTTCCTTGTTGGTCTTTAAGATTATACAGTTGTTTAATTGCTTGAGTTGCACATTTATTATCTTTTTAGGGGGGTGGGGGCGGGGTCGCCTAAAGGAGGGGCATTAGAGATGTAAATTTGATAGAAAATAAAAAAATAAAATGATTCAACTCAAAATTTTAAATACCTGCATTTTTCAGTGAATGAAGACTACAGTATATCAGCATTTCACAATTTAGGACAGTGTTTTTATGACTTGACTGGATCCAAGAGGGTCTATGATATCGGAAGCTGTATCTGTTAGCATTTTAAATAACCTCAAGGGCAGTTTCTGGACTCACATGTTTTTCAGAAACCTGGTGAAACAAGTGTTTGGGAACACAACAAGGATTTACACAGAGAAATGAAGTCCAGGAAAAGTTTAAGTATACAGTAGAAGTACAACTTTTACACAATTATATATTATTTACCATTATTTGCCTACACAAAACATTCTGGCCAAAACAGCAGTTTATTTTGTATTTTTTTTATTTGCTAACAATATTTCAATACTGAAGTCACTTCGTACAAAAATCTTTATACAGTCTGCATTACCATCATGATATGAATCTTTGCTAACACGCATCGGTCAAACCTGAAGCCACAGTCACAACTCTTCTCACAGTCAGAGAAACAGAAGACTGGCACTAAACAGTGAATAATTTTTCATTTCATTAAATGACTGCATCTTCCAAAAACCATAAACTCTTTAGTCATTCATACTCCACCATCTTCTATGCAGTTTCTAGTTAATTCACCTTGGTACTATTTTTTAAAGTAAAGTGTAAAACTGTCGCAGAAGAATGAAGGGCTTTTTATTAATAATAAAAAAATACAAAACTCAAACAAAGACCACCCCGAGGGGGAAAACAAGAGACTTGACCTGACACATTATTAATTATTATTATTATTATTATTATTTATTTATTTTATTTTTATTTTTTACATTTTTTACATTTTTACATTTACAATAAAAAAAATGTGTATGTTTATTCAGCATTTTGGATTATATAGACATGGACATGTCTCATAATATAGGGGATGTGGCCTAAAACCTAAATTCACACCACACAATTTTCTTGTGTGTTTTGTATTTTATTTTGATACATTTGATGATCAAGTAGTTGTAATTTGTAACAAGACATGATGTACTTGATGTACTTTTCCCCTCATCTCTGATTTTAACATATAATGAGAACATTTGGTTTAATTATTAGAACACAACAGTATGTATGATCTTCTTTCAATTTAGTACTTTTAACAAAACATTTATTCAACAGCAAACAATGTCAATTCATGTCACCTTTACTTATATAGCGCTTTATACAATACAGATTGTTTCAAAGCAGCTTTAAATGGATAAACAGGAAAATAATGATTAAATCATGCAAACAGAGTTCAATTATATATATATATATATACATATATATATATATATATACACACACACACATACAATTTTTTACTTTTTATGACATTGACAAAAAATGACATCAAGATTATGTATACTGAATAAAAGTTCAACTTTGAAAAACAATAAAAATACATGCAATGCACATTACAGTGCAAGATGTTTCAAATTACCGTTGTTGGTGAATTAAAGATGTTACAGTAATTCAGCTACAGTTGTCACATTGGAAAATATACATTACCTAATTCACATTCTAAGAGATATACAATTCATTCATTATAAATGTTTTGTTTCAGTGTGTTAGCAAATGTTTTATGATGATATAACATAGCCATTGGGTTTTATGCTAGAACAGATGTTCTCAGTGTGAAATGTTGAGATATTAGTAGCCTTTAAAGAGTGGAAAAAAAATTCCACTTGCTTATGAAAACATTAACAAAGCGAAACTGTAGACAGGAAGAGACTGGCTAATCACCATGTCAGAGGATCGACCACAGTTATGTTTTCACATGCTCTGTGGTGTTATCTAAAATAGATCAGCAATAGCAAAATAAATTCAAATAGTGGTGCAACAGTTCCAGTAAACCATTGACCATAAAATTAAAATCGCCATACAATTAGCAGAAAATGTATATAGAATTTCTGTCCATCCAATTTGAATAAATATTGATTATTTTACAAACATATCTCAGCCATCAAAGCAGAATTTCCAGGTATGAAACAGTTAAAAGGGAAGGTAATGAAGACTGCGCTCTGAGGACATAAGGACTGATTTTTGAAGACTTGCAAGTATTTTAGCAAGAAGATCAATGAAGAGTGAATTTCAATGGTGCGTAAGTACACAAAGGCATGTACAACAGCTTCTGCACACTTAACACTGTGAGAGGTAAAGAAATGATGTCTTAACCAAATCAAATGCAAATCAAATGTGAGGGAGAAGTCAAAATGTACTACTTACTGTAAAAATGACAACATTTTTCAGGCATCATTCTGGGTTCCTCAGATCAGCACGAAGAGCCCTCTTCCGATCCAGAGGAGAGCATGTTGTTTGCGGCGTCTAGCTCAGGGGACGTAGTTGGAGAGGACAAAGAGAGAATCAGTTGAGCCCTCTCCTTCTGTCAGCCCCACATCCAGGAAATTATTGGGTGTAATGGTCATGCCATGGCCAAGCTAAACTTAACCTGGTCAGGTGAGAAACAGACTCGACTAGTGATTTCTGGTGTGCCATGACCGTCCCATGAGCCTTCTGTTTCTTCGTGATCTTGTCCAAAAAAAAGTCCCACATTTGAGTTACACGAATGTGGATGGATTGTGCGAGTAGGGATTTGCTGGCTAGCTGTCTCTCGCAGAGTGTGGCACACACTTTGAAGGCTCCGGTTTTGCCATCTAAGCCGTTAGAGACCACCTCGCAGATGATTGTAAAGGCGTATGTGGCAGCTGGTCAGGATGCAGGTGCCTTGCACACAATGGTCAGATTTAGGTCAGGGGTAGGGATTTTCTCCTGAAGCGGTCGCTAAATTGGTTTCACAGACCTGGTTTTCTGTGACACCAAACAGACGGCTGCCACTATCAGTGTTTCGATGGCAGTGATGGTGGTTATGGAGAGGCATCTGTGATTGAACCTCTAGGACATCAAGACAGGTGACGTTACCCAACCTGAGGTGGTTTATAAAAAGCGGTTAGAGAAAAAACAGGAGCGCTCAGAATGCTCACTGTGATGATGCGACCTCCTCTTGTTCAGTTGTCTTCATTATTTAAAACTGGAGGTTTCAACAGCTAGGATTACAGATAATATTTGTCCAATATACCTGAGAGTAGCTAGCAGTCTGTATCTAGATGAGTGATTGTAGTTAAATCATGCGACCCCTTTGTCTTATTTTCACTTCATATAGCTGTCTGAAATGGTTTGTTGTGAAAAATAAAGATAACATTTATTTTTAGCTCTTTTTGAAACTCCCACCAGTACTTCTAGAGGGCATGAGAGATTGGTGAGATAATGTAGAAAGAAAGAAAATGATCATTTCTCATCAGTTTCCCTCCATTTTACTGACTGCCTGGCTATCATGTGAGGTTGGGCAGACTGATAGAATGTAAGGGACCATGTTATAGTTTCTACATTGTGAGTTGTGGTCCCCTCTCCACAGGTTTTGAAAATTTTTACACTTCTTTGTTGACTTGTGGTAGCCTAGCAACTGTTGCCGAGTTGGCACAGGGATGGAACGGGTTTTGTTTAAAAAGAAAAAGAAAAAGAAAAAGAAAAAAAGCAGGAATCAGAAAATAAAAGCTTTAGCATAAGTTCTGCCGGGAAGACTCAATTGTTACGTCACTTTACCTTCTCATCTATCCAATCACATTCTAATACTCGTGGTATAAAAGATTGGTACTTACACACGTTTGAGTTCGCAGATGCTGACGCTTCCATTCACCTCCATCCTCCCTACCACCTCCAAGACGGATCCTTCCCTCCATCCTCCCCACCACCATCAGGATGGTCCCTTCCCATACCTCACAGGGGGTCGGCTGCGCCCCTGCCTTTGTCTTCAGGCAGGATATGCAGAGTCCGGACCCTCGGATTGCGAGCTACGGACGCAATCCAAAGAACTTTATTGTTCGAGCTATGCCAAAGAACTTTATTGCTTGCTGGGCTGTTAATAAATGTCTAATTGTCACAGTATTTATTCTCCCGAGTCTTTCTGGTAGAACTGTTCTTGCTGTCACCTGTGTCAAATATCGCGCTCAGAGCAGTGCTTGACTAATTTATGCATGCCGGAACGTTTGTGTATTCGGCAAAGATACTTTACGATAAGGTTGGAGGTTTGGCATATGTCTAAGGACATCCTGCCCCCTTCACTTGCCCCCCAAGTTGGGAGTGTCATTTGTCAGTGGCTGGAAACAGGGGTAGATCTGAAAGCGTCTCGGTTACGTATGTAACCCTCGTGCCCTGAGTAGAGAACAGAGACGTTACGTTGTGACGATGAATGGGGTTTAGCTTCACACCTTCGAGTATTACAAAACGAGCCAATGGCAAGGAAATGCCATGGGTCTGCGGAATTTGCATAGCGTAACTCCACCCCACCTCGTGGGTATATAAGGAAGTACACTGGCAACATGCAGATATGTTAGACAGAGGGGAACTGGAGCGCTGCTGGTATCCCTTGTATCCTCTGGTGCTTGTGGAAGGGTTAAACGTTCTTAATAAAGAATCCAGGTCCAGGCACTCAGTAGGATGCAAAAGTTAAAAAGCCTTTATTATTTTATTATTTTATAGGGACTCCCCGGAAGTGGGGACAAGACTGCGCGAACTGAATTGCGTAGCCGAGACTGATGGTTCTCGCAACCCAGCAGGACAGGTTGGGAACCTCTAGCCAAGCTCCCAAGAACTGTACCAGCGGGGTCATGCGAACCACTGACGTACCCTCGATGGGGCAGCAAGGTGGAATGACCGGCCCGGACATGGGAAGTAAAGCGTCCCGGTGTGGGGGCACAGTCAGGCCAGGAAATTACCAGCGTTCCACGGCGGTCTGCTCTGCCAGGGGTCTGGCGACAGAGGGGGACGAGAGTGGCGAGGCTCGTGAGTGGCGCGCACTGTCATCCGAGACCTCTGGTGGCTCAGAGATGGGTGTGTCAGTTCTTTCTTAAACCAGATTGTAGTGCTGCCCGCCGTGGGGCAAGCAGCGGGGAAAGGAGAACAAAAGATTCTCCCCCGGCCCACCACTGGGGGAAGGAGTGGCCCTGCTACCATCTCCTGTGAAGAACTGATCGCCATCTCTGAGCAGCCAATCTCAGGGGCGCCGGTTAGCCTGGCATTTAGCAGGCTGAGGGTTCTGTGCCGATGGCTGGGTGGAAGCGCTCTGAGGACACAGTTGCATCGCAACAGAACATTCCACCGGGGGAACCCCAGTGTGCCCTTTGGCAGCGGCCCCGTCGAGGGGAGGAAAGGCGGAGATGGTCGGCGAGCGATCGCGGGAAGACAATGGTGCCTTCCAGGACCTTGTGACCTCCTCATGCACTTCCGGGAAGAAAGTTATTGGGGGCGGGCATTGACGGGAGTCAGCACTCGCAGCACCTAAAAACCAATCGTCCAGCCGCGAGCGCTCAGGACAGGGTGGAGGGTTCCACTCGAGCCCATCCATCCCCAAGATTGGCTTGAAGAAAAAGATTTTCCCATGAAGGAACACGCCGTTCGCATTCTCAGCTATCTCAACGACTGGCTGATACAAGCACAGTCTCGTGACCAGTTGTGGGAACACAGGGACCTGGTGCTCAGTCACGTCAGCCAGTTGGGGCTTCAGGTCACCTAGGAAAAGAGCAAACTCTCCCCCATGCAGAGAATCTCTTTTCTCGGTATGGAGTTGGGTTCGGTCAGACAGTCAGCACGCCTCACAGAGGAACATGCTCGGTCGGTGCTGAACTGCTTGAAAACGTTCAAGGGCAGGATGGCGGTCCCACTGAAATTCTTTCAGAGGCTCCTGGGGCATGTAGCAGCCGCAGCAGCTGTAACGCCGCTCGGCTTGCTTCATATAAGACCGTTTCAGCACTGGCTTCCACGAACTGCTCAACCATGTGGCCGACGAGCTAACATGAGCTGTGCTCCCAGGAGAGTGGTGACTCCATCCCCTAATGGTCCAACTGATCTGGTGTCTTTTCGTTGCCGCACAGGTAGACCTGTACTCCCTAACCAAGGGAATGCTCAGCACCGATGCACTGGCACACAGATGGCTCCGGGGCCTTCGCAAATATGCGTTTCCCCCAGCAAGCCTACTTGCACAGACACTGTGCTATTTCAGGGAGGATGAGGAGCAGGTCTTGCTGGTTGCGTCCTATTGGCCAAACCGGACCTGGTTCCCAGAACTCATGCTCGGGGCACTCTATGACACCCATGCCCAGACCTCTGGAAACTCCATGTCTGGTCCTTGTATGTGAAGTGGAGGTTCTAGGTGACATAACCCCTGAGGTACTTACCACCATCACTTTGGTGTGAGTACCATCTACGAGACACGCTTACGCCTTTAACTGGAACCTGTTCGCCGTGTGCTTTTCCTCTCGCCAAGTGGACCCCTGAAGATGTTCGATCAGTGTCAGTGCCTTCAGCATAGGTTGGAGTGAAGGCTGTCTCCCTCCACCCTCAAAGTTTATGCTGCCGCTATTTACACATATCACCACCCCATAGGAGGTAAGTTGGTTGAGAAGCATGACCTGGTCGTCAGGTTCCTTAGGGGGGCGAGACGGTTAAATACTCCTTGACCTCCATCCATAACCTCTTGGGACCTAATTCTGGTTCTTCAAGCACTTCAGAATGTGCCCTTCGAGCCTTTTGAATCAGCAGACTTAAAGACCCCGGCCTGGATATGTGCCCAAAGTTCCTACCACTCCCTTCAGGGACCAGGTGGTGAACCTGCAAGTGCTGCCCTCAGAGGAGGCAGACCCAGCCCTGGCTGTGCTCTGTCCCGTCAACGCTCTGTGGCGGTATGTGGACAGAACTCAAAGCTTCAGGACCTCAGCTCTTTGTCTGTTACGGGGTCCAGCAGAAGGGAAAGGCTGTCTCCAAGCAGAGGTTGACCCACTGGTTAGTGGATGCCATCGCTTTGCCTCACCAAGCACAAGCTGTGCCTTGCCCACTCAGGTTGCGAGCTCACTCAACAAGTGTTGCATCCTCCTGGGCGCTGGCACGTGGGGTCTCACTAACAGATATTTGTAGAGCTGCGGGATGGGCAACATCCAACATGTTCGCTAGGTTCTATAGCCTAGGTGTAGAGCCGTTTTCCTCCTGTGTTCTAGTGTCTAGTGAGGCTGAAGCACTGAGAGGCTCATCTCTTGTCAGCTTGCTGTGCCTACAGTTGTGCTCATGTCTCCATGTCAACCTGTTGAGTCCTCCATCACCCTCGGCAGCCGGACGTGGAGCTGAACCCTTGAGAACCGGGTCTAGGCTGGGTGCCATATGTGTGACCCTACGTGGATGCCATATGTTGCTTTTTTCACACAGTTGCTCCTAAACGGAAGCCTGTATCTTTCCATTGGGAGAACCCTTCTATTTGGTATATTGGTATCACCCCAGTAATTCCATATGCAAACTCCACAAGGTTAGTCCATATGTTATCTCCACATGACTCCTTCGGGGAAGGATGTGGCTTCCGCAGCGTTTCTTTCCAATGGAAAGGGCACGCTTTCCCGGTGTTATCCAATAGTCTCACTGATTGGGACCAGCAGTGATGGACTTCTCTGTGTAAGCCCTGTCTCATCAGGTAGAAGCAGTGCTCAAAGTGGGGCGGTACTCACCGGTACGCAGTACCGGCACTTCTACATTTTACTCTTAAACGTACCTGAACCTTTTCTTGCGTACCACTACTTCTCATATTTAGCCGGTACTCTTACCACTGACAGAAAAAGCGTCAGCGTCACGCCCGTTTCACACATACTCCTTTTGCAGTGCGTATGGGGTGCGTATCTTTTTCCGCACCCATGTTAAAAGATTAGAGCTTTCACACTGCACGCGGATGCAATGCGTTAGTTGCGGTGCGTATACAGCAGTGCAGCGATCGTTTCCACACCGAGTCTATTTCTGCTGTGCTGCACACGCTGAATTAAAGTGACAGCGCATGATTCGTGGTCAAAATGAGCACAGATTGACATGAAAATATAATAATCATTATCTCACCATAAATGCGTTTAATTAAATAAAATGTAGTAATCTCACCATAAATGTATTTTTGGACTTGCAGACTTGGAGGAGTTCTAGAGCTGCCAGCTCTCACGCATTCACTGTGAGACTCACGCAATTGACTTTTCACACGCTCTCACGCCACACATCCATTTTCTCACGCACAGAAAAATCGCGAAGCAAAGAGGACATGGAGACCGACAGACTAGACAGAGCAGGTTAGTTATGATATAAAAAAAATCTCAGCTCTCAGATTCTGTCAATTTTATTACGAAATTCAAACAATAAATACCGTTTTGGCGTTTGTAAATGTGACGCGACAGATCCCTAGCGGCACGTGAACCGATCATCTCTAGCTAATAGTAAATAAACACGAATGAACAATGTTGAAAGAAACAGTACAACTTACCGAAATGTATATTCATCATACATAATATCGATCAATCAGTGCTTTTCAACCGCGGAAAGTGTCAATAAAACAGCTGGAGAACAATTATGTCATATAACATTTACCTCAGGAAAGCCATTTAAAGGGATAGTTCGCCCAAAAATGAAAATTCTGCCATCATTTACTCACCCTCAAGTTGTTTCAAACCTGTATGAATTTCTTTTTTCTGCTGAACACAAAAGAAGATATTTTGAAAAATGTCGGTAACCAAACAGTTGATGGACCCCATTGACTTCCATAGTAGAAAAAAAAAAAATACTATGGAAGTCAATGGGGTCCATCAACTGTCTGGTTACCTACATTTTTCAAAATATATTCTTTTTTGTTCAGCAGAAAAAAGAAATTCATACAGGTTTGAAACAACTTGAGGGTGAGTAAATGATGACAAAATTTTCATTTTTAGGCGAACTATCCCTTTAATGACCATAATATAATCTATAGCATGTTAGTTGGCTAGAAAAAAAGAGCTATAGAGAGTATTTTGCTAAATATGTGTAGCCTACTATATTACATATTTATTATATTTTTACTTATATCATTAAATAAAGTTGTTATTAAAATAAAAAACGCATTATATTTAATTTGAGTTATTTTTAACCTTAAATAATACTACCAGCTGATAGGGCTCTCTGTATGTTTACAGCATTAGATGAGATTTTTTTTTTTTTCTTGAGAAAAATTAACGCCTATCTTGTATAGGCCTACCTAATATTTATCCAAATGAGTTAATATTAAATCAAATCACAAGAATTGAATTGAAATCGTGAAATTTGTTTCAAGCAATAAAAAAAAAAACGTAGCTTACCAGAAATTGTACCATATAAACATTGTAACATGTTGTCACTAAACCTAATAAAATTCAGTTTAGTTAGAGATTTTTTTTTTGCAAGATTTTTTTTTAACAAAATCCCCCCCCCAATATTTGTTTAAATACATTTATGTTTTTAATAAATAACAATAAATTGTTGTTGTACCAGCAATATCTCCGAGTTTTGTTTTTCACTGTAGAAATTTCAAATGTCATGATTTGCCAATGCAAGAGAGTACCGGCACCTTTTTTTCCCCACTTCAAGCACTGCGTAAAAGGGAGTAGGAGGTTTACACAGGGCACTGGATGGGGTCAGCAGCTGTGGCGCTTTGGTAGGGGCATAAATACTGACTGATGAATCAGTTTGCTTGGCCAGTAGGATATTAATTTTGACTAACATTTTTTGAAAGTATGGGTCAATTTGCCTCATGCAATGCAGTATTGCAGCTTTACAGCAATACTGAAGCTAGTCACTGCAGGTATTCAGACAGTTATTCTTGATTTTACAAAAACATAAATATAATCGCCACTATGTGGTCATGATATAAAGTACCAGTCACAAGTTGAACACACTTTCTCATTCAAGTGAATGTTGAGGGTTGGTTCAAACTTTTGGCTGGTACTGTTGTTCATGTCCATGTTCTACAACAGAAAAATGTGGAAAAACAAAACAAAAAACTCTAAATAACACGTTTAAATAACAAAAAAAAAAAAACTGATTTAAAAAAAATGAAATGAAAGCATCAATCAGATAATTGCAACGTGTATATTCTGTTTTGATTTGGTTCTGTTCATATTTTCCCTGTCATTATTTGTTGACTTTGGCTGCAGCAGAAATGGCATACTTCCATAATATATAGTAGGTGAAAAACAGTGACAAAAGATGTATGTCCAAAGTGTGTATACGATGGACACTTTACTGTCCCATGAGGCCACGGGAGAATCCCGTAACAATGGTTAATTTTATTGGAAGTTTCATCACATATTGCTGTGTTGAACACCCTCTGTGAACTTCTGGTGATTTTTGACATCTTTAAGTTTTATTAAAGAATACATTAGTGTCCTGTATTCTCTATTCACAGTAAAAATAATAATAATTAAATTACAACTGGGTCAGTTTAAGTGCTGCAATTGGCAAGTGTACTGTGTTTTCCTTCTCTATATAGTCCATAATTGGTTACTGTGATTTTCTACAGGACATTTGAAGTTACTGTGATTTTTTGTGAAACACACACACACACACACACACACACACACACACACACACGCACGCACAGACACACGCGCACACACACACACTTTGAACATTGGTGTAATTACCAAATTGCTTAAACTCTAACAAAGATTTATTATATTTGGTTATCTGTTTTGGAAATTGCAAATCAGTTCTATAAAATCTATATTTTCAGTATAGATGTACTAAACAAATCACTGATTCAACATTCTATGATTAAACATTCAATCTGTTGGATTAATTGATAGATGTATTCAAATAAACAAAAACAGATGTAAATGATAAAGTTTAATGTTCATAACATCACAACTTATGAAAGGTTATTGCTTTATAAGAAAGGTAAATAAAGAATAAACGGTAACACTTTATTTTGATAGTCCGTTTGTTGAGACTTTACTAGTTATTAGTAGCCATTCAGTAGCTTGTCAACAGTGCATCAGTTGGCATTCAACAACACTGTTTCAACTGACAAGTAACATACATTCAACTGACTGCCTATAGACTATAAGGTACAATTCAAGTGTTAATCTACAGATTTTACGAAAAAGTGCCTGTTGACTGTCAATGTTATTTTGCAACAGGTTATTAACCAATTGACGACTAACTTTAAATTTTCAACTAACTTTCTGTAGATTGAGTACCAACAACTCAAGATCAATCTGTCAGTTAAAAGTCAACAGTCATGTCAGCATATGAAGTATATGATACTGTATATCCTACTCAAGGGGTCTCATGTGCATCAAATTAATAATTATTTTAGCTAATTTAAAACTGTTAAAAAAATGTTTTAACCATTTGTAGATAATCTGTTGATAGTCAACTAAAGATTACATGTAGTTGCTTATTTGTTGCTTGTCAACAAAGAAATTGTTTATGATCAGTAGACTATTAATAGACATTCACAACTAAGCATTAGTAGATATATTTTAGGACTATCTAATTAAAGTGAAAAAGAGTTTATATCAGTAGAAAGTCTATAACCTATCAACAGATTAATATATTGTTTATGATCAGTTGACTATTAATAGACATTATCCACTAAGTGTTAGTAGATATCTTTTAGGACTATCTAATTAAAGTGAAAGACAGTTGATATCAGTAGAAAGTCTATAACCTATCAACAGATTGCATACCTAACCTGACTGAAGTAGAACAAACACTATGGCCAGCACATCAGAGAAAAAAAAAACACTTTTATTAAATTAAAAAAAAAATAATAATAATAATACAACCCATTATTTACTAGGATATCACGATCACATTTGAACCATCTGATTATGTGAAAAAAAATCATTCCAAATGAGAAAACTCTCAATAGTCTACATCATTTCAAATGCCCGAGGCCAAGATCAAAAGTTATAAACAACAAATAACAATAATTATTAATTAATACATTTAGCCTTTCATGACAGTAAGTTTTACAGAAAATCGCATTTATTAAATGCAGTTTAACGTTATAACAGTTACTCATTTAAGAAATAATCTCTGTTCCTGCTGCAAACTCGCTTCGGAGGATTAACAGACAAGACTATAGTTTAAACCCTTAACAATACCTTCTTTAATCGTTTAACCATTTTGTAACATTTAGTTTATTTAACGTTACGGTGAGACACAAAAGGCGTTTTCTCCTATAGAACCATAATACACCAAAACACAATATAAATTAACAAAATACATAATCTTTATTAGCTAACATAACGTTAGATGTAATCCAAATCTTTATAATCCATACGCAAGCAAGAAACAGATCCAAATTCAGCCCTTCATCCACATCCAGCGATCTCCATCTCCATTCTCAGCAGCGACCGTAAATGTCAAATCCCGCGCTCGTGATGAATTTAAATTCAAAAATTGCGCCCTCAAGAAGCGTTACGACATGTTTTACGGCAGTGATATCAAACGCTCATTGGCTCTCGCCTGCTTCGTCACAGATTGCAGCATGCCGTGTTTCAGTTGAAACAACATTGAAATGCAGAAGCGCGTGCGCGCGCGCCGTCTTCACGCAGAGGGAAGCGGGGTTAACATTTTCATGGATTAATAACTTAAATTCTGCTCTGTCCCTTATACAAAACTATTATATACTGCCAGAGAGGACTGCAACACATCGTCATTTGAGCGACTTTTGGTACCAATTTACATTTTCGCAATAAATTATTATGATTACACATCTGTTGTTTTTCTTCATAATTTTAGCCTGCATAGTTTTAAAGGGACACTCCACCCATTTGCATTAAGCTTTGCATTGTTAGAAACCCAGTCATACTGTTGAATGGTCGTGCAACACTCTCTCATTTTCCCCTGAGACGGGAGAAATCCGTTATTTACCTCTTACACTTCCTCCTACAATGACGCAAAAATCGTCATTTTGCGTCATTGTAGGAGGAAGTGTAAGAGGGGGGGATTTCTGTTGAGACTACAGACACTCGTTCCTCATCTTTCCCAGGGGGCGGGACCCGCTCACGCTACAGACCTATCACAGATCAGTGGGTGGGACTTTACTCTCTGAAACTGAAAGCAATATCCTCCATCTTGTTTGAAGCTAAGCTAACAGGCACTGTGGAGACAGATGTAAAGTTATGACAATAGCGGAGGAGAGTGCTCAATATGATATAGAAGAAGAGGATTTCGGAAGTCTGATGCTTGAATCAGGTGTTTGTGGCTACCTTTACAAGCCGCATTATAGCGAAGAGCAGCCGAGGCAGAAGACCTGCCTGCCGCGGACGAGGAGCCCGGACTGGCTCGAGTTAGGGCGGACTGGTGGCGCCGGTGATCTCACTATGCAACTACGAACACAGAGATAGAGTCCGTCTGCGGCAAAGAATTTCAACGATGACAATTTCTCCTGGACGAAATCTCTGAATCAGACGAGGACACGGACGTTTGTGTTGAGAACTATCCTAGTTTCGCACCGCATATGTTCTGACTGAACATCCAGGTACCATGCAATAATTCACCTTTTCGAAAGAAATACAAACGAGGAGTAATGCACTAATGAGTTCGCCAACTAACTAGACATTTTGTGTGAAATGAATTTCAAGCTCTGGTGGTAGCTAGCCTTGTAGACGGAAGAGTGATTTCGCTTTCTGGATTAGTGGGAGTGGCTTGTGGAGCTGTGCAATGTGGTGCATTGTGGGAGTTGTTGTCTTTCATACAAATGCGTCCTGAAGTTATTTTTTGTCTTTCCTCGGTCACGAAGGCACCAAATTCAAAATTTATTTTACATTTCGACTACATATATGACCCACTTTAAATAAAAAACAATGTTCAAATGGGTGGAATGCCCCTTTAAGAAATGGTTATGGGTAGGTTTAGGGGCAGGAGTAGGATTAATGTTAGTGGCTCAAAATATATTTTAATGCTATTAATAAAACTGGCATTTCCCTACACATCTCTGTCCATAAAGTGTTTTATTCTTTTTATATTCTGTATAAAATGAGTAATTTATATTTAGGTTTGGGAGTAGGGTTAAGGGAACTTACATTTATCTATAAAACAGTATAAGGGAAATGATACAGATCTTTATGATTCGCAAACGTTTTGTAGCTGTGAATTCGTAATAATTCTACGTTGACATGTCTGTATCATACGTTTTCAATCTGTTGATAGGTTATAGACTTTCTACTGATATAAACTGTTTTTCACTTTGATTAGATAGTCCTAAAATTTATCTACTAACACTTAGTGGATAATGTCTATTAATAGTCTACTGATCATAAACAATTTATTTGTTGACAAGCAACAGATATAATCTTTAGTTGACTATCAACAGATTATCTACAAATGGTTAACAATTTTTTAAAAACAGTTTTAAATCAGCTAAAATAATAATTAATTTGATGCATATGAGACCCCTTGAGTAGGATATACAGTATCATATACTTCATATGCTGACATGACTGTTGACTTTTAATTGACAGATTGATCTTGAGTTGTTGGTACTCAATCTACAGAAAGTTAGTTGACAATTGAAAGTTAGTCGCCAATTGGTTAATAACCTGTTGCAAAATAACATTGACAGTCAACAGGCACTTTTTCGTAAAATCTGTAGATTAACACTTGAATTGTACCTTATAGTCTATAGGCAGTCAGTTGAATGTATGTTACTTGTCAGTTGAAACAGTGTTGTTGAATGCCAACTGATGCACTGTTGACAAGCTACTGAATGGCTACTAATAACTAGTAAAGTCTCAACGAACGGACTATCAAAATAAATTGTTACCGAATAGACTTATGAAAAAAAAAAAGAGTTAAAAAGTTACATTGAAATTTTGGATCTTGTAATAAGTCAACAGAAAATATTGTGAAATGTTTAAAAACAGTACATTTATGATGATCTGTTGTAAGTTGTTATAATGTGAAAACCAATTGTGAAAATAAAAAAAATAAAAAAAATATATATATAATAAACTATATGGCTGTACATTATCCTTTAGATAACAATGATTACAGCAACGTTAAGATTACATAGATGTATGATAATGTAAAATAATGGTCAGCAAATGTAAAAATGAATTATGAATAAATTATTAATGAATTATAAAGATGTAAAAGACAAACACAATATGAGTGATGCTAGCAATAGACAGAATGTATTGCTTGCTAGGCAAGAAGCGTTGTCACGGTCACTACATTGTACAATTCCTCCCAGGATTCCCAGAACTCCAGATAGTGGCATTCCTACTACTTTTCCTCCTCATGAACAAGAGCAGAAGAAGAGCGAGCACTGTGGTAAAAGAAGCACAACTTAACACAGCAAACAAAGAATTCAGCAGTAATAATGAGCCAAGAAAGATTGAATAGGGACTCTAAAGAGGTCAAGGAAAATTGCTATTGATCTTATAGGAGTTCAATTCAAAGAGTAAATATGTTTGGAAAAAATTGCTAGCAATGAGACTCCTTTTCTGCAGTATAACGTACAGTGTTTCCCATACGTTGACTAGACTGTGGCGGCCATTAAATATATTTTAACTTCTAATAATGACAAAATGTATTTAAATGTGTTTTGCACTATTGAACTTTTTCTTTGTTCAATCTGCACACTGAATATGGGTTGGAGGTCCTGATTTTGAAATCTCAAAGTGATCAGATTGATGAATTTCTCTTTGAAATGTACAACATTCTATCCTGTGGGAAACACTGAACTTTCTGTATGCATACAACGCTTGGAAGACCAACTACATGGACACAAATAAATGCATGGGAGAAATTACATACATAGCAGAAGCAAGATTCCTCCCAGGATTCCCAGAACTCCAGATAGTGGCATTCCTGCTATCTGTTTGTTAGTACATTGCACTTCTTCTCCTTCACAGTCACACACAGTTGCTTGAATGGTGTTTTCCTGATCCAACCCACCCTGATCAAAAGCTTTCAGGACAACATTGTACTCTCCCTGCTCCAATGCAAACTTTGGCGTCAGAAAGACACCGGTTGCTAAAATGGGAACATTATGATAATTAGACATGTATACCAAGACAGACAGATATTTCAATGTGTAACATGAAAGAATGAGATTAATTTCTTTAAAACATTAGTAATTGCTCACATGTGCCATTCATCAAGGTGGACCAATTTTTACTGCTTTCTCCGTAGGGCTCAGCTGTAAAGGGACCAGCAAAAGGAGGTCCATCTTTGTCCGTTATAGAGAGAAGCACTGGGGCTGAACCACGATTGCATATTCTTATATTCCTTTCACCGATGACAGGAGGGCTGTCATTTACATCCTCCAATTCAATTACCAGGGTTCCTGTGCCAGTTGCTGGAGCTTCACCTGCACACAAGCACAGACTTTAGAAAAAGGCCAGCAATAATTCTCCTCTTAAAAAAGGAAACACAAATTACCATCATTATCCAACGCCAAAATGACAGCTCTGTATTTGCCATCTTTGACATGGGTAGATTCTCTATCCATAGGGCTCCTGACTTTAATAACTCCAGTGTCTGGAGTAACACTCAGCCAGCCGGCAGGATCAGTGGCAATTTTATACCTGGAAGGAACCAAACATACAGGTTAAAACTAGAAATGTTCAGCAAGAACAACTTAAGACTTGCCTGGTGGTTTAAAAACATTTGAAGTTCAAAGGATATACAGGCATGATATGATTTAAATTCTGTGTATGAGAGATTTGACATTGGAAAAGAAATAGGCCTTGATAGGTCTTTAAAAGTCAACTTGCCTTGCCTTAAAAATCCCATAGTCTTCCACTGATGGACTTTTTATTGTTCTACAAGATCTGAATCTCTACAGAAATCAGTCAGAATTTTCAAATGAAATAATGATATTTTGGTGGGTTGATTGTCTGAGAGGGGAAAATGATATGCAAAATTTCTTACGTTATCTTCTGTGCTTTTCCAGTGTCTGGATCAGTGGCTTTATAAGTAACTAATACACTATCAACTGGTGAATCTTCAGGTTTGAAGATAACCTTCTCCTTTGGATTAAACTCCGGAGAATCATTAACATCTTCTACATTCACAGTGACTGTGGCAGTGGAAGTGGCCAAAGAACCGACAAATGGATCATCGTTCTCAACAATCACAGTCAGAATGAATTGCTTGTTCTTCTCAAAGTCCAGGGGCTGAATGGAAAAGAAAGTGTCTTTTATTAAAGGTAATCATCACAACCATTGTGGAAACACATGAGCAACACACAGTACCTTTACAGTGGTGATGATGCCCTCTAGCTGGCTGGGTCCAGTACTGACACTGAAAAACCCACTCTTGTCACCGCTAATAATCTTATATTTGGTTGACCAGGCAGGAGATCCAGGTTCATCTCCATCAGTAACTGCAAGTCTGGCCACTTCAGCCCCTACTTTATTCTCTGGGACAGATACAGTGTGCTAAAACAAAGAGATGTATGGCGTACATAAGTATTAATAAAGTTGTAACACTTATAAACACTTATAATTATAATATTCTGAATTTTTTAAAATATATTACAGTGGTTTGGTCAAACTGAGGTGTGTTATCATTGCTGTCAGTCACAGTAATAACAGCTGTGCCAGTGGTTGAATAACCGTTTCCCTTCATGTCAGTAGCCGTAATTAACACAGTATATCTGGAATATGTCTGAAAAGAAAGATGTTTTCAGGTGAGTTTGTTTACATGAAATTATTCTTCACTAATGTGAGATCCATTCATCATTTCTCACCTCTTTGTCCAAGCCTAAAGCATTCACACGAATTCCTCCAGTAACAGAGTTGATTGTAAACAGGTTTGGTTTTGGCAATTCTGGATCTTGCTTGACGATTGTGTAACTGATAATACCATTGTTAGTATTTGGATCATCTGCATCAGTGGCTGTGACTGTCATAAACTCATGACCTTCAATGAGAGAAGAAGAAAGACTGATTCGGTGAAACTGAAGAGGCATTTGAAAAAAAAAAAAAAACACACACACAAAAAAACATTTCACTGAGAAACTGCATCATACACCTACCTATATCAGAAGCTTCAGGAACATTTCCATTGAATTGATTTTGAGTAAATATAGGCTTATTATCATTTTGGTCAATCACATATACAATAATTTCCATTGGTGCTTCTACAATATTCACATCAACTCTAGTCGCATGAGCTACAAGCTAAAGACAGGAGAAGAGATACAGGCATGTTAAGAGACAAATATCTGAGGTTGTTTGAAAAAAACAAATAAATTAAGAGTGATATCTTTAAGTCTATTGTCTGTTAGCTTTGAGAAGTCAATATGCAAGTGCAGTTGAAGAAAACTGACTTATTTTTAGTAGATATACAAAAAAAAAATTCATGCTGTCAGCAAACACATGAAAAGAAAACGTTTAATCTGATTAACTGGTGACAGGTTTCATATAATTAAGAATGATCAGAAAATCCAACGCTAAAAAACACTAAGAACTAAAAGCTGATTAGAGAATATTAAAAAAAAATCAACTTACTCTGTATGAAGCTTTTTTTTCTCTGTCGAGTGGTCGAGTCACATACAGATTCCCTGATAATCTTTCTATAGTAAAAGTCCCCTTAGGGTCCAGATCCGCTCCTTCACCTGTGATCCTGTATTCCATCTGAGATTCCTTAGAAAAGTCCGACTTTATCTAAATACAGAAAAAAACTGAATATGTATATTCTAATAAGATATTCTATGTATATTCAGAATATGTTAATAAGAAGCAATAACAAAAGATGTCGATAACAGACAAAACTCTTTCTCGTTCATCTAATTTTGAACTTTCCCTTCATGACTTTCTCTCACCTGGACCAGTTTCTCTGGGAAAGGACCACTGCTATCCTCATATAGAGTGAATGGAGGAATAACCCAACCTCTCTTTGCTCTCTTCAGACCCGTTGAAGACTTTGAAAACATCAGAACCAGATCGTCAGAGGGAGATTCCATCTGAAAAAGTTAGTAAAATACACTGAGCAACAAAACATTTTTGTTTACAGTTAAATAATGGATAATGTTTACTACAGCTACTGACTGTATTATTCAAATCAGTCTGTAACAGTATTAATATATGAAGAGGGTAAAATTGTTGGGTCCCTTTTCAATAAACCAATTTAGGGTTATTCGAGACCTCTTCACTTCGTCTCTGGCTGAACATTATTTCCTTATAATAAATGGAGTACAATATAAAACAGATTATTTTATTTTAAGTACAATATTTTAGGCTTTAGCTCTGCATAAATAAAACATCTGAATTTTGTATTTGAGACTGATCAGAGAGAGCTGAGACAAATTATATTCATCAGCAGGGATTGGAAACATCATCAATTTAACACAGGCCTCCAATAATTCTAAGTCCTAAACATGTACAGAAATGTAATTGTGCATTTACAGAACCATAAACCACACATAAAAACTGAAGTGTCCAATAGAGGTCAGGCTTGTACTGTACTGACAGCAGTTTCTTGTAGGAACTTGTTTGTACCTGTGGAGAGGAGATGTTCATGTCCGTGTCCATGTGATGGTCCTCATGATGATGATGGACGCGCTCAACTCTGACAGATACCGTGTGCTTCTTGCCACTGGAGTCCCAAGCGTCCACAGAAAACACCTTGTGGCCTTCATGAAGAGTCACTTGTCTCTTCAGCGTTACAGTCCCATCCGTGTTCACATCAAAACCCTTGTCAGAGGACTGGAAGAGCGTTCTTGTTCTTCCATCGCATGCATTAAAAATGACTGTCAGAAAAAGAGATTCAATTGGCTCATTAAAACATCTTGTCACATGAAAACCTGGTTCCCTGAGTTTTAAGGCTACATGCTAATCTTTTTATGTATTATTTACTTATAATTATTAAAACATTTCTCAATAGATTTTACACATGTCTGTGTTCAGAGTGGAAGGCAATGGTATTAGTGGAAAGAGCAAGATAAGCAAATATAATAAGACATGGACAGAGGGGAAGGGAGGAGCAAGGTGTAAGACAAGGGAGGAGAGGTAGAAGGATAGGGAACAGACGGGTTTCATATTAAATCAGAGCCACACTAATTGACCATGTCATAAATTATCATTTATAATATGGTCTTTCCTTGAGAGAAGCTGGAGAGAGAGCCCATCCCAATAAAAACATTGTGCCACAGTCAATGTCCCTGGACAACAACTTCTGCAATCTCCTGGTGTTGTGGCACACAACACTGTCTTGGGTCTGCACAACACAGAAAGGCTTCTAATTTTTTTAAACTCCCTCAATGAAATCCACTTTCCTCAGAGTGATAAGGAGCAAATTGAGGGAAATTGTGTAGTTGTTTGGGACAATTTCCAATTTCACCATTCAGCACAAGTGCAAGAGTGGTTTGAGTATCACCCACATTTCAGAATGTTGTTCCTTCCAGCATATTCTCCTCATGGAACTGGAGAAATTACTTCCAGTGGCGCGGTACTGCTGCGACCCGGACTCTTGTCTCACGCTGCAGATTTTCTTCTTTTTTAATGTTGTTTTGTGTTTTTAAGAGTAATACTGTCATTTTTTTTTTTTAGACATTTAAAACCGTGGAAGTGTGTATATGTATAGTCGACACAATGACGACTTTGGCAAAACTTCTATTGGCACTTTTTATTGTGGAACTCCTCCGGCCATGCCAAACAAAAGGAAACAATCTGGCGCTGTCATACACCAGAGTTGAGCTGCTGGGAGACCATCCACTGCCCGACTTCATCGAGGACATACGACCCTCTGCCCCGAGGAGATGAATTTGGAGAAGAGGAGGTATCCGGCAATGTCTCTGAAGGAGAGGCAACAGGTTGCCGCTGCCCTCCATGATCCTCAGTAACGTGAGGTCTTTGAAAAGGACAATGGACGAGTTACGGATTAACGCTTCAGCCTGCTACGAATACCGTGAGTCATCTATAATGGTGTTCACGGAGACATGGCTGTGTCCCAATGTTTCTGACTCACTGTGTGAGGTGGAGGGTTTCTCTTTCATTCACTCCGATAGGAGTGAGACGTCGGGTAAAGACAGAGGCGGGGTATTTGTGTTTTTATTAATGATAAATGGTGCAGGCAACATATACTGCGCAAAAGTATTTGTAATCCCTACGTTGAATTAATGTACTTGAGCCTAAGACCCCTGTATCTGCCCAGAGAGTTTGGGAACATCATCCTCTGCAGTGTGTATGTCCCTCCCACCGGGAACGCTGCAAATGCTGTGGCACACATTACTGACTGTGTACACCAACAGCTACTGCGCACTCCGATGGCCCCGTTTGTTATTTTACAGGAATCCCGTGAAGCCCTACTTTAATATTGGTGGGAATCGGATAGGAAGTCACCGCCAGGGTCTTCTCTGGATCAACCTGAACACCCATCTCGGATACCACATGGCCCAAGAATTTCAGCTCCCGTCGGAAAAAGAGACATTTTTTTAGGTTGAGAGTCAATTTGGCCTCATGGAGCTTTTCCAGGATGGCGTTCACATCCTTGAGATGTTGTTTGGGGGTGGCCGAAAACACGATTACATCATCAATGTAAACACAGCATATTTTCCCCCTCAGCTCTCCCAGGACCTTCTCCATCAACCTTTGAAACGTGGCTCCAACATTTTTTAGTCCGAAAGGCATACACTTGAATTGGTAGAGACCCATTGGAGTTATGACGGCCGTCTTTGCTTTACTTTCTTCAGACACTGCAACCTGCCAATAGCCTGATTTCAAATCTAAAGTGCTGAAGAAAGCTGCCCCATGCATGGACTCAAGAAGGTCATGTATGAGAGGCATGGGGTAGGCGTCTGGGTGGGTCTTGGCATTAAGGCGTCGAAAATCAACACAAAACCTTATCGACCCATCAGGCTTGGTGACCAAAACCACTGGAGCACCCCAGGCAGACTGGGAGGGCTCAATAATGCCATCCTTGAGCATCTGTTCTATCTGGTCTACAATGATCTGATGCTTAAAAGGGGATACACGATAGGCTTTGCAACGGACAGGAATCTCATCCACTGCAAAGATCTTGTGTTCTTCCACTGTGGTCTTCCCCAGTTTCCCTGAACACACCTCAGGCCAGGCCTGCAGCAGATGTTGAATCTCCGGAGGTTGATCAGGAAAAGACAGAGCTACCACCCCAGGTGAAGAAAATGGAATCAAAGCGCTTCCTGAAGGAATAGCTACATAAAGACTGGCATTAGAATGAGCATCAATGACTTGACACCCCGTACTCTCATGAAGCGGTGCCAGGAATGGATGAAACGTATAACCCCTGGGCCCCTTCACCCCATACGTTTGGTCCCCCATATGGATGATGGTAGAGGTCTTGCAGAGGAAATCCAAACCAAGAATAATGGGAAATGCCAGATTGTCATCAGCCAGGATGTACGTCTCCAGAGCTCACATCATTTCATGCCAGCAATAGAGAAGATGTGCCTTTCCTATGGCACCGTACGTCTTCCCATTAGCAAGGGCAAAGCTTTGGTCCCCACTTGCCTTCAATTGCTCACCCTGTCGAGCCATCCTCCTTATAGTCGCTCCACTGCAGTTCAAGCTTCTCATGGTTTGCCTAGGGCTCAAGCCTCCACTGGTGACGTCTCTCAAAGTTATTTTCCTCTTACTGTAGGTACCCATGATGGGGAGCCTACAGGAAACACCTTTCCATCTCCTTTTACTTCCATTACCTCTTCTAATATGCTGTCTGCTTCTTCCAATGATGCTCATTCTGCTAATGATGCTCAGCCCTCTGTTTCTCTTACTGGAAAAATGCTTACGTGAGCAGGACTAAACCCCCGATGTCAAACTCAGACCTTAACGTAGTACATCTCATTCCTACATTCCAACTGTTCTCAAGAGCAGTAAACCATACACCAAGACTGTGAAGGTCTGGACGAGTGACAGCATAGAGTCCCTTAAAGGCTGTTTTCTCTCGACAGAGTGGAGTATCTTTCATGAACTGGACATAGATAAAGCGGCAGAGATGGTTACGGATTACATAAAATTCTGTGTGGATAATGTCATACCTCAAAAAGAAATAACTGTATATCCTAACAACAAGCCATATATAACTAAGGAGGTTAAACACTGCATCAACCGCAAGAAATTGGCATTTAAGAACCAGGACAGAGCACAACTGAAAATTGTGCAAACAGAGCTTAATCATTTGCTTAGGAAAGTCAGGAGGAGACAAAAAGAACTAATAGAACAGAGTTTTACAGAAATGAACTCAAAAAATCAATGGGGCACGATGACGGTAATTACGAATATGATGCCAGCTCAAAAACGCATCAGTACTTCAGATGACCTGCAAAAAGCTAATGAACTGAATGACTTCCCACCCATACCCACCCTGTGGAAAAAATCAGTAATTACACCTGTACCTAAAAATCCATGCCCAAAGGTGAAAAATGATTTCAGGCCTGTGGCACTGACTTCTATTGTCATGAAATGTCTTGAGAGGATAATGGTGTAATTTCTTAAGCAAGATGTTGGCGTGTTTTTAGATCTGTTTCAGTTTGCTTACAGGCAGGGGTGCGGCACAGATGATGGTATTAACAGCATTTCACATCTGGTCAGTGGGAGGACCTCAAGGACCCCAAGGCCTACACACTTATTTTGTTTCTTGATTTTAGTTCAGCTTTTAATACTCTGCAGCCTCACATGCTCATCCAGAAACTGAAACATATGAATGTTAACTCTTTTATTCTCAACTGGTATTTTTCTTTTTTAACAAACTGTACTCAACAGGTTAGAGGGAATAATGCTCTTAAGGAGCCCTAGGCCAATCAGCACTGGTGTCCCTCAGGGCTGTGTCAGCTCTCCAGCCCTTTTTACATTGTATACTAACAACTGCACTAGACTCCATACTGACAATTATATTATTAAATTCTCTGATGATACAGCAATCCTCTGCCTTATGCATAAAGATAGAAGTAGAGCAGCGTATCATACAGAAATTGAGGAATTTGTTCAGTGGTGCGACAACAACTATCTTGTGCTAAATGTGACCAAGACTGAGGAGATGATGTTTGACCCAAAAGCCGTAGGCAATACCAGTAGTGCCTGTAGTGATCAACAATTTACCCATTACTCAGGTTAGCTCTTACAAGTACCTTAGTGTACATATTGATAATGCACTGACCTGGAAGGACCACGTAAATACTGTCTGTTCCAGACTCTAACAGAGGATGCATTTTTTACGAAGACTTAGATTGTATGGAGTGGAACAAAAATGTATGTTGTTGTTCTATCATGCAATATCAGAGAGTATTTTAAAATACGGTATTACAGCCTGGTATGGTAACCTGACAGTACAGTCAAAATCACAGATTGCCCGTCAGGTAAAGACAGCTATGAAGATTATGGGGGTTAAAAACCATCTGCCCCCCCAGAAAATTTATGAGCAGTCTGAAGCAGGTGGCGGGTGGCGGCTGAAGCAATCAAATGAAAAAAGTTTGCCACTAAGCAAACCTGCAAGTTATGAGCTGGGTTATTTTGTTTCGATATTAGCTATATTTTAAAACAGCCAGTCATTGCGCCTACCACTCATGGAATAGGCAAAGAAAGAAAGGTAAGAAAAAAAGTCGGAAAACTTTGCCCATTAATTAGATGTGCAAGGCAAGCAGGCTAGTTTTCAGGGTGTTATGGACAATTAAAAATGTGAATATTCACGTTGCACTAGCGGTGGACTTTCAGCGAGTTTATTTAAACATTTATTTTTTAAAGAGCCGTTTGTGAGTCAAAAGAGCCGGCTCTTTCAGTGAGCTGAGTGAAACGAGCCGGCTCACGAAAAAAGAGCCGAAATACTTATTAGGTGGCCAGTGTTTCACTTTCCCTCCAATAATATATTGTTTTAATATCGCGGCGACGTATGTGTGATTACTGGGAACATAATAAAGAAACCTGGACTCGGTCGAGACCAAAAGCCATATTTGGCAAGACCAGTGGCCGAGACCGAGACAAGTCCGAGTCCGAATACCAGCGAGTCCGAGACAAGTCCGAGACCATAGAAAAGCGGTCTCGAGTCCGGACTCGAGTCCAAGACCGGACTCGAGTACTACAGCCCTAACTGAAGGAGGTGTTCAGTAAGTCCCATGCTGCTTCTCTCCCTCCGCACCGTCCCTACGACTGTGCTATAGATTTACTGCCAGGTAAGTCTCCACCTAAAGGCAAGTTATATTCGCTTTCTGTTCCAGAGAGGGAGGCCATGGAGAGATATATTTCTGATTCTCTAGCAACAGGGTTCATACGGCCTTCGTCTTCACCTGTGGGGGCGGGGTTCTTTTTTGTGGGTAAGAAGGATGGTTCTCTGCGACCTTGTATTGATTACCCGGGGTTGAACAACATCACAGTAAAGAATACTTATCCTTTGCCGCTGATGTCTTCAGCCTTCCAGAGGTTGCAGGGAGCATCAGTCTTCACAAAATTGGATTTACGGAATGCCTATCATTTGGTTCGCATTAGGAAGGGGGATGAATGGAAGACCGCTTTTAACACCCCCAGGGGGCACTTTGAATATTTGGTCATGCCTTTCGGTCTGTCCAACTCCCCAGCGGTCTTCCAGGCACTCGTCAATGACGTGCTGCGAGATATGGTAGATCAGTTCATATATGTCTACCTGGACGACATATTGATTTTCTCATCTTCTCTCCAGGAATACGTGCCGCACGTCCGACGAGTACTTCAGAGGTTGCTAGAGAATGGGCTTTTTGTCAAGGTGGAGAAATGCGATTTTCATGCACAGTCTGTTTCTTTTCTAGGATACATCATCTCATCTGAGGGAGTATGTATGGATCCTGACAAGGTTAAGGCTGTGGTAGATTGGCCAAGTCCAGATTCCCGTAAGGCCCTACAGTGGTTTCTGTGGTTCGCCAATTTCTATCGGCGTTTCATTCGCAATTTCAGACAACTAGCTGCTCTTCTGACCGCCTTGAACTACGTTCAAGTGGTCCGATACAGCGGAGGCTGTATTCGCCAAACTAAAAGGTCGCTTCGTTTCGGCTCCCATTTTTATAGCCCCTGATCCCTCACGTCAGTTTGTGGTGGAGGTCGGCGCGTCAAAAGTGGGGGTAGGCGCAGTTTTCTCCCAGCGTTCTTCCACAGACGACAAGATGCATCCGTGTGCATTTTTGTCTCATCGTTTATCTCCTGCCGAACGTAACTATGACATTGGTAACAGAGAGTTGTTAGCAGTCAAGTTAGCGTTGGAAGAATGGCGCCATTGGTTAGAAGGGTCGGGGGTACCTTTTATCGTCTGGACTGATCACAAGAACTTGGAATATATCAGAACAGCCAAAAGACCCAACTCCAGGCAGGCTCGGTGGGCCCTTTTTTTCGGTCGTTTTGATTTTTCTCTCTCGTACCGCCTGGGTTCCAAAAACATCAAACCCGATTCTTTATCGCGTATTTTTGACCATTCCGAATGCCCGTCTACTCCCGAGTGCATTTTACCTGAGACCCTATTTGTCTCCACACTCACATGGGAGATCGAGTCGAAGGTCAAGACGGCCTTAGAAGGGGTAACTACTCCGGCCGGTGGCCCACCGAACCATTTATTTGTACCAGAGGGATTATGGTCTGACGTTATCCAGTGGGGGCATTGTTCTAACGTGGCTTGTCATCCAGGAGTTAATCGCACCAGTTTTTTGGTCAGACAACGATTCTGGTGGCCACTAATGGCTTGTGACATTCGCAGTTTTGTCTTGGCTTGCTCGGTTTGTGCCACTGGTAAGACTTCCAATCGACCCCCGGATGGGTTACTCCAACCGCTGTCTGTCCCTTCGAGACACTGGTCCCACACTGCACTACATTTTATCACTTATCACTATCATTTTATAGTTTAGGTTATCAGCCACCAGTTTTTCCTAGCCTGGAATCCGAAGTTGCGGTCCCCTCCGCCCACGCCTTCATCCAGAGGTGTCACTGCACATGGACCAGAGCCTGTGAGACTCTGCTCCAGGTGGGGGCACGCACCAGAGGTGGAAAGTCCAGGGGTCAGAAAGTAAAAGTCCTGCCATATGTTTATTCCACCCATGAACTTAGCCGGCTGATTTCATTAATTAGTTCTAATTAGCTAGTATCTCCTGGCTGAAAGACTGTGCTAATTAGCAAATCCAGGTGATTGGAACAAAATACTGTGGAGGACTTTTACTTTCTGAACCTGGACTTTCCACCTCTGGCACGCACCAAGGCCAAGGCTGATCGCCAACGGACGAAGCCTCCCGTATACGTCGTTGGTCAAAAAGTGTGGCTTTCAACTAAGAACATTCCACTCCATTCCATTTCTAATAAACTAGCTCCCAAATTTATCGGCCTGTAAATACAGAGACTTTACTTTACTTTACTTTACAGGGGGGTACTGTCACGGTTCATGAATTCACTGCCTTTTCCTTGTCTCGTGTGATTGTTGAGTTGTGTGTATCATTAGTGTGGGTGTGTCCTCCGATCACCGCTGATCATCAGCGCCAGCTGATGCCAATCTACTCACTTATATATTCTCTGTGATTGGTGTCTTCTGTTGTCAGAGCGTTATGGTGTTACCGGTGTTTGTTCCTGTCCCGTTTTGGCTGTCTCCTGTGATCTTCGTTCCTGTTGGATTGTTCGTCGTGTCTTCACCTCCGATGATCTTCGCCACTCTTCTGGATTCTGACTCTAGCTTCATCCACCACCCATCACCAGCCCCGTTGCCCGTCGAAGTCCCGCCGTCACTCTCCCGCCCCAGTGTGTCGTGTTTGTGTGGACCTGACCTCTCTGTTTATCTCTAAATAAACATACCTTTACCTGCATTTGCCTTCTCTCTCGCGCTCATGACAGTAATGCTTAGGTTATGTGAAATGTGTCCTCTGTGCAATTTGTAGGCTATTGGGGGGTTGTGCATTATGTCATTTGTGCAATATGTATATTATCGGGGTTGTGCAATATGTCAGTTGTGCATTTTGTAGGGTAGGGGGGTTGTGCATTATCTCATTGTGCAATATGTATACTATTGGTAATGTGCAATATGGGAGCTGTAATTAATAACGGTTGTAATTTTTAAAACTGCCAATGAAAGGCGTAAATGTGCCTACTATATACGTACCTGTCTAATGTATATGAGAGCATGTTTTGTGAGAGGATGTGTTGAGAGACGTTTATTCTCTGTATTTGTATTTTGTGTTGTGTCTGTAAAACTGACAATAAACTATATCTTATCTCTTATCTTATCTTATAAAGTACAGTGCATTCTGAAAGTATTCAAGCGCTTCACTTTTTCCACATTTTGTTATGTTACAGCCTTATTCCAAAATAGGCCGGGAGCCAGGTCCACTCCTCAGGATGTTTTTGCTACCTTTTTTTCACTATTATTTCTTATTATCTTATACCTTGGGCCATCACAAGTTAATAATGACCACCCCCAACTCGGCCCCGTTTGGTCTCAGGGGCCAAAAAACACCCTTTTTGGGAAATTTTTTTGGCGGAATGATGTAATTGTGAATAATAAGGTACTGCAGCTACATAAATGGTCATATAACCCTAAAATTTTGCATGGTGTATCCTGACACATAGGGGAAACTAGCACAAAAAGATTCTGGGGATTGCTGCCTTTTTGCTGTCAAATATCACCCTCAACATACCCCAAAAGACAAAAAAATGTCTGTCTGCCTGACAAATTGTCATCAAAGGTGATAATTTTCAAGCATTTTATTATACATATCACTGCCTCAAATGTACATGAAAAACTTCCACAATATCGGTTAATGGAAACGCTGATATTTCACAATAGTTTTTTGTCAACATTTAGAAAAAAAAGAAAAAAAAAAGAAAAAAAAAATCACAAGAGTTTTGCGCAAATTTGTAATGGAAACGCACCTACTGTTTTGCGTCTGCACAACACAGAAAGGCTTCTAATTTTTTTTTTAACTCCCTCAATGAAATCCACATTCCTCAGGGTGATAAGGAGCAAAATCAAGCATAGCGTTAGTTCTGGCAGGTCACGTTAGTCAAGCTCACATCAGCTGACCCTCAGCTGATCCACATCTATCTATAGGGATACGACACCTATCACCGTATACATATATAAGCTCCTTCAGTATTATCAGCAACTATCGCGTTTCTCAGGAGCAATTACCCTCCTCCATCCCCAGCTCCTCCTCTCGCCCAGTCAGGATTTGACATTCTGATTCCCCTTGAATCAGAATAATTATCGAATAATGTTGTACTTTAAATCTTGAATTAAATATATTTGCAAATTTTCATGTTGGTTCTGTTCTGTTTACCCTAAGAGGGATTATTGCTGCTCTCCCTGCTCTTATCCATGCTAGGCTGCATGGATGCGCAGGGAGTTCTCGCCCAGAACGGAACCATTCCGCCAATCCAAACTGTATGCTAATTGTCAATCATATTTGACGGTAGTGGTCCTGACAGAACTGAGGGAAATTGTGTAGTTATTTGGGACAATTTCCAATTTCACCATTCAGCACAAGTGCAAGAGTGGTCTGAGCATCACCCACATTTCAGAATGGTGTTCCTTCCAGCATATTCTCCTCATGGAGATGGAAGGTACAGTGCATCCTGAAAGTATTCACAGCGCTTCACTTTTTCCACATTTTGTTATGTTACAGCCTTATTCCAAAATGGATTAAATTAATTATTTTCCTCAAAATTCTACAAACAATACCCTATTATGACATCATGAAAGAAGTTTGTTTGAAATCTTTGCAAATTTGTTAAAAATAAAAATAAAAACGAAAAAAATCACATGTACATAAGTATTCACAGCCTTTGCTCAATACTTTGCTGATGCACCTTTGGCACCGATTACAGCCTGAAGTGTTTTTGAGTATGATGTTACAAGCTTGGCACACCTATTTTTGGGCTGTTTCTCCAATTATTCTTTGCAGAACCTCTTAAAGGGTTAGTTCACCCAAAAATGAAAATTCTGTCAGTAATTACTCTTCCTCATGTTGTTCCAATCCCTTAAGACTTTCATTCATCTTCGGAACACAAATTAAGATATTTTGATGAACTCTGAGAGTTGGCTCACTCCTTCATAGGCTGCAAGGTAATTGCATCAGCCGGCCCAGAAGGGCACTGAACCAGATTCAGATTGTGCTCTCTGGACCACACTGCAAATAGCCACCTAACGTAGAACCTCCTCGTAGAGGGGAATCTTACATTCAAAATGGTCTTTGTGATCTCCAACAAATTTAATCAGACAGACCCCGAGCCTGGGAGAGTAAATCAGCTCTGTTTGGCATCTCCCAAGGAAGGTCTTCCAGGAAAGACGCCAGATCTGAGAACCCTATCTGAACCAAAAAAGAGCCACCAGCAGAAGATGCACTCTATTCTCCAGCACTTTCAAAAGAACTGACAGAAAAATTGCCCATTGGCCACGCATGAGCCAAAGCATCTATGCCCAGAGGCAATGGAAGAGGCAGAGTGAACAAGGGGTGCACTGGGCTGTCTCGCTCAAAGCGATCAGATCCACCTCTGCCAAATGTTCTGCCAAATTCTCTGCTCCCCTCATGGGTGCTGATGAGAGCTGAAGAGGGATCGGCTCACAAGCATGACAGATTCTCAAGCACAATTACACTTTTTTCATGTGTGTCCTCACAGATAAACTTTATGAAAAAACTGAGAAAATGAGAAAACTATGAGAATACTATGTCGCTGGAAATTCTAACAAAATATGGACAGATAAATTGCTTCCAGAATAAGAAGCAATTGAAGAGCAATGGCATGTCCTGTTGAGGCACGGGTGATGACCCTCGGAGAATGGTGTTAGCACCATCAGCCAATGAATTGGTGTGACTCTATACAGACTTCAGACAATCGTCGCACATGCAGGCTGTTTTCATAGCATCAGCTACTGATGAGACATTAGTTGCGTTTCCATTACCCTTCAAATTGCGTAAATTGAAATTGCGAATTGAAAATACGCCCAATGGAAACACGTCTATTTCGCAAAAACACCCATTTATCGCAAAAAAGTTTTTATGCTCGCATGAGGAGTTTTTTCAGGCAATTTGAAAAAGAAATATTTCGTAAAACTGCAATGGAAACAGTTTTTGCTCATTTACAGGTCACCTGACGTAGATGACGTGGTATGTTTGGACAGAATTCGAGACAGAGTTCTTTATTAAATTCATACAAGACAAAAGAATAGTGGATTCTAAACCTCAAATAAATGGCACAATTAAGACCTTGAAGCAGAAATGAGGGAGAAACATTTTTTGAGGGAGAAATGTGCTGCTCACAAGTATAATGGTAAAAAAAAATATTGTTTATCACAATAATAAAAGGGTCATTCCTTACCATTAATGCTTGGAAAACACACATACATCTCCTTCGATTAATAATAATGGCCAGTGCAGTGGCTGGGATATAGTACATAAAACTACCAACATCCGTTACAATGTTTTTTGGAATGATTTTACTTTTAGTTTTTCTTTTTAGTTTTTTAAGTTTTAGTCGCATAACATCATTTAATGGAAACACCGTCATTTCGCAATAGTTTTTTGTTGACATTTAGAAGAAAAAAAAAATCGCAAAAGTTTTGCGCAAATCTGTAATGGAAACGCGTCTACAGATAGCATACATCATTAATCAACACTTACAGTATTTGTGAGCTACAATTTTTTTATAGTCCTCAGTTAAACGATGGTTAAAAAGATTTCATAGAGAGATTATTTAGCCAAATACTAAAAATATTTTATTATTTTCAGATGCTTCAGTGTTTTGTGTAAAGAGATCAGCTTACCTCTTCCTAGTCTTTTTCCTTGGTGAAGGTCATCTCTGTGCACTTTAAAAACCAGCAACTCCGACTCAAAGCCTGGAGAACATGAAGACTCCTCCGCAAATCCACACAAGATGACCTAAATTGAAGCAATCTCTTTATGTAACACATATACACTTAAAATTGAAGGTATTTCCAGCACAACAGCAGTCCATGTGAGCTAAACTGTGGATCATTTATCATTGCTTTGGCACAAAATGCATTCAACTACTAGCTCTCAACTTCATTAAACCTCTTAAAAAACACACATTAATAATGTCAAATAAAATCAGATTCTCAAAAAATAAAACAATTCTCTGAACATGATGAGTACAATCAAACACTAAAGAGATCCAAAGTTTTTGGAAAGTGCCCTGAATAAAATCATACCTTACAGAAGAAAATAAGAACTCCCAATCGCACAATCTGCATTGTCTCAATTCGAAACTAAATGTCTAGAAAGGTCCTTTAGGTAATACTTCCTTGTTGGTCTTTAAGATTGTACAGCTGTTTAAATGCTTGAGTTGCACATTTATTATCTTTTTAGGGGGGTGGGGGCGGGGTCGCCTAAAGGAGGGGCATTAGAGATGTAAATTTGCTAGAAAAAAAATAATAAAATGATTATACTCAAAATTTTAAATACCTGCATTTTTCAGTGAATGAAGACTACAGTATATCAGCATTTCACAATTTAGGACAGTGTTTTTATGACTTGACTGGATCCAAGAGGATCTATGATATCGGAAGCTGTATCTGTTAGCATTTTAAATAACCTCAAGGGCAGTTTCTGGACTCACATGTTTTTCTGAAACCTGGTGAAACAAGTGTTTGGGAACACAACAAGGATTTACACAGAGAAATGAAGTCCAGGAAAAGTTTAAGTATACAGTAGAAGTACAACTTTTACACAATTATATATTATTTACCATTATTTGCCTACACAAAACATTCTGGCCAAAACAGCAGTTTATTTATTATTTTATTTTATTTGCTAACAATATTTCAGTACTGAAGTCACTTCATACAAAAATCTTTATACAGTCTGCATTACCATCATGATATGAATCTTTGCTAACACGCATCGGTCAAACCTGAAGCCACAGTCACAACTCTTCTCACAGTCAGAGAAACAGAAGACTGGCACTAAACAGTGAATAATTTTTCATTTCATTAAATGACTGCATCTTCCAAAAACCATAAACTCTTTAGTCATTCATACTCCAACATCTTCTATGCAGTTTCTAGTTAATTCACCTTGGTACTATTTTTTAAAGTAAAGTGTAAAACTGTCGCAGAAGAATGAAGGGCTTTTATTAATAATAAAAAAATACAAAACTCAAACAAAGACCACCCCGAGGGGGAAAACAAGAGACTTGACTTGACACATTATTAATTATTATTATTATTATTATTATTATTATTTATTTATTTTATTTTTTTACATTTTTTACATTTTTACATTTACAATAAAAAAATGTGTATGTTTATTCAGCATTTTGTATTATATAGACATGGACATGTCTCATAATATAGGGGATGTGGCCTAAAACCTAAATTCACACCACACAATTTTCTTGTGTGTTTTGTATTTTATTTTGATACATTTGATGAGCAAGTAGTTCTAATTTGTAACAAGACATGATGTACTTGATGTACTTTTCCCCTCATCTCTGATTTTAACATATAATGAGAACATTTGGTTTAATTATTAGAACACAACAGTATGTATGATCTTCTTTCAATTTAGTACTTTTAACAAAACATTTCTTCAACAGCAAACAATGTCAATTCATGTCACCTTCACTTATATAGCGCTTTATACAATACAGATTGTTTCAAAGCAGCTTTAAATGGATAAACAGGAAAATAATGATTAAATCATGCAAACAGAGTTCAATTATATATATATATATATATATATATATATATATATATATATATATACACACACACACATAAAATGTTTTACTTTTTATGACATTGACAAAAAATGACATCAAGATTATGTATACTGAATAAAAGTTCAACTTTGAAAAACAATACAAATACATGCAATGCACATTACAGTGCAAGATGTTTCAAATTACCGTTGTTGGTGAATTAAAGATGTTACAGTAATTCAGCTACAGTTGTCACATTGGAAAATATACATTACCTAATTCACATTCTAAGAGATATACAATTCATTCATTATAAATGTTTCGTTTCAGTGTGTTAGCAAATGTTTTATGAAGATATAACATAGCCATTGGGTTTTATGCTAGTACGGATGTTCTCAGTGTGAAATGTTGAGATATTAGTAGCCTTTAAAGAGTGGAAAAAAAATTCCACTTGCTTGTGAAAACATGCAAAACTGTAGACAGGAAGAGACTGGCTAATCACCATGTCAGAGGATCGACCACAGTTATGTTTTCACATGCTCTGTGGTGTTATCTAAAATAGATCAGCAATAGCAAAATAAATTCAGATAGTGGTGCAGCAGTTCCAGTAAACCATTGACCATAAAATTAAAATCGCCATACAATTAGCATAAACTGTATATAGAATTTCTGTCCATCCAATTTTAAAAAATACTGATTATTTTACAAACATATCTCAGCCATCAAAGCAGAATTTCCAGGTATGAAACAGTTAAAAGGGAAGGTAATGAAGACTGCGCTCTGAGGACATAAGGACTGATTTTTTGAAGACTTGCAAGTATTTTAGCAAGAAGATCAATGACGAGTGAATTTCAATGGTGCGTAAGTACACAAAGGCATGTACAACAGCTTCTGCACACTTAACACTGTGAGAGGTGAAGAAATTATGTCTTAACCAAATAAAATGCAAATCAAATGTGAGGGAGAAGTCAAAATGTACTACTTACTGTAAAAATGACAACATTTTTCAGGCATCATTCTGGGTTCCTCAGATCAGCACGAAGAGCCCTCTTCCGATCCAGAGGAGAGCATGTTGTTTGCGGCGTCTAGCTCAGGGGACGTAGTTGGAGAGGACAAAGAGAGAATCAGTTGAGCCCTCTCCTTCTGTCAGCCCCACATCCAGGAAATTATTGGGTGTAATGGTCATGCCATGGCCAAGCTAAACTTAACCTGGTCACGTGAGAAACAGACTCGGCAAGTGATTTCTGGTGTGCCATGACCGTCCCATGAGCTTTCTGTTTCTTCGTGATCTTGTCCAAAAAACAAAAGTCCCACATTTGAGTTACACGAATGTGGATGGATTGTGCGAGTAGGGATTTGCTGGCTAGCTATCTCTCGCAGAGTGAGGCACACACTTTGAAGGCTCCGGTTTTGCCATCTAAGCCGTTAGAGACCACCTCGCAGATGATTGTAAAGGCGTATGTGGCAGCTGGTCAGGATGCAGGTGCCTTGCACACAATGGTCAGATTTAGGTCAGGGGTAGGGATTTTCTCCTGAAGCGGTCGCTAAATTGGTGTCACAGAACTGGTTTTCTGTGACACCAAACAGACGGCCACCACTATCAGTGTTTCGATGGCAGTGATGGTGGATATGGAGAGGCATCTGTGGTTGAACCTCTAGGACATCAAGACAGGTGACATTACCCAACCTGAGGTGGTTTATAAAAAGCGGTTAGAGAAAAAACAGGAGCGCTCAGAATGCTCACTGTGATGATGCAACCTCCTCTTGTTCAGTTGTCTTCATTATTTAAAACTGGAGGTTTCAACAGCTAGGATTACAGATAATATTTGTCCAATATACAGAGTAGCTAGCAGTCTGTATCTAGATGAGTGGTTGTAGTTAAATCATGCGACCCCTTTGTCTTATTTTCACTTCATATAGCTGTCTGAAATGGTTTGTTGTGAAAAATAAAGATAACATTTATTTTTAGCTCTTTTTGAAACTCCCACCAGTACTTCTAGAGGGCATGAGAGATTGGTGAGATAATGTAGAAAGAAAGAAATTATCATTTCTCATCAGTTTACTGACTGCCTGGCTATCATGTGCAGTTGGGCAGAGTACACATATGGAGAAACACTGGGGTGTCCAGCCCGCAGGGTGGAATGTTTCAACCCTGGGGGGGGGGGCAAGGTGGCTTGCCAAAGGAAAGACAGATGCTTACAGTGGAAATACACATGTGGGGGTCGCCCAAGGGGGGAACCATGCACATGGAGGCACCTAGCCAACGCGAAAGCTGCTGGTGGCATAACTCTGGCGCTGACGTTAACGGTGCTGGAGGAAGCCCTGAGAAGGGAACATTAGGGGAACAATGCCTGCCAGCTTGATCCCCGAATTCCTGGTTTCTGCGGACGATATCATTAAGTCAGCGGCAAGAGTCAAGCGACGCAGCCGAGCGAGAGGGAGGAGAGCTGGGGCTCTCCACAGGTGGAGGAAGCGGGGACACCGAGTTTCTCTCCCTGCTGTCTGCCTGTCTAACGTGCGTTCCCTCAGTAACAAAATCGACAAGCTTAATCTGCTGTTACGGAGCAACAGGGATTTCAGTATGAATGCGGCTTTTGTCTTCACTGAAACCTGGCTGAATGTGGACATCCCGGATTCAGCTGTGGAATTACCTGGGTTTAACCTAATCAGAGCCGACCGTGACAAAGGACTGAGTGGGAAGTCATCAGGCGGAGGTCTGCAACCAGGAGCGCTGTCTTCATTGACAGGAACTTAAGCTCGACTGATTGCAAAGCCTCAAAGGGAGCACTCTGCAGGGCAGATAGAACCACTGCAAGGTCCCAAGAGGGTACGAGAGGAGAGCGAGGAGGATTTAGTCTCCTCTTCTCGGCGAGAAGAGTACCAGGTGACGAAGAGGTTCCACTTCAACGCGTAGGCATGTCTCGTGGACGATGCTCTAGCGGAAGTGATGGTAGCTACCACCGGTGGTGGTAGGGTACTCAAACCTGGCTCAGGGTGCCAAAGGGGGCCCTGTCTCTGAGAAAGGAGGTCCTTCCTCAGAGGAATTGGCCAGGGAGGTGCTGTCGCGAGGAGTACTAGTTCGGAGAACAAGGTCCGGGTGGGCCAATGAGGCGCAACCAAAATAACCTGCTCCTCGTCCTCCCTGATCTTGCGCAGGGTCTGTGCAAGAAGGCTCACTGGGGGAAACACATACTTGCGGAGGCCCTGCAGCCAGCTGTGCACCAGTGCATCCGTGCCGAGCGTGCCCTCGGTCAGGGAGTAAAACAGGCTGCAATGGGAAGAGTTGTGGGAGGCATACAGATCTATCTGTGCATCGCCAAACTGTTCCCAAATCAGCTGAACCATCTGGGGATGAACTCTCCATTCTCCAGGAAGAGGCTGAAACCGTGAGAGCTCGTCGGCTCCACAGTTCAGGTCTCCCGGTATATAAATGGCTCGAAGCGACTCCATAGGAGGAGGTGGCGGGCAAGTTGCGACATACGGCGGGAGCGTAGACCACCTTGTCGGTTGATGTACGCTACTGTCATGGTATTGTCTGAGCGGACTAGTACGTGCTGGTTCTTGAGCAACGCACGGAAGTGGTGCAGAGCCAAACGTACCGCCAGCAACTCGAGGCAATTAACATGCCAAAGGCGCTGGGGTCCTGTCCATTGCACATGGCACCCCAGCCCGTGGTGGAGGCATCTGTTGAGACAACAACATGCCTGGTAACTCGCCATGGCACTTCGGCCCATAGAAAGCTGAGGTTTGTCCACTGGGTGAAGGTCTGACGGCAGGTCAGAGTAACTGGTACTCAGAGCGTGCCTTGTTGCCATGCCCATCTCGGGACTCGATTGCGAAGCCAGAGCTGAAGCTGTCTCATATGAAGCAATCCGAGCGGCGTAGCTGCGGCTGTGGATGCCATATGCCCCAGGAGCCTCTGAAATAGCTTCAGTGGAACTGCATTCTTGCCCTCGAACTGTCTCAGGCAAGTCAGCAGTGACTGCGCGCGCTTGATCGTAAGCTGGTCGCGCAGATCCAGGTTTGGCCGTAACCTACTGTTTTTCTTGGGTACAATGAAGTAGGGGCTGTAGAAGCCAGACTTCATTTTGGCTGGAGGGATAGTCTCGATCGCACCCTTCTTCAGTAGGGTGGCGACCTCTGCTCGCATGATAGGGGCATTGCCACCGACCATGGTGTAGCAGACTCCCAGGAAGCGGGGAGGAAACTGCGCGAACCCTGATGGTTCTCGCAACCCAGCAGAACAGGTTGGGAAGCTCTACCCAAGCTCCCAAGAACTGTACCAGCGGGGTCATGCGAACCACAGACGTACCCTCGTTGGGGTAGCGAGGCGGAATGACCGGCCCGGACATGGGAGGTATAGCGTCCCGGTGTGGGGGCACAGTCATTTGCCACATCCTGACAGAGGAGGCCAGGGAAGGACTAGCGTTCCACGGGGGTCTGCTCTGCCAGGGGTCTGGCGACAGAGGGGGACGAGAGTGGCGAGGCTCGTGAGCAGCATGCACTGTCATCCGAGACCTCTGGTGGCTCAGAGATGGTTGTGTCAATTCTTTCTTAAACCAGATTGGGGTGCTGTCCGCCGTAGGGAAAGCAGCGGGGAAAGGAGAACAAAATATTCTCCCCCGGCCCACCACCAGGGGAAGGAGTGGCCCTGCTACCATCTCCTGTGAAGAACTGATTGCCATCTCTGAGCAGCCCATCTCAGGGGCGCTGCTTAGCCTGGCGTTTAGCAGGGCCGGAGCGGGCTGGGGCGCCTTCCTGCGACCACCTCCACGGCACGGCTCGGGTGAAGGCTGCTGCTGGGGCCGAGCAGGAGGGGCGGGAGGGGCGGGAGCCGCAGGAGGGCACCCTCGGCGGTAAGCAGGCTGAGGGTTCTGTGCTGACGGCTGGGTGGAGGAGAGCGAGGTCGGTGGTGGCATGCAGCACATCAATGAGCCCTGGGTCAGTCCTGCCCTTGTGCATGTCCCTGAGCATCCGTGCCTGATAGACCTGCAGGATGGCCATGGCATGCCCGCAGCTCTATAGGACTTTGCGATGAGAGTCGACGAAAACCCACAGGCTTTGGAGGGGTGCTTAGGGTCACCACGGGAGGAAGCGCTCTGAGGACACAGATGTATCGCAACAGAACGTTCCACCGGGGGAACCCCAGTGTACCCTTTGGCAGCGGCCCCGTCGAGGGGAGGAAAGGCGGAGAAGGTCGTCGCGGGAAGACAACTTCCAGGACCTTGTGACCTCCTCATGCACTTCCAGGAAGAAAGTTATTGAGGGTGGGCGCTGATGGGAGTACCCAAAAACCAACCGTCCAGCCATGGTTCCACTCAAGCCCGATGCTTGCGGCTGCCCAACTTGTGTCCGGAGTCCAGCCAAAGTATCACCTCTCGAGGAGGGGGTAGATCGGGGTGTGGATGAGGGGACTCTCCCTCTAACGAGGTCATTGAGTCTCGACCGCAGTGTTGCGATGGTCATGTTCCCACAGTGAGAACATGATTCATCCACAAAGGCTGCCTTAGCATGATCTATGCCCAAACACGCAAGGCAGCGATTGTGCCCATCAAACTCAGAAACAGTCCGACCGCAACCAGAAGTGCATGGGCGAGACATCTTTAAAAAGACGTGCCACGCACAAGCTCTTTTGTGAAAGGAAAAAACTCTGCAGAGTGTTGAAGCGATCAGGGAGAAACACACATTGGCAGATCACTGCACAGATCAGCAGGCAATGTGCACTCGCTGGAAATCGCCGTCACACCAACACCTGGAGAGAAGCTCGTCTCGAAGAGTGAAGAGAATGAAGATCTCAGGATGGCTTGTGGAGTGAAGAATTATATTGGCTCTGAAGCGAAAACATATCTGCATGTTGCCAGCGTACTTCCTTATATACCCATGAGGTGGGGCAGTGTTAACTATGCAAATTCCGCAGACCCATGGCATTTACTTGCCATTGGCTCGTTTTGTAATACTCAAAGGTGATAGGCTTTCTAAGCGAAACCCCATTCGTCGTCACAACGTAACTCGTAGTGCCCACGAAAGGGAACCATAAGTCTACGATCTGATAGCCTTGTTTAATTTCGAGCAGAAATGGTTTTGAGGCAAATATTTGTTTTTGTCAAAAGAGTCAGGCGTTTTGCAAATGCAGTTGACCATTTGGTTTCGTGTTTAAAGTTGAGAAGATCGATGAAGGTTTTAAGAAGTGTCTCGTAGCAATAGTGGAAAAACTGCAACAATTTCATGTACTGCACATTTAGTGACGTCCACAATACATAATACTGTCAAACCAAAATTTATTCAGACACCTTGCTCTCCTCACTTACATGAATTAACTATATTATCCTGCACCCACTAGTAAAAAAAAAAAAACTTTTTTCTGGTGTCTGAATAACTGTATATAGTTTTCTCTCCCTTGTACTCTATCCTGCTTGTTGCTCACAAATGTAAATGTTATGTGCTCAATCTCTCTGCACACACATACTCACACATCCATCCACCCATAAATGACGCAAATCTAAAATGGGTTGGTCTGAAGTAGCTTCATTATTCATAGGTGTGGTTTGTGCGTAACGTGAAATAAACCAATCAGAGCGTCATCTCACATTCCCTTTAAGAGCAGGCACGCTTGTTCCATAGCGGTTTGCTATTATAACGGCGGTTTTGCCAGGTGCACGCCAGGAGCGGTTCACAGCCGAGGAGACCGACGTTCTCGTCAGGGCCGTAAAAGACAAAAACGTGACATTGTATGGAGATGGGAGAAACCCACCCAAATTAGCTTCGGTTAATTTGGGTAAATGTGTAAGCTATATTTGTGCCTATTTTTTCACATCTTCATGGACATAACAATGATTTCCCTCGTGTGTTAATATTTTTCCTTGTAATAATGTATGATTTGCAAAAATGAAATCTGCTGCTTCTGTGTAGATGAGAGAAGCAAAGTGTATGCGCGTTGTGCACCCGCTACATTGATTATGGCCAAGCATGCGCCCTTAAAATAGCATATGAATTACATGCGCAATGCGCCACTGACTTTAGACTACGTTTTTCCTGGTCAGTGGCGGAATTGTTTTCTAAACCTGCAAAATAGCACCAGGGAACGTTTGTGCCGGAACACGCCTCCTCTTTTCACTGCATCGCCCCCGGGAGCGCAAGTTCATTCCCTAATTTACCGACGTGTGTCTGTGGAGGAAAAGTCCGCTGTGCGCGGGTGCAAAATAGGTATGATACATGCGTTGGTGTACAAAGTCAATTTCGTTGGGTGCAAGATAGGGCCCAAAGTGTTTTCATGTTTTATGGGGACTTTCCATAGTCATAATGATTGTTATACTGTACAAACTGTATATTCGCACGAGCACTTCCAACTTCCATTGGAATTAATTGAAAACACTCTCTTTGCTCTGTGCCAGTGGACACTCTAGTGCAGGGGTCTCCAACCTTTTTTCATTTGAGAGCTACTTTTTAAAAATGAAAGTGGCCGAGAGCTACTCACGTAATGCAATACTTAAATCTCTTAAATAATGTCTCATATTAACAACTATCCAAACTGTTTTAGACCTAAAAGAGTTTTTGTAGGCCTATATATGTCACCCTTAAATGTCAGGGTCACCCTTTTTATGTCACCCATAAAAAAAAAAAGTATAGAAAATTGTACTTTGCATATTATACTGTAAAAACACATAATTATTGTTGATTTTATAGTGCATCATAACTAGAGATGAAATGGCATGAAAATTTCATTTCATGATTATAGTAACCAAAATGATCACGGTTATCACAGAATCCTGTACTAAAAAGTAGTAGAAAAAATACTAATACTACACAATAAAATCAATTCACCAAGTTTTATGTCGAAAACCAGCAAATAACAAATAAAATTAGCATCAATATACACTTTTTGTTTACATAAACATTAAAATAATAACATTAAAAATGATGGCCTTGCAACATGTTATCTACTAACATGTACAAGTTCAAATAAAGTTTTGACAGAAAAGTTTTTATAAAAAGATAAACCTTGCATATTTCAGCCTTTAAATCATTTTTATAAAAATAATGAGTCAAAAAAGATAAATTACTGACATTTGCAATGCCCATTAGCTTATCTTTTATTATTAATAGTAAAATTCGGTCCGATTTTCCCATGGCGTCTGTCGTTGCTATGCAACCATGCACCGCGCTCTCCACAACGACAAAGAAGTTTTAGTGGCTAATGGATTTCCACCACCGAAAAACGCTTGCTGTAGCTCTGCTACAAGATTTATTTACAGAGAAGAAAAAAACACCCGTAGTGTTTGGGTGCACCCCCATCCTTCATGTTGTCTCACTGCACCTGGAAAAAATTTGCTTCAATTATTTGAAATAACGAACTTGAGCGCGCAAAAGACGCGATATGTGAACGGCACTGCGAGCTACCTCCAATCAGGCCACGAGCTACTGGTAGCTCGCGAGCGACGTGTTGGAGACCCCTGCTCTAGTGTAATATGGGCGTCAAAATGAAACGCGCCTGCGACAAGCAGTATGTGTGAATCTGGCGCCCATCCAGACACAGGGAAAATAAAAAACTTTCAACAAATCATTCTGGGAATTTAGAACTTTCCATCCATCCATCCCCAAGATTGGTTTGAAGAAAAAGATTTTCCCATGAAGGAACACGCCGTTCGCATTCTCTATCTATCTAACTATCTCAACGACTGGCTGATACAAGCACAGTCTCGGGACCAGTTGTGGGAACACAGGGACCTGGTGCTCTGTCACCTCAGTCAGTTGGGGCTTCAGGTCACCTGGGAAAAGAGCAAACTCTCCCCCATGCAGAGAATCTCTTTTCTCGGTATGGAGTTGGGTTCGGTCAAACTGTCAGCACGCCTCACAGAGGAACATTCTTGGTCGGTGCTGAACTGCTTGAAAACGTTCAAGGGCAGGACGGCGGTCCCACTGAAATTCTTTCAGAGGCTCCTGGGGCATGTAGCAGCCGCAGCAGCTGTGACGCCGCTCGGCTTGCTTCATATAAGACCGTTTCAGCACTGGCTTCCACGGACTGCTCAACCATGTGGCCGACGAGCTATCATGAGCTGTGCTCCCAGGAGAGTGCCTAATGGTCCAACTGATCTGGTGTCTTTTCGTTGCCACACAGGTAGACCTGTACTAACCGGGAACACTTCCCATAAATCCTGATGTACTCATTACATCATAAGAAGAATGGCATCTACGCTAATTTTAGTGTCTTTCTTTATCCCAAGGTTTTCCGGCAGCCTGCCGGATCCAGGCCGTATCCAGATCTGACGAAGGACCTTCACCTGGACCCGATGACAACGCAGTGCTGAAGTGCCAACTAGTCTCTCCCTATGGAGGATCCCTTTACCACTCTACAGATAAACCCTGGCTGTGCTGTGTCCCGTCAACGCTCTGTGGCGGTACGTGGACAGAACTCAAAGCTTCAGGACCTCAGACCAGCTCTTTGTCTGTTACGGGGGCCAGCAGAAGGGAAAGGCTGTCTCCAAGCAGAGGTTGACCCACTGGTTAGTGGATGCCATCGCCTTGGCTCACAAAGCACAAGCCGTGCCTTGCCCACTCAGGTTGCGCGCTCACTCAACAAGTGTTGCATCCTCCTGGGCGCTGGCATGTGGTGCCTCGCTAACAGATATTTGTAGAGCTGCGGTATGGGCAACATCCAACATGTTCGCTAGGTTCTATAGCCTAGGTGTAGAGCCGTTTTCCTCCTGTGTTCTCTAGTGAGGCTGAAGCACTGAGAGGCTCATCTCTTGTCAGCTTGCTGTGCTCAGTGTTATCCAACAGTCTCACTGATTCGGAACAGCAGTGATGGACTTCTCTGTGTAAGCCCTGTCTCATCAGGTAAGAGGGAGTAGGGGGTTTACACAGGGCGCTGGATGGGGTCAGCAGCTGTGGCGCTTTGGTAGGGGCATAAATACTGACTGATGAATCAGTTTGCTTAGCCAGTAGGATATTAATTTTGACTAACATTTTTTGTAAGTATAGGTCAATTTGCCTCATTCAATGCAGTATTGCAGCTTTACAGCAATACTGAAGCTAGTCACTGCAGGTATTCAGACAGTTATTCTTGATTTTACAAAAACATAAATATAATCGCCACTATGTGGTCATGATATAAAGTACCAGTCACAAGTTGGACACACTTTCTCATTCAAGTGAATGTGAGGGTTGGTTCAAACTTTTGGCTGGTACTGTTGTTCATGTCCATGTTCTACAACAGAAAAATGTGAAAAAAACAAAACAAAAAAACTCTAAATAACACGTTTAAATAACAAAAAAAAAAAAAACGATTTTAAAAAAATGAAATGAAAACATCCATCAGATAATTGCAACGTGTATATTCTGTTTTGATTTGGTTCTGTTCGTATTTTCCCTGTCATTATTTGTTGACTTTGGCTGCAGCAGAAATGGCATACTTCCATAATATATAGTAGGTAAAAAAACAGTGACAAAAGATGTATGTCCAAAGTACTCATAAAAAAGAAGGCAAAAAGTACCCGGATGACCTACTTCTTCCGGTGAGATTCTGAAGTGTGTATACGATGGACACTTTACTGTCCCATGAGGCCATGGGAGAATCCCGTAAAAATGGTTAATTTTATTGGAAGTTTCATCACATATTGCTGTGTTGAACACCCTCTGTGAACTTCTGGTGATTTTTGACATCTTTTTAAGTTTTATTAAAGAATACATTAGTGTCCTGTATTCTCTATTCACAGTAAAAATAATAATAATTAAATTACAACTGGGTCAGTTTAAGTGCTGAAATTGGCCAGTGTACTGTGTTTTCCTTCTCTATATAGTCCATAATTGGTTACTGTGATTTTCTACAGGACATTTGAAGTTACTGTGATTTTTTGTGAAACACAACTCACACGCACACGTACACACACACACACACACACACACACACACACACACACACACACACACACTTTGAACATTGGTGTAATTACCAAATTGCTTAAACTCTAACAAAGATTTATTATATTTGGTTATCTGTTTTGGAAATTGCAAATCAGTTCTATAAAATCTATATTTTCAGTATAGATGTACTAAACAAATCACTGATTCAACATTCTATGATTAAACATTCAATCTGTTGGATTAATTGATAGATGTATTCAAATAAACAAAAAACAGATGTAAATTAGAAAGTTTAATGTTCATAACATTATGAAAGGTTATTGCTTTATAAGAAAGGTAAATAAAGAATAAACTTTTACATTGAAATTTTGGATCTTGTAATAAGTCAACAGAAAATATTGTGAAATGTTTAATAAACAGTACATTTATGATGATCTGTTGTAAGTTTTTAAAATATGAAAACCAATTGTGAAAATAAAAACAATAAAAAAAATGTAAATATAATAAACCATATGGCTGTACATTATCCTTTAGATAACAATTATTACAGCAACGTTAAGATTACATAGATATAATGTAAAATAATGGTCAGTAAATGTAAAAATTAATTATGAATGAATTATTAATGAATTATAAGGATGTAAAAGACAAACACAACATGAGCGATGCTATAGCAATAGACAGAATGTATTGCTTGCTAGGCAAGAAGCGTTGTCACGGTCACTACATTGCACTGCTTCTCCTTCACAGTCACACACAGTTGCTTGAATGGTGTTTTCCTGATCCAACCCACCCTGATCAATAACTTTCAGGACAACATTGTATTCACCCTTCTCCAATGCAGACTTTGGGGTCAGAAAGACACCGGTTGCTAAAATGGGCACATTATAATAGTTAGACATGTATACCAAGCCATCCAGATATTTCAATGTGTAACATATGAAAAATAAGATTAATATCTCTTTAAAACATTAGTAATTGCTCACATGTGCCATTCATCGAGGTGGACCAATATTTACTGGTTTCTCCGTAGATCTCAACTCTAAAGGGACCAGCGAAAGGAGGTCCATCTTTGTCCGTTATAGAGAGAAGCACTGGGGCTGAACCACGATTGCATATTCTTATAATCCTTTCACTGATGACAGGAGCGTTGTCATTTACATCCTCCAATTCAATTACCAGGGTTCCTGTGCCAGTTGCTGGAGCTTCACCTGCACACAAGCACAGACATCAGAAAAAGGCCAGCAATAATTCTCCTCTTATCAAAGGAAACACAAATTACCATCATTATCCAACGCCCAAATGATAGCTCTGTATTTGCCATCTTTGACATGGGTAGATTCTCTATCCATAGACTTCATGACTTTAATAACTCCAGTGTCTGGAGTAACACTCAGCCAGCCGGCAGGATCAGTGCCAATTTTATACCTGGAAGGAACCAAACATACAGGTTAAAACTAGAAATGTTCAGCAAGAACAACTAAAGTCTTGCCTTGTGGTTTAAAAACATTTGAAGTTCAAAGGATATACAGGCATGATATGATTTAAATGCTGCGTATGAGAGATTTGACACTGGAAGGGAAATAGGCCTTGATAGGTAGACAGTTGCTAAGGTGGTTTTCAGTGATTACTAGTGCTAGTGAGACTGTTTGACAAAAAAAATAAAAATTCCTTAAAAGTCCATCATTGGAAGTGTTACGGCGTCTAGCACTGGTGATCCCCTGCGCTCTCAGTCCCGTGCTCTCTCTCCTGAATACTAAGTGTCTCATACTTCAGCTTAGTATGGATCGTTACGCTCTGATTGCATTACACCTGTTCTGTATGAACTCTGGTCCCTAAGCTATATCTGCCTTGTTAACTCGGCGTCCTGTGCGAAGTATTGACTCACCCCGTGTTTCATGTCCGAGCGCTCTCTGGTTTTTCCTGATTGTCCGTGTTACTGACCCTTGCCTGTTTCTAACCTCTCTGACTGTCTGCAGCCTGCCAAGTGACCGTCGCCTGTACCTGGACTCTGATTCTCGCCGCCAGCCCTGAACCTTGCCTGTCTCCGGTTTTCCTGTTGTCTGCTGCCTGCCCCGATCCGAGCCTGTCTCTGACCCTGAGTTTAGCCACTGCTCTGGGCTCCTGCCTGGACCGTTCAAGCATATCTGCCTTTGTGTTATCCTTCTACTGAAACATACAGTAAGTATGTTTGCTTGAGACTTCTTATTAAACTGTTGCAAATGGATCTGCCTCACATGTCTGATTCGTCACAGGAAGACTGTGTGATTTTTATTTTTCTACAAGATCTGAATCTCTACAGAAATCAGTCAGAATTTTCAAATGAAATAATGATATTTTAGTGGTTTGATTTGATTGTCTGAGAGGGGAAAATGATTTGCAACATTTCTTACGTTATCTTCTGTGATTTTCCAGTGTCTGGATCAGTGGCTTTATATGTAACTAATACACTATCAACTGGTGAATCTTCAGGTTTGGAGATAACCTTCTCCTTTGGATTAAACTCCGGAGGCTCATTAACATCTTCTACATTCACAGTGACTGTGGCAGTGGAAGTGGGCAAAGAACCGACAAATGGATCATCGTTCTCAACAATCACAGTCAGAATGAATTGCCTGTTCTTCTCAAAGTCCAGGGGCTGAATGGAAAAGAAAGCATCTTTTACTAAAGGAACATGATCACGAAGTGCCAGTGGAAACACATGAGCAACACACAATACCTTTACAGTGGTGATGATGCCCTCTAGCTGGCTGGGTCCAGTACTGACACTGAAAAACCCACTCTTGTCACCGCCAATAATCTTATATTTGGTTGACCAGGCAGGAGATCCAGGTTCATCTCCATCAGTAACTGCAAGTCTGGCCACTTCAGCCCCTACTTTATTCTCTGGGACAGATACAGTGTTCTAAAACAAAGAGAAGTATGGTTAAAATACAGTTAAAATGCTTATTATATAACATTCTGAATGTATTAATATATAATACCGTGGTGTGGTCAAACTGAGGTGCGTTATCATTGCTGTCAGTCACAGTAATAACAGCTGTGCCAGTGGTTACATAACCGCTTCCTTTCATGTCAGTAGCCGTAATTAACAAAGTATATCTGGAAAATGTCTGAAAAGAAAGATGTTTTCAGGTGAGTTTGTTTACATGAAATTATTCTTCACTAATGCGAGATCCATTCATCATTTCTCACCTCTTTGTCCAAGCCTAAAGCATCCACACGAATTCCTCCAGTAACAGAGTTGATTTGAAACAGGTTTGGTTTTGGCAATTCTGGATCTTGCTTGACGATTGAGTAACTGATAATACCATTGTTAGTTTTTGGATCATCTGCATCAGTGGCTGTGACTGTCATAAACTCATGACCTTCAGTGAGAGAAGAAGAAAGACTGATTCAGTGAAACTGAAGAGGCATTTGGGGAAAAAACTGCTATACATTTCATTGAGAAACTGCATCATACACCTACCTATATCAGCAGCTTCAGTAACACTTCCATTGAATGGATTTTGTGTAAAAACAGGCTTATTATCATTCAGGTCCAGCACATTTACAATAATTTCCATTGGCGCTTCTACAATATTCTCACCTCCAGTCGCATGAGCTACAAGCTAAAGACAGGAGAAGAAATACGGGCATGTTAAAGGTGCATTGTGTAATATTTATGAGGATCTGTTGACAGAAATGCATTATAATATACATAACTATGTTTTGAGTGGTGTATAAAGACCTTACAAAATTAACCGTTATGTTTTTATCACCTTAGAATGAGCCATTTCTATCTACATACACTGCGGGACCCCTTACACGTTAAGGCGCCATTTTGCGCCACCATATTTCTACAGTAGAAACTTAAACGGACAAACTTCTCTACAGAGCGCGTTTCGTCACTCTTTTGTTTTTGCTTCTTCGTTGGTGTTTTTAGAGGCAATTTGCACCATCACTACATTGAATACGCACAAAGAAAAAGTACTATTAACGTTAGTATTGAAATTTGAACAAATGGAAGACCACATGTATTATTTTCCACAAGAGCCCGACAGAGCGTCAATCTTCGTCAGCAAAGAAAAGAAAACTTGATGCAGCCAGACGAAGTCGGGACAAATGACGGCAGAAATGTGGCCTTTTCCAGATGGAAGTCCATGTAACGTTAAGTGTTCTGTCTCAGATGAAAGGGGGGCTGAGCCATTGGTTGCAATTCACAACCGAACCGCTAGATGCCGCTAAAATCTACACACTGCACTTTTAAGAGACAAATATCTGAGGTTGAAAACACAAATAAATTAGAGTTGTAGTTTTTTATTTTCATGTCTGTTAGCTTTGATACGTCAATATGCAAGTGTAGTTATGACTTAAATTTTAGTAGGTATACTAATTACAATAAATGTACAGTATCTTCAAACATGAAAAGTAAACTGTGTGTCAAGCTATTTCACAAGGCCTTTTTTCAGATTCTTTATACTTTTTAGGTAACACTTTATAATAACGTTCAGTTGTAAGTCATTTATAAGTGGTTAGTTAATGATGAGTTAATCATTTACAGAACATTCATAAATGATTAGCAAGTGAGATACTAACATTTTTTGTATGTTTTGTAAATTATGTTACAAGTCATTTACAATTGATTAGTTAATGATTAACTAATCATTTACAAAACATGAATATGTGTTTCATAAATGTTTAATAAATAATGTTGTTTTTTTGTTTGTTTTTTTTTGTATGTATGTAGCAATTAGAGGGTGCAGAAAGTGTTAAAAAGCCTTGAATACACGTACAGATCATTTGTAACAGGTAAGTGTAACACATTTACAAGTGATGAATAGTTTACACTGTAGATTAGGGGATGCAGAAAGTGTTGTAAATGATTTATTCATGCGTTTACACATCATCTATAACAGGTGTTGAACACTGTAGTGTGTATTGTAGCGTGTAGTGTGTAGTATAGTGTGTAGTGTGTAGTGTAGTGTAGTGTAAGGGGCTGTTTACACCTGGCCACTTAATGCGTTTTCTCAGATCGGATAGCTATCCGATCGTGAAAAGACCAGGTGTAAATGCCCTCCGAAACGCATTCGAGACGGATTTGAATCCGATCCCTCAAACCACTTCAGGAGGAGGTCTGGGCCGCATTCCAGATGAAACTGGACAAGTGTAAATGCATCTGGTTGTTGAAACCACATATGTAAATTGTACTTCTCCCAAAAATGCTAAAAAAATTAACATGTGAGAGCGTGTTATAGGCTATATGTAATGTTATAGCCAGATATGACGACGCGCTGGAACACGCATCACCGCAGATGAGAAGCTGAGCATCTATTCATTAAGCCAACGTGCAAACTATCGCAAATCAAAGTGAAAGTAAGTCGCAGACGCTTAACACACAATCATCATCATTAAAAGTAAAGAACCGAAATGATCTTACCAGGGCTGTTGCTGCTCTCTCTTATTGCGGTCTTTGATTTTGAAATTTTAGCTGATGATCAATAAAATGCAGCTCATATCTGTTGCTTTCGGCGACGTGCACTCCATTAAATCTGCATATTGCGCGGGAATTGAAGATCGGATTTAAATCCGTTTCGCATAAACACATTTATGTGACCAGGTGTAAATAGAATCGTTTTGATAGATCAGAAATCCGATCTGAGAAAACGCATGAAGTGGCCAGGTGTAAACAGCCCCTAAGTGCCACTGGTGAGGGTATATTACACACTACAGCTGTCTTCTGTAGTGTGTAATGTAGTGTGTAGTGTAGTGTAATGTAGTGTGTAGTGTAGTGTGTAGTGTAGTGTGTACTGCAGTGTAAGTGCTGACTGGTGAGGGTATAGACAGCTGTCTTCTGTAGTGTGTAGTGTAGTGTAGTGTGTAGTGTAGTGTAGTGTGTAGTGTAGTGTGTACTGCAGTGTAAGGGCTGACTGGTGAGGGTATAGACAGCTGTCTTCTGTAGTGTGTAGTGTGTAGTGTAGTGTAGTGTGTAGTGTTGTGTGCACTGCAGTGTAAGGGCTTACTGGTAAGGGTATATAGACAGCTGTCTTCTGTAGTGTGTAGTGTAGTGTGTACTGCAGTGTAAGTGCTGACTGGTGAGGGTATAGACAGCTGTCTTCTCTGAAACACATGGAGTCTTTAACCACTGTGCACCTGATGTGAGCAAAACATATAAAAAAATGTAACATAATTTATTAAACACTGTGATACATGCATCGGATTGTTCTTTATGTAATAATCTATGTTTATTTTGTATCTGTCCCTATTCAAATAAACAACAAATAAAATAAATAAATAAACATTTATGAAACGCATAGTCATGTTTTGTAAATGATTAGTTAATCATTAACTAATCACTTGTAAATGACTTGTAACGGAATTTACAAATCATACATAAAATGTTAGTATATCACTTGCTAATCATTTATGAATGTTTTATAAATGATTAGTTCATCATTAACTAACCACTTATAAATTACTTACAACTGAACGTTATTATAAAGTGTTACCCTTTTTTATCTTAGCTTTCAAAGAACTAAGTACGAGTAGATAATCCAATGCTGAAATGCACTAAAAAATCAACGTACTCTGTATGAAGCTTTTTTTTCTCTGTCGAGTGGTTGAGTCACATACAGATCCCCTGATAATCTTCCTATAGTAAAAGTCCCCTTAGGGTCCAGATCCGCTCCTTCACCTGTGATCCTGTATTCCATCTGAACTTCCTTAGAATAGTCCGACTTTACCTAAATACAGAAAGCAATAAGATACAATAACAGAACATGTTAATAAAAGACAATAACAAAAGTTGTCAATAATAGACAAATCTCTTTCTCGTTCATCTAATTTTAACATTCCCTTCATGACTTTCTCTCACCTGGACCAGTAGTTCTGGGAAAGGACCACTGCCATCCTCAAGTACATTGACTGGAGGAATAACCCAACTTCCTCTCTTTGCTCTCTTTGAATCCATTGAAGACATTGGAAACATCAGAACCAGATCATCAGAGAGATATTCAATCTGAAAATGTTAGTAAAAAACACTGAGCAAAAAAAAACGTTTTTGTTTACAGTTAAACACAGCACACAAACCATCAAATATCTGTATAATTGTATCTTTAGAATCAGAAAGAACTTTATTGCCAAGTATGCTTACAACACAAGGAATTTGTCTTCATGACAGAAGCTTCCAGTGCACAGACAGAAAGACAGATAACAAAAATAATATAAAAATTAGTGCTGTTAGCGATAACGCATGTGATTAATTTCAAAACCCTTAACACGTTAAAATAATTTAACACAATTAATTTTTCCACGATTTAAAAATTTAAAATTTCCCCGATTCTGCATCTCTGTTTGCAATCAGATCATTTTAAACCGTTAAACTCTGTGAAAGTTTTCAGTGATCCAGTAATCAAATTCATTCAAACAATCAGTCCAAAGCAGCGCTAATGTAAAGAAGGCCAGGCTGATTACATCAGAGATATCAGAGAGAATAGAGACTCACATTGTGTTTTTAGTGTATTACTCATTCCAGTGTGAGTTTTGCTTTAACATGAGCTCTGTCATATTCTGTGATTGTTTCTGAAGAGCGCAGTTTTGGTGACATACAGGAGTCGTACAGTAAGCGTGTGAGAGTCTGTTATATTGATGCACAAACAACAAACTGCATTTCTGTACAGACACATTTCAGTTTACACACACACTCAGGATAATGTTAGCTGTGTTTAGTAATTGTACGTTTATGCAGTCAGGTCAAGGTGGTTGATTTAGGTTTTTTGGCTTCTCCATGTGGTCCTGTTCGGTATTGTAGTTTGGCTAATTTAAAATGTAAAAAAGCTCTTTGTTGTTGCTCTGTATACATACTATACACTGTGGAATCCTTAAAGTTTTTTTTTCTGTAATGTTTTTTTTTTTTCTTCATGGGTGCTTTGGTGTGCATAATTTTATTATATAATAGTAATTATTTGGAATCCTTATATCATTTGGTTATTTGGTGTCCCTTTGGAGTCTCCAAGGGTCCTTGAGGCTTGCAGAAAATAGTTTAGTGAGAATCACCCTTCAATCTGATTGTTTACTTTGCTGGATTTAGCAAATTATGATAAAATGAATGTTAAACAAGGTAAATGGCATATGCTTCATTTCACGATAAGTGTGTGATTAATTCGATTAAAAATAGACAATATGTGTACAGGTGTTATGTACAAATGCAAGGGAATGTGAATAAAAGGTATGATATGCTAAATAAATATAAGTATAAATAGTGTTGTGTATTTGCACATATTTATTGCCCAGTGGGGGCATTTACTGTTCATGAACTGTTCACTGCCTGAGGAAACAACTTTTCTTGATTCTGGCTGTTCTGGTGCTCATTGGTCTGTAGCGCCGGCCAGACGGAAACTGGGAATTTTCCCAGGAATTGGGGTGGATGTGAGGAATCCAGAGTGATTTTGCCAGCCCTTTTACTCACTCTGGATAAGTACAGTTCTTGGAGAGTGGGAAGGGGTGTACCAATGATTCTCTCGGCAGTCCGGACTATCCTCTGTAGTCTTCTGAGGTCTGATTGGGTAGCTGAGCTGAAGCAGACAGTTATAGAAGTGAGGACAGACTCTATGGGCCCTATCATACACCCGGCTAGTTTCAGCCTGACGCAGTTTTCATTTTCTCCTCCTGCTCCACGTTGTTTAAATAGCAAATGCATTTGTGCTCATCTATTCGCCCATGGGCTGCTGGTCTGAGAACGAGTGTGTGTTCAGGCGCACTGTTGGCGCGTTGCTATTTTGAGGAACTGAGATAGACTGTGCCATTGACAAACTGAAACCTGGTCTAAAGTCAATGGCACAGTATTTTTTTGTTATTTAAAGAGCGCATTAGTAACATGAGCCTCGACAACGCGCTTACACTCTGCTTATTACACACACACTCTGCTTATACACTCTGCTTATTACACACACAGGGACGCAGCAGCACACAAACATGCCAAATATTTAAAATAAAATTATTACAATGTAAAGAATTATTATTGTGTACATAAAGATATGGTGGAATCTGGCTTGTCCCGTAGATGGTCTGCTTACACGCTTTAACCTCGCGCACAAGCAGATCCGTTTCCTCGCTAGAGAAGTGTTAAGTTTTTCTGAAACTTGCTAATTCCACCATGTAAATAGCGAATCCGCCATGCTGGCTTTTAAAGGGAATGGGAGATAAGACTCTGATTGGTTTATTGCACATAAAGCCCCAAACACACCCATTACTTATTAAGAGAATAGAAACAAAACACACCCATTACTCATTAAGATAATAGAGACAACCCTTTTGGATCATGTGCCGGGCGCGCCGACCATTTGTCCCGTCGTTAATTTGGCAAAAGTGGATTCAGACACGCCGTAAGTGCACTAGAGCCGCGTGCTTTAGACCATGTGATTAGATAGGTAAAATAGGGTCCAACGACTGCAGAGTAGAACTGCAGAATCAGGTTGAACTTCCTCAGGTCATCCGCAAACATCAGGAGCTTGACTGAAGAGTCTTTGGTGCTGCAGTCGTTGATGTGCAGGGAGAAGAGCAGTCGAGAGAGCACACACCCCTGGGGGGCGCCAGTACTGATTGCACAGGTGTTGGACGGGAATTTTCCCAGTCTCACTAGCTAGCTGTCAGAAAGCTGGTGATTCATTGACAGATGGAGCTAGGAACAGAGAACTGGGTTAGTTTGGTCTGGAGGATATCTGGGATGATGGTGTTGATGGTGATAGCTGAAGTCCACAAATAGGATCCTCACATAACATCTTGACAGTCCCCGGTCTGTCAAGATGTTGTGGGATGCAGTGCAGTCCCATGTTGAATGCATCATCCACAGACCCGTTTGCTCGATAAGAGAAAAACTGAAGGGGGTCCAGCAAGGGTCCTGTGATGTCCTTCAGGTGGGCCAACACCAGTCTTTAAAATTTCATGTTTCATGACCGCAGACGTTAAAACAACAGGTCTGTAGTCATTCAGTCCTGTGATTTTGGAATTTATTTGGGATGGGGATGACTGTGGGACAGTTGAAGCCAGTGATCTGGTGAAGATCTTTGTAAAGATATGGGCCACAGGATTTGGTCAGCACAGGATTTTAGACAGGCTGGTGAAACACCTGTTCATCATAAAAAGCAATTGTGTCTCTTCAGAAAATGTGGACTAATCTCATCATGAACTTTTTGAAGCAATATAGTGGTAGTTGCATGGACTGTCAATGGAGGTACAGAAAGCTCTCAGATTTAAAAATATCTTCTCTTGTGTTTCGAATATGAACGAAAGTCTTACAGGTTTGGAACGACATGAGCGTGAGTAACTGAAAAAAAATTTCTTTCATTTTTGGGTGAAATCGAGCGCAGCGTTAGTTCAGACAGGCCACGTAGACATAGTCTATCGCGCTCAGCCATCAAATCGCTCCAACCACTACCACTCTCCTATTAGACCGGGAGGATATACGTGATACTACTGCTCGGTAAGCATGCTCAAACTGCTCACAACCCTCCCGCCCTCCCCACTATAAGCATCAAGCATATTTCTGTGCACCTTCTGGCTGTCGTCTCTTTGTTTCAAATTACCAAGGCTTTCAAGTCCTAGCTATCACGGACAGCATCGCAGAGAGACAGTCATCCTCATAGCCAAGCTACAGTATAGACGTCCAGGGAATTACTGCTAAGTCTACATGTTAAAACGACACTCGGTTACTAACGTAACCTCGGTTCTCTCTAGAGAGGGAACGAGTGTTGCGTAAGTTTAGCTTACGCTACGGGAAAACTCCTTTTCTCGAGATTATTGAAGCAAAAAATTATCCTTAATTTTTAATAATTTAAAACGCATTTGCTGCAGCTAGCAGACCTATGTGAGCTGGCAACCTATCAGTGCATCTGTCATGACTTCAGCGCCAATGGGAAGCTCTCCCTGCGCTACGTCATGGCCCGCCAAAATGGGTGTGGCCTAGGCCTATAAATACCAATCGCCCTATGGTTGCGCTATGATTTCAGTCGACTGGAAGCGAAACCATAACGCAGCACAAGCACGGCAGGTTACGCAACACTCGTTCCCTCTCTAGAAAGAACCGAGGTTACGTTAGTAACCGAGTGTCGTTCTCTTACGAGAGTACTCTCGTGTTGCGTAAGTTTAGTTTACGCTACGGGAACCCCATGTAAAATGCCGTGCGTGCTAAGATTCCAACACTAATGTCCCAAGGGCAGCTTGCCCTGGGCTCATGCATAAGTGGAATAGACGCATAGCGGCAGAACGGGGCAGGACGACTCGGTACTATAAAGATAGGTGCTTACACGTATATACAGTTAAGACAATATATCAGCCTTGAAACTGCATAGGCCCACAGGACTTTGCAAACATATCAACAGTCTCAGCAAACTGAGTCGGATAGACATTGTTAATATAGCATAATCAGACTGAGAACAGCCTAGCCTGTAAGGCAGGCACTTCTAGGTTATAGAACCTTACAAATGTAGACAGGGAGGCCCAGCCTGCTGCCATACAGATGTCTTGAAGTGAGACCCCACTCGTCCAGGCCCACGATGAGGCCATGCCTCTAGTCGAGTGAGCCCTAACGCCCAAGGGGCAATCCAGGCCCTTGGAAGCGTAAGCCAACGCAATAGCGTCCGAAAGAAACAAAAAGCTGCTCTGTCTGCCTGAAGGCAGCAGAACGTTCGACATAAATCCTCAAGGCCCTCACTGGGCAAAGGAAATTAACCCCAACCTCACTGTCGGATGCAGGGAGGGCTGACAGGGAAATGACTTGCGCTCTAAACGGAGTCGCAAGCACCTTCGGGACGTAGCCATGTCTTGGTTTGAGGATGACCTTAGAGTCATTAGGCCCAAATTCTAGACATGTAGCACTCACGAGAGCGCGTGTAGGTCGCCCACCTGTTTTACTGAGGCCAATGCCAGCAGAAAAGCGGTTTTGAAGGAAAGGTATTTTAGCTCCACCGCATGTAATGGTTCAAATGGGCCGCCTTTCATGGCCTCTAGGACATAGAAAGGTCCCAAACTGGAACCGAGGGGGGCCGAGGAGGGTTCAACCTCCTAGCTCGCCTGAGGAAACGGATTATGAGGTCATTCTTTCCCAGCGACTGGCCATTTACAGGCTTCGTAAATGCTGCTATAGCCGCCACATACACCTTGAGCGTGGACGGGGTTCTCCCGCTGTCCAACAGCTCTTGCAAGAAAGAAAGCACCACCGTTACCTCACAATCTAGCGGGTCTAATTCATGAGCTGAACACCATTCAGCGAACACTGACCATTTAGACGCGTAGAGCCGTCTAGTAGACGGAGCTCTAGCCTGTGTGATCGTGTTCATCACTCCCTCCGGGAGGTGAAATGGTAATAATTGATCGCCCACACATGTAGGGCCCACAGCTCGGGGTATGGGTGCCAAATTGTGCCCTCGGCCTGAGACAACAGGTCCTTCCTCAGCGGAATTGGCCATGGAGCTGTGTTTCCCAGTTCCATCAACTCTGGGAACCAAACTTGATTCTCCCAGAGCGGGGCTACCAGGATTATCGAGCATTTGCACTCCCTGACTCACTTGATTACCTGTGGTAACAAAGCAACCGGGGGAAATGCGTAGAGAGGGCGTCTGGGCCAGTCTAGGGCCAGCGCGTCCCTTTCTTTTGAAAAGAACACTGCAGCCATAGCTGAAAAGGGCACATGTACAGCAGACCCAGCCGCAGCACCGTCAAGGCTGAGGCCATAAGACCCATCATCCTCTGAAACACTCTGAGAGGAAAACTCCTCCCCGTTATGAATGTCGCTGCTAGGCGCTGGATTACTGCCGCGCGTTCTCGCATTAGACGTGCCAACATTGACCTGGAATCCAACTCTATCCCCAGAAAATACTTTTTCTGGCTGGGAGATAGATTGCTTTTGGCCGAGTTGACTCTGAGACCCAACTGTACCAGATGGTCCAGCAATAGCGCTCTGTGAACTACCAGTTCCTCTTTTGACTGCGCTATAATCAGCCAGTCGTCCAAATAGTTCAGAATTCTCACACCCCTTCGTCTGAGGGGCGCGAGCGCTGTGTCCATGCATTTCGTAAATGTACGAGGTGCTAAAGACAGGCCGAACGGAAGGACGGTGTGCTGATAAGCCTGGCCCTCGAAGGCGAATCTCAAGAATGGCCTGTGACGGGCTGCTATTTGAATCTGAAAGTAGGCGTCTTTCAGATCCACTGATATAAACCAGTCCCCCGGTCGAATTCGAGTGAGGATTTGTCTGGTTGTGAGCATTTTGAACGAGCGTATCATAAGAGCTTTGTTCAAACGCCTGAGATCTAGTATGGGGTGGAGCCTGCCGTCCTTCTTCGGTACTAAGAAGTAACGGCTGTAAAACCCCAACTCGCTCTCTGCCAAGGGGACGGTCTCTACCGCCCCTTTCCTCAGCAAATTCGCTATCTCGGTGCAAAGTAGGTGTGCTACTTCCTGATTCACCGAAGTTTCGACCCGGGCTGTGAAGCGCGGCAGTCTGCGAGCAAATTGTAGCGAATAGCCCCGTTTCACAATCTCTAGCACCCATTTTGAACCCCCTGGAATTGATTCCCACGCTTTCGCGTGAATGGCCAGGGGTAGAATGAAATCTGGGCTCCGGTCGCTGAAGTTCAGGGACTCGGGAACCCAGCCATGATGACATACTTTGTTCACCAAGTTCATATTCAATGGGGCAGTTGGCACTTCGTGCGGCGGCTTTGTGACTAACATCCCAGCCGTAGAAACGGGCGGGTGTTGTATTACAGGCGAAGCTGTGTGAGCTCGCGGCAGGAGGCGCGAGGTGCTTTTCAGAAAGTGTGTGCGTTGTGCGGCAGAGACGTGATTTGTACCTGAAACACCGCCAGCGTGAGCTGGGTTCATACACTGGGGCATTGTGTGTGTGCGTAACACAGATACAGTCGTGTTCATAGGTAGGGGTGAGCACTGCACAGTGGGCACATTTCCTACACTTAAAACATGAACGGCATAAGCCGGTTTGACTGATATGGACCCCGGAGTGGTGTGAGACACTGCGTGGGTAGTGCTTATGTGTAGGGGTGAACACTGGGTAGTGGGCATTTTTCCTACACTTAGCAGTTGAGTGGCATGAGCCAGCTTTATTGTTTTCGACCCTGGATGAGTGTGGCTCACAGAGAGGGTCGTGCTTATGTGTAGGGGTGAACACTGGGTAGTGGGCACATTTCCAACATTCAAAACACCTTCGGCCTGAACCGGAATATGACCAGACATAATGCTCCGGCTGCAGCGGGACTTAGCCATCGGCGCCTTCCTAGGGGGTCTAGGAATCAAAATCAAAATGCGGCGCGATCCTGGGTTTGGGTCTGCGGCGGCTAGTGGAGCACGAACGCTGACGCACATCCTGAGCCTGGCGATGCTGTGAGGCAGGCGGCGGAGGCAGTGGGGGCGCTGATTTCCGAGCGGACGGCTGCTTCTTAGCGCGACCCACTGCGGAACTGGAGCGCCGCGGTATAAAGTGTCTCATGGCCTGAGACGCCTTCTGTACCTCCGAATAGCACTCCGCGAAGCCCTTCACCGAGGGACCAAAGAGACCAGCTGGTGACACGGGAGCATCCAGAAAGGTGCCGCGGTCAGAGTCTGACATGTCAGACAGCATTAGCCATAGGTGACGCTCCGTGATGGTGAGGGAGGCCATGTTACGTCCGATGGCCTGGGCGGCGGTTTTAGTAGCTCTGAGAGACAAATCATGTCCGTTACACACTCCGTAGCTGGGCCAGCCTCATCCAGGGAGCGGAGAAGGTTGGCCTGATGTAGCTGGAGAATCGCCATGGTGTGTAACGCAGATGCGGCTTGGCCGGCGGCAGCATAAGCGCGGCCGATCAACGCCGAAGTGGTCCGGCAGGCTTTGGTGGGTAGACTCGACTTGGACTGCCATCCCGCAGAGGGCGGACACAAGTGTGTTGCTACCGCTTCCTCGACCGGAGGTACGGAGAGATATCCTTTGTCCGTGGCGCCGTCAACCGCGGAGAGCGCCGAAGAGACAGAGGTTTTCAGCCTGGCCGAATGCGGAGCTCCCCACAACTTGGAGAGCTCATCGTGCAGTTTGGGGAGGAAGGGAGCGGGCCTCAAAACAGGCGAAGAGCGGCGTCCTGGCAGAAAGCAGCCATCCAGCCTGTTGGGCGCGGGCCCCTGGGGCACAGTCCAGTCGAGGCCGAGGTCTTCCACAGCCTTCGTGAGAAGACGGAGAAGCTCAGCGTCGATAGAAGCCCTCACGCTGGACTCCTGTGTCGACGGGGCGTGGTCCAGGACGGAACCCGACCATTCCTCGCTCCCGGAGGAAATTCATTTTTTGGTTCAATGATCTCGAGAAAAGGAGTTTTCCCGTAGCGCAAGCTAAACTTACGCAACACGAGAGTACTCTCGTAAGAGAACTGTTTTACTTTAAAGACATTACTAAAGTGTCTTAATCATCTGTATATCACTCAAGCTGATGGTTCAATGGGCGGTTAATGCTAAAGCTCTGTATGTCATTAATTATGGAGCAAGAACCCCCATAAGGAATCATACCACCAAAGATAAATTGTGTTTAATAAACCCAAGTAACTTGCCAAAGTGGTCTAGTCTGAATTAACTTTTGAACTAAGATTGTCATAATTTATCAAGCATTTTCTTTCCATTTTCTATAACCAGAAAGAAGAAGAGGAGTGAAAGGATGAATGGTGGTGGAAGGGTAGGGATGCAAAACAGACATAGAAGAGGCCAATAACAGGCACATTTTCGATTAAATAAAGGCCACTATAATGGACCATGTTCTCAATCATGGCCTTACTGTAGTGCTGGGTGTACTCTTTGTGCGTTTTGGCCGTTCGTTTGCACGACAACGTTATTTTGGGTGCCTGAAAACGCAAAAGTTTTGAAAAAAAGTTTCAAAGTGCAAGTTTTTGAAAACGGTCTCCATGTAAACAAAAAAAACACGAATCTCTGAAGACGATGACGTCATGCCACATGCGTATTACATGTTCAGTCTAGAGTGTTTTATCGCCATATAATGGCCTAGCAGCAGAATACAGGGTTTTTAATCGTTTTAGCGGATCCATGTGAATGGGGAAGGGAAAACGTATCCGTTTTAAACATATCGTTGTCATTTAAACGTACCCTTATATACATAACAAAGGGCTAAAGGAGGAACAGGTGTGAGTAATGAATCACTATGGCAACAAACAAGGCACCAATGTAAACAAAAGCAAACAGGACAGGCTTGTACTGTACTGACAGTGATTTCTTGTAGGAACTTGTTTGTACCTGTGGAGAGGAGATGTTCATGACCGTGTCCATGTGATGGTCTTCATGATGATGATGGACACGCTCAACTCTGACAGATACCGTGTGCTTCTTGCCACTGGAGTCCCAAGCGTCCACAGAAAACACCTTGTGGCCTTCACGAAGGGTCACTTGTCTCTTCAGCGTTACAGTCCCATCCGTGTTCACATCAAAACCCTTGTCAGAGGACTGAAAGAGCGTTCTTGTTCTTCCATCGCATGCATTAAAAATGACTGTCAAAAAAGAGATTCAATTGGCATAATAAAGCATCTTGTCACGTATGTAAACCTGGAGTGGGGAACAAGACACTGTGTCAGTAGCTGATGCTATGGGAACACCCTCCAGGTGTGACGATGGTCTAAAATAGGGTTGTCAAAAGTACCAGTAGCACAACTTTGCAATTAGTCAGGGAATCAGGGTTAGCAAGTCAATACTTCCTTTTTTAAAACGTAATGATACCAACTTTATCATACATAAGGGTCAATCCATTACCTGCTGATAGGCCGTGATATCAGCTTCATTGTTTATAAAGGGAGTTCTCTTTGCTCGCTTCCCGTATATAACCCATTCATAATTTGAATAAAAGTTTGAATAAAAATTTAACATTGCAAAGATTTAGGAGTGATAACTGTATTAAAATGCAGAACTGAATCTGAAATTATGATGTTTGACATTGATAACCATTGCAAAGGACAGGACAAAAAAAAAAGTGCATTATCTTCCAGTGTAAGTGCAATAGACCTGTCACTTGTTCTGGTAACTGTAATGTGTTTCTTTGTTTTTAATTTTATTACTAACTTTTATTTGAACTTTTTAATGACGTTTACTTATATGGACAATAGTTGAAGGCTACATGCTAATGTTTTAATGTATCATTTACTTATATCAATATCATTAATAAATTACTGTAACTAATTTAATTTAATGTTTTAATTTTCAAATAGTTAAAATAAAATAGTTACAATAGTTATTGCTATGGTTCCAAAACTGGTCCAAAGAACTGTACATTTTTACTGTTATTGGTACTGATTACTGAAATTTTGGTATTGTGACACTAGTCGGCAGCATGTATAAAATCACACCAATTCACTGGCTGACTGTGTTAGTGTCACCCTCTGAGATTTCACCTCACTGTTGCCTCAAAAGGATGCGTCTCTGCCATCAGACTTCTACGATGGAAGTCATAGCAGTAGTGAAGGAGTATTGCAGAGTTATGCAGCATCTCATTTCCTAGTCAGGGAATCAGGGTAACATACTTAACCAAGACGTTATCACCCTGAGAAGATAACCTCTGAAAAGAAGCAACACTTCTAGCAGAGTGAGCTCAAATGCCAAGAGGCGAAGATAAGCACGAGAAATTGCATCCTTCACCAAATGCATCATCCTTTGTTTCAAAGTGGCAACACGCTTGTTGCAGCCACCAAAACAAACAAACAACTGATGAGATTTACGCCACTGCGTAATAGCTCATTCTCCAGTGACTCAGAGGGCGGAGGAGAAAATGACTGCAACACAACAACTTGTGAAATTAAGTGGAAGAAGCTTAGGTATGTAACCTGGCTTTGGTCGCAACAAAACCTTCACAAGAGCAAAATCTTTTCCAAATGAATTCTCAGACAAGGCCTGGACAACAACACAACCGCACTGCGTTTCAGATCTCCGTCCACACTACACGACCGAATATGCATGTCACATAACCATTCATGCACACTGGGCATGCGAGATTGCGCGTACAAGTGTAAAAAGGAAATTGGTTGTTCACTCTGCAGTTGGTTGCTATTCACAGACCAGCCGGTACAACAACGAGTATGATGGGGAGGAAAAGCAAGGATGCCTTTGTGTGGACAGATGAGAGGTGGAATTGTTTTCTCAAAGTAACAAACGACTACACTGTCGTCGAGGCTGGTCTGTTATTGTCTTCTAGTAGCGTAATGGTCATATGGTAGGGGCTTAACGAATCAGGGAAGGATATGCAATGATCTAGAAGACCCAATCAGGGAGCGAATGTGGGCAGCCATGCCTTCATTTTCAAAAGTCTCCATTTTTGTCCGTCTACACTGAAATGCAACACCAGAGTTTTCAAACTAAAATGGGGTCTGCAGCATTTCCATTTTCGCGGGGCGAAAACTCCGGACCCAGGCATAACCGCAGCAAAAGTTATGCGTTTTAAAACAAAAACACGCTAGTGAAAACGTAGCCTAAGGCTACTCAAACAATAACATGGAGACAGAACTGCAAGTTTTGCTGACTTTGTGGTCCTTTTTTAGCAGCCATTGGCTACGTTTACATGCACAACTTTTGTTTCAATCAGACTGAATTCCTTCTGATTGATGAATCAGAACGTAGTGTTTACATGAACGCTTAACATGTGATCGGGTTGATGTGCGCGTTTAAATGTCACAAGCTTCAAATCGGAATAGATTTTTTGACTTGCGCACACTGCACAAATATAAAGAGTTTCCTGCTGTTTCCTGCTATTTTCCTACATTGGTTATTTTTTTTGTTTTAAACAGCAGACTTAAATGAACTGTATGTAAGATTGTGGCCAAAACTGGTACTGCAATCACTTTCAAATTACTGTAGAGCAGTGTATCCCCTCCCCCTTCCCCCTGACTCGAGGTTGCCAGATAGGCTGCAGGATTCAGCAGGAACATAGGCTGACACGTTTGTAGCTGCAGCTGTGCTAACTAGAGCAGAGCTGGCAACCCGGATGCTGAAACACAACTGACTTCGTGATTGGTAGATAGGTGGAGGGTGGCGCTTCAGGCCAAAACACAACATGACAACATCAACATCAGTTGAGGGCTGCAACTATCACTTTTAAATGACAATATCCTGGCCGTACTACTGTTGTCAGTGATATAAGTATTTGAAATGAACATGATTTCTTAATGTCTAGTGACACATCAGGGCCATTTTATGATTAATGGAAATACATTTCTTACATACAGCTCCTTTAATATTTATCCATTTCTGGTCATAATTTGGAGACAATGAGCATATGAACCGTTGTGCCGAGATGCTTATATTTATAACGCTGTAAAAATGCCCCTCCCCGCGTCGTCTGTGGATGAGAATCTGAAACAAGGACTGGTGGGACGTTGTCCTGCTCCACTTCACAGACGCAGAGTGAAAGGAGAATTTAAGAATGACGGGACATTTATATGACACTTAAGGGGCCGTTCACATATCGCATCTAAAAACGCATGGAAGGCGCGGCTACACCGCTGTCTCCTTTCCAAAGTGCTTGCGCTCCCGTGGCGTCTGTCGTGTGTCTACATTTGAAATAATGAACTTGAGCGTGCAAAAGACACGATATGTGAATGGCCCCTTATTCAACAGGAACAACAGCTCATTCCGTGCGTCATACATCATTACGCTATTTCAACGTCATTGCACAATGCACATGCGCAGTCCTTTCAGTTTCGGTTTTCAATCTGATTAAGTGTTTACATGTTCTCTCGATCGGATTAGAAAAGGAATAAACCACCCCTTTCAATCAGATCGAAATTTCATTCGGATTGAGCTCAATCGGATTGATTAAGGTGTTTACATGAATGCTTTTCAGTCCGATTGAGCCGTCAATCCGATTACTGATGGATTATTTGGTTGCATGTAAACGTAGCCCTTGTGCAGTTAAAATCTGCATTTTATAATACTGCAGCTGCCTACATGCGCAAGAGGCAAGCTATTATTAGAGAAATCGGCAACAATTGGCAACTGTTTATACTTGTCTGTGAATGCCCAGTGTGCATGAATGGTCCTGTGACATGCGTTTTTGGTCAATTGGGTGGATGGAGATCTTTTCTGAAACACGGGGAAACACCAGTATAGATGAGGATCGTTTTCATTTTAAAATACTGTGTTAAACCGAAAACGCACTAGTGTGGACATAGCCCAAGACTATAGATAAGTTTCAAGAAGGAACACAAGCAGTGCGAAAAGGCTTCACCCATGTCATCCCATGCATGAAACAGGAGACAAGTGAATGCTTCCCTAAAGAAACACCATCAACTGGTGCATGCTCATCAACAATCTACACTACATATATCTGAAGTGAGCTGGAACCACACCTGCAGAAAAAATAGCTCCTGAAGGAATACCAGCACTGTAGCACTCTCTGCACCACAATGCAAATAGTCACCTAGCGTAGAACCTCCTAGTAGAGGGATTCTTACATTTAAACTGGTCTTTGTGATCTCCAACAAATGACCAAAATGAATCAGTCAGCCCTGTACAAAGGCTAAAACTAAATTTTTCATATTTTTGGTTGGGAATACCACACACCGCCCCTAGTCTGGGAGAGTAAGGGTTAGGGTTAGCCTGGACTTCCTTCATAAGCAACCTACTGACAAAGGCGTCTGTCATAATCATGACAACAAACTCTGTCTAAAGGAACTCTATTTGGCAAGATTTACTACCGCTATGCACCAGGGCAAACAAGCCTCTTTTAGCGTTAAAAGACTACTGTCAGGATTTACTGAAGACACAGTAAGAAATTAGAGCTGAAACGGCGTGGAAAGGGTTATTTCTGTGGCTGATCTTATTGCATATGCATTTCTAGGAGTTTCCCTTTCAGATACAGTATTTATGGGAGGAGAGTCTTTAAAGTCATTGCAATGTGAGCAATTTAAAGAGCTGTTAAGAGCGGCTTGAGCATGACGAACACCCAAGCACTTAACACTCTTTACGTGTGTCCTTACTCGTGTTACTTCCTGAATAAGAAACATCTGATGAGCGATGGCATGTCCTGTGGGCGCGAGCACCATCAGTCAATGAATTGGTGTGATTCTATTCAGGCTTCAGGGATTCATTGCACTTGGAGGGTGTTCTCATAGCATCAGCTACTGACGAAGCATCAAAAGCATACATCCTTAATTTACACTTGCAGTGAACTACAACGCTTACACTCAAGAGACCTCTCAACCCTCAACACTGATGCAAGCAAATTTAGTAGATACAGTGCATGCATACAATTTAAATCGATTGCTGTATTTCACAGTTAAACCTCAGTTAAACAGATTGCATTGTGTAGAGAGCGTATTTAGCCTAATAGTAAAAATATTTAAACAAAAACTCCAAGTTCAGTTGCTTCAAGGTTTTATATAAAGTGAACACAGCTTACCTCTTCCTAGTCTTTTTCCTTGGTGAAGGTCATCTCTGTGCACTTTAAAAACCAGCAACTCCGACTCAAAGCCTGGAGAACATGAAGACTCCTCCGCAAATCCACACAAAAGGACCTAATTTGAAACATATTAAATGTTGTAACATTTACACATTTTGAAATTTACATTTGGATTATTTAATCACTTCCAGCACAACAGCAGTATATGTGGGCTAAACTGTGGATCATTTCCCATTGTTTTGCCACAAATGACTACATCTTTCAAATTACATGGATTTTTTTGTCAGTCAGACACAACCGTGTTGGAGGATTATATGTTTGTGCGGATTATTTTGTTTTGTAAACGAGGCACAGTGTACATGGAGAGTTCACAAATAAACTTTTGTTGACAGATGAAGCGTCATGTCTAGAAAAACTTTCCAATGTAATTTAAATGAATTAGATGTTTCATTAGTAAAATGTGAAGTTGCACATTATTGGTGCAGAAACTGCAGATATTTTATGTATTTGTAAATGAAGCACCACAATCACACACTGGTTACATCATGTCATAACAAAAGTTAACAAAAGTCGGTAACACTTTATTTTACAGTGTCCTTGTTACATATGTTACATGTACTTACCATAGAAATAACAGTAAATTATGCATAATTACATGTAACTGACCCTCAACCAAATCCTAATCCTACCCTAAACCTATAGTAAGTACATGTAGTTGCTTAATATTTCTCAGTACTTAAATATATAATTACACTGTAACAATGACACCTTAAAATAAAGTGAAACCCTAAAGTCTTAAAACGATACTTGGTTACTCACGTAACCTCGGTTCTCTCTAGAGAGGGAACGAGTATTGCGTAAGCTGTGCTTACGCAGCGGGAAAAGCCTTCTTTTCTCGAGATACTGAAACCAAAAATTATCCTTAATTTCATATATTGTCAACGCAGTGCGGCTGCAGGCAGCTGAGCTAGAGCGGCATACTGCGCGCTCATTGGCTGCCGCGCGGCAACTGCTTAAGCCTACCAGTGAGCCTGGCGTGACGTCACGCCCAATGAGGGCGCGCGCGACCTCGCGCGTCACAGCCCGCCAGAATGGGCGGCGTCAGAGCGTATATAAGGAAGGCTCGTAGGCTATATTCTCTGTTTTCTGTCGACTGAAGCGACACGAGCGATAGGCTCAGCACGGTCAGGGAACGCAATACTCGTTCCCTCTCTAGAGAGAACCGAGGTTACGTGAGTAACCAAGTATCGTTCTCTTACGAGAGGTTCTCTCGTATTGCGTAAGCTGTGCTTACGCAGCGGGAACCCTTTGTCCACGCCGTGCGAGCCTAACAATCACATATGACTCATAGAAAAAACATAGAGGTGATTAAAACAGGTGGCCAGCGGTGCGGGCCAGCGCATGTTCATAAGCACACATAGGGAAAAAACACAGAACGGCACTGCCGGTTCATATAACTGATACCCTGAGCGTGCAGCTCAACAGACAAGCTAATCGGTAATACAGCCTGACCCTTGGGCAGGACATGAAACACGACTAGACTGACAGAAGTTTAGCCTGCATAGCGGGAACTTCCAGGTTATAAAACCTAACAAATGTGGAGGGGGACGCCCAGCCCGCCGCCCTACAAATGTCGTCAATGGAAACCCCACTGGACCATGCCCACGATGAGGCCATGCTAGTGGTAGGATGCTATTTGTGACCCACTCTCTCAGTCGCTCCCTCCAGTTTCTGTAGATGGAAGCTTCTGTAATAGCTTGACATAAATATATATACTGTATCTTGGCACACTTCGAGAGATCTGAAGCTTCTCACGCTTCCAGGGGAGATCTGATCTCTCTTCAGCGTGGGCTATAACTTCGAGCAGCTCATCGTACGCGGGGCAGGCTGGGAGGGCTCATTAAACATTTCTTCACCTTCCGCAGCCACATCCTGCTCTTCCTGGCTAGAAGCTGGATCAGATGACTCGTTTAGAGAAAGCACATCTGCATCTACCTCGATCAAATTCCACTGCCAGCTCAACCTGCGATCCCCAAGTTCAGAGTCTTTGCTGGGCCTCAGCTGCAGCAGCTTCTGAACTGTGGGGTGCAGACGCATGTCCTAACTAGATGTACCGCACGGCGGTACAAAATATGACCGCCGTTCAGGCCTGCACTGGCTTTCCACAAAAAGAAATGACGTGGAGCAATTTGGCTGTATTGCGTGTTTATGTATATACCTAAAAAAAGTAGTAGTATGTGCATGTCTGTCTGTGTGTGTGTGTATGTGTATGTGTGTGTGTTTGTGTATGTGTGTGTCTGTGTGTGTGTGTGTCTGTGCGTGTATGTATGCGTGCGTATATGTGTGTGCGCATGTGTGTTTGTGTGTGTGTCTGTGCATGTGGATTTGTATGTGTGTGTGTATGGGTGTGTGTCTGTGCATGTGGATGTCAGTGTGTGTGCATGCTTGCGTTTGTTTGTATTCCTGCATGTGTGTGTGTGTGACAGTTAGGGTTGCCAACTTCAGAAAAGGAAAATGCGGGACAATCGTGGTTATTTATAGGAAAATGAGGGACACTCAAAATATTTGTACTGTATCACACAGTGTACGTCATTTCAGTGTCTGCAGTTAAGTTTATGTTTAAAAGGTTATCAGACATAAACACATTTGTATTGCTTAACCTATTTATGTATTTAATTCTAAAAATAATTTGAATGTCATACATGAAAAAAGTCACATTACAAACAAACCATAGTTCAAAATAACAGCATTTATCTAAAATAGAAAGCTTTTTTAACATTATACACTAGGCTTACAGTTCAAAAGTTTGGGGTTAGTAAGATTATTTTTTGGGAAAAAAAATAAAGAAAGTAATTGCCTACTTTTATTCAGCAAGGATGCATTACATTAATCAAAAGTGACAGTTAAGATAATGTTACAAAAGCTTTCTATGTACTTTCTAAAAGCTTTAAAAAATTAATAATAATCAGAAATGTTTTTTGAGCATATTATTCCCTCAGGTAGATTACATGTTTTCTTGCGTGGCTGGATGTTAGACTCATGAACAATAATCACGTTGTTTGCATTCGCCAAAATTGATTAGCCGAAATCAAAACGTGGACAGTGAAAGGAAATTACCATTAGCGCGAGACGAGTCCGGCTTGAAGCGGAAGCGACCAGACGGCAGAGGATGTTCGCAAATCAAACAATGATTTGTCTCAAAACAGTGATTAAAAAAGCTGTGATTGGATGATGACAGGTGTCGGTGATCATTCTCAAGTGTCGTGGTCAGCACTGCTGCTGTTGCTGTTGTATCAGTCAGTGGTTTATCAGCTTGTCAAAAAACGGGACACGGGAGGTCACGCAAGGGACAAATAAATTAGGCCCAAAATACGGGACGTCCCGCCTAATTCGGGACAGTTGGCAACCTTAGTGACAGTATCATCCTAAACCAGCAACCCTTCGCTCAACACCACCATCTACAGGCCGATTAGTGTACAGTCACTAAATGTGCACATAAATGAATTTATTTTATACCCCCCCATGGATGAAATTCTACGAAACTTAGCATACCCCCAGAGGATGTCAAGTTAATCATACACATGAAATATGGTGCAGTTCTGAACATCTCAACTGAAGATAGGGGCGATTAAAGCAGAATAATATTGCATTTTAATTTTTTATGGGAGGGGCACAAATGAGTGATTATGGGCTAGGTTGATGTGGGCCCTTAAGAGCAACATACCATAAAAATGTCTTCATCCTCGGTGCCACGGTTCAGGTAGTTATTTAGGAAAAACTGCATTTTTTGGGTTTGGGGGGGCCCAGCGCGGGGGGGGGGGGTGGCCCCCGGGGACCAAACGAAATTTTTCCGTAAAAGTCTAGTGGGGCTACATGCCCACCAAATTTCATGTTCCCCGGTGTTTCGGTGTCCCTGGTATCGTTGACGAAAAATTCAGTAGATGACGAAAAAAAAACGAAAAAAAAACTTTGACAATCCCTATATGACCGCTTTCGCTAGCTACGCTAGCGGCGGTCATAATTAGGGGTTGGAATCTCTAGGCACCTTCGATTCGATTACGATTCAGAGGGTAACGATTATCGATGCATCTTTTTTTTTTTTTTTGTGACTACTTGGTACTTTTAAAGCAAAGTATTTATGATGACCCATAAAGAAGTTACTTCCAATACTTCCTATATTAATTTTATTAATAAAAAAAAAATGGAAGTGATTTGGCAAGTCAACTGTAAGGTTACATTTGCCAGCATATGTCCCAACATTGCAAAGAACTAACAGGAAAATTAATGTGTGCCTATAGCAGCATACTTGTAATAAATGAACACAAACTTCAGCATATTCTGAATCTCTATCATTTAATAATAGACTTCTAACCAACATCCTCCTGTTATTTCCAATGAGCAATATAATCCTTCAGACAAAAAAAAAAACATTTCGCTGTAGCAAAATAACAAACAGTTTTCGTTCACAAATATAGAATTATGTACCAGCAGCTCTCATACAAACATAATGCTTGTGGACTTAAGCATACTCTGAATAATTAGTAACATACAAAGCCGCTCTTATACACAACTAAATAATAAAGAGTTATGACTTGAAATGTTTGCTGTATACCACAATCAAAAACAGCTTATACAAAAAAAGTGAATGAACATCTGCAGAGAGCACAGTCAAAGTGTAGCTTTTTGTGACTGGCATTGCACATATTACAGGGCAGTATAACGTACGTATAACAGATCGGTTTACAGCATATTGATGTGAAATTAATTGGATTTTCATGTTTTTAGATTGAAATTATGGGTCTGGGACAAGGGAAAATCAGGTATTAATAAGGTATTTGACTTGTTTTAATATGATGACTTTTTAAACTACTTCTATATAACAAAAGGAAAAAAGCGGAAGTCTGTTCTGGGACAGAAAAAACAAATCAACCCCTTTTTTCATGACTTCTATATAATAAAAGAAAAAAAGGCAGAAGTCTACTTTGAGAAATAAAAAACAAATCAACCACTGCAACATAAACATGACTGAAATTAAAATTTCGCAATCTCTGTCCAACCACTTATAATATAAAAAAGTACACTGAGGCAACGGCAACACATATGATTTTTTTCTCTCCCTTAAGATGATTGATATTCATTTTTGGATGTGAATGTCAAAATGTTTAGCGTTGTATTTCTCACTCTTAGCCCTCAACTTCATCTTAACATTCCCAGAATGTAATTTCAAATAAAATCAGCTTCAAAATATTTTTTTTCCCCACAAATTAGTTAAGGGACCTTCAAATGTTGCACATAGAACATATTCTCTGAATAAGGAGAAAACTATCAGACACTAATAAATACATCCAAAGCTTTTGGAATATGCCCTGATATAAGGTATATAAAGTCCTACCTTACAAAGAAAAATAATAAAAATTTTCGTTGTCTCCATTCGAAGCAAAATGTCTCAAAAGTCCTTCAGGGATTATACTTTCTTATTGGTTTTGAAGAGCGTCAATTCCTTGAGTTCCCCAAAATGCATGCAGATGGGGTGTTTATTATCTTTATAGGATGTGGAGTGCCAAAGTGTGGAGTGCCAAAAAAAAATCTGACTTGACTGGAACTGTAATGTCTATTTGGTTTTGGGTTCATGGTTCCTGTCTTGTCATGTGATGCCCTCATGTGATCATGTCATGTGCTTCCCTAGTCTCTTGTGTCATGTTGTCATTGGTTAATTGTCTTGATTATATTCACAGGTGTGGCTTGTTTAGTCATTTAGTCTTTGTGTATTTAAGCCCTCATGTTTGCTCTGTTATATTGTAATTTATTGAGGTATGTATACTGTTCTATGTTTACAGGTCAAGTTTTGGTCATGGTTTGTTTTTGATTTTGTTCATACTTTTTTTTTCATGTTTTTGGATCTTTGGACACTGTAAATAAACTGCACTTGGTTTCTCTTCATCATCTTCGTCTGCTTCCACGTCAGCTATGTTACAGGAACCAAGGAGGTATATCATATAAGCTGTATCTATAAGCATTTTCAATAACCACAATAAGGGTGGTTTCTGGGCTCACATATTTTTCATGCAGACACCACAGAAATAAGTGATGAGGAACACAGCAAACAGTTCCAGAGTGTTGCAATGTGCAAAACAAAAAAAACAAAAAAAACAAGAAAAAGATTAAGTTTCCTTTTTACAGGATTGTAGTTATTCTCAATTTTTTTTAATTTTTTATTTATTTTTATTTTTATTGCTAACATGCACTGTTTAAAACTCTTAAGATGGTCAGCGAACTTAGAAATCTGTGAGCTCTAAATAGTGATAAAAAAATAAATAAATAAAAACTAAATCCATGACCTATTTTTGTCATTCGTAATCTCTCGCCTGTAATTCGTCTTCCATCGACCTACATTTGCAGCAGATTTTTCGACTGGTAACTCGCAGCTTTCAAAACAGAATAATTATAAGTGGTGTCCATTTCTGCAGTGAATTGAAATATAGAAAGTATAGAAAATCTTATCCAAATATTTACAATAAAATGAAATAATCATCCAAAACATAAGTAATTGCAATTTCAGTCTTGTCGTCTTTTCCTAAAAGTGGACAGCTTTAGAATGATATTGTTTGGATATATGGATCAAGGAAGACGGTGGTGGGGAAAGAAACTAATCCTCACATTACTGGATGTACAGCATGAGTGATTATGTAGTTTTTTATTTATTTTTTGGGGTAATTATCTTTGCAGTCCTGGAGAGATGAAGAACGAGGAGTGAGGACGCTTCCAGGGGAGCGATGAGCGCCTCTACATCGATCACAATAATTGTTTTACTTTTGCAGTTTAAATAAACCATATACCTACTTCAACAAGGCAACTTGCTTTATTATCATTTATTATGAATTTCATACATTCCCACAAAATAATCTGTGTTAATGTTAGTTAATAATAATCCAGCTGTTCACTGTTTGTTCATGTTAGCTCACAGACACAGTGCATTAACTAATGTTAACAAATACAACCTTTGATTTTAATAACCTATTAGTAAATGTTGAAATTAATATTAACTAAGATTGATAAATGTTGTAGAAGGACCACACGAGGGGTCTGATAGCGAGAGATTTACAGTGCAAAAGCTCCAATCCCTGAGCCTCATATGACCATTACCGGAAGCCCGTTTATAAAGTTATAAATATATGGATATTTTCTTACACAAACATGGCTTCGCTTCAAAAGGCCTTTATTAACCCCAGGAGTCATATGGATTACTTTTATGATTGATGGATGCATTTTTATGGACTTCGAAACAGAAAGTAATTGTTTCTCCCAACTGGGGATGAATATAATTTCACAATTCACACACACACACACACACACACACACACACACTTTGAATATTGGTGTTATCATCTGTAATAAATTGCTTATACTCTATAAAACATATATTTGTAATATTAAACAAATCACTGATTAAACATTAAGATCTACTGGATTAATTGATAGTCAAATGTATTCAAATGAACAACAACAGATGCAAAATAGAAAGTTTAATGTTCATAACATTATGAAAGGCAATTACTTTATAAGAAAAGTAAATAAAGATTAAACATTAAAAGAGTGAAAAGTTAAGTTGTGATTTTGAATCTTGTAATAAATCAACAGAACAGATTCTGAAATGTTTGAAAAACAGTACATTTATGATGATCTTTTGTGAGATTTTAATGTTCAGCAAATGTGAAAAAAGATATAAATGATTAATGAACTAAGATGTAAGGCCCTGTTCACACATTTAACCTTGTTTACTTCTTCACATCAGGACTGGGCAAAGGGTCGACAGATGAATCTTTGCAGACAGAATGAATACCCAAATCCTCCAAGTCAATGACCAGGGTTGCTGTGCCAGTTGCTGGAGGTTTACCTGCACACAAGCAGACATTAAAAAAGGGCCATGACAGCAATAATTATTCTCTTAAAAAAGAAACAACACTTACCATCATCCACGGTCAAAATGATAGCTGTGTATTTGCCATCTTTGACAAAGGGAGATTCTCTATCCGTAGGCCTCTTGACTTTAATCATTACAGTGTCTTGATCTACACTCAGCCAGCCGGCAGGATCACTGCCAACTTTATACCTGGAAGGAACCAAAACATACAGGTTAAAACTAGAAATATTCAGCAAGAACATCTTAATGTTAGTTTGACAAAGTCTTATCTGGTAGTTTAAAATCATTTGATGTTCAAAGGATATGCAGGCATGCTGTAATTTTAATTCTGGGTAGAAGAGATTTGACATTGGAAGGTGTTACGTATTCCCTGGCTTTGTGGTTCGTGTGTTATGTTAATTGGACTTTTAGTTTTTTCACCCTTTTCTATTCCTGTTTCCAGTGTGCCATTTTTGTAGTCCTTTGTAGTTTTTCAAGTTGATTGGTTCTGTGATCATTCACAGGCGTGTCTTCTTTTCAGTGTTTCTTATTGTGGCGAGCAGGGCCAAGAGCCGTGGGAATATAAAGCGTGTGCTAATGAGCGTGTGCTTAAAGGGATGGTTCGCCTGCACTAAGACATCCGGCAGATATCTCTAAATAAGCTCTACCTTTAATAATGTTCAACCAAGGGAAAAAAGCTTCTGGGGGGTGTTTGGCTCGAGGTCATGGTGCATAGTGCTTTAATGAGCGTGTGCTAATGAGCGTGTGCTAATGAGTTGAAGATTTGCTATTATGTTTATTTTGTTATTAAACTCTTTGCATTTAGATCCAGCTCTCTGTTTGGTCAGCGTTAAAGAAGGAATATAGGCAGGGTGGCCAATGGCCGATGACTTGAGAATTGACCGTCCATAAATACTTTTTTACTGGCTGTGAATGGGCCAAACCAGGCAGTTATGACACTAAAATATTAGATACCAGTGAACATTCTCTATTCAAATTTTGATACCACAGTTAAAACTACTAACCTAAATAATATTAATTTAAAACATTATTAAAGACAAGTAAACAGTCAGTAATAAAATAACAAAGATACAAATTAAATAAACTGTGTTTTTCTTATAGGTCTAACAGTAGTAAAGTAAAGAGTAAAAAAAATCTAATGTAAAATACTGCATAGTCTTCACTGTATAAATTAAATATAGATTAATCCATATTAAAGTTACAAAACTTATTTAGTCAAGAGCAGAGAGTGATTTTTTTTTCATTTGTTGATAATTTGTTTGATTAACATTATAAGGATTATTAGTGCACGGATCCAATATACTGATACTGACACACATGCATTTTCTTTCTTAACTTTTTACATTCGCCTAAGACATAACCGACTATGGACACTCACAGAGACAGGCATTTTTTTACATAATGTTGTGGGAATTTGTCATTTCAAGCGCAAGACGTGAAAGACAGCTCAAATTAGTATTTGACAAGTTCATCAATGCAGATCTATAGTATTTTTATTGTTCGCTTTAAGATCTGGAAATCTCTAAAGAAAGTGGTCAGAATTTTCAAATGGGATAATGAAATTTTCTAATATTTCTCACATTATCTTCTCTGATTTTCCAGTCACGGTAATAACAGCTGTGCCAGTGGTTACATAACCGCTTCCTTTCATGTCAGTAGCCGTAATTAACACAGTATATCTGGAAAATGTCTGAAAAGAAAGATGTTTTCATGTGAGTTTGTTTACATGAAATTATTCTTCACTAATGTGAGATCCATTCATCATTTCTCACCTCTCTGTCCAAGCCTAAAGCATTCACACGAATTCCTCCAGTAACAGAGTTGATTGTAAACAGGTTTGGTTTTGGCAATTCTGGATCTTGCTTGATGATTGAGTAACTGATAATACCATTGTTAGTTTTTGGATCATCTGCATCAGTGGCTGTGACTGTCATAAACTCATGACCTTCAGTGAGAGAAGAAGAAAGACTGATTCAGTGAAACTGAAGAGGCATTTGGGGGAAAAAACTGCTAAACATTTCATTGAGAAACTGCATCATACACCTACCTATATCAGCAGCTTCAGTAACACTTCCATTGAATTGTTTTTGTGTAAAAACAGGCTTATTATCATTCAGGTCCAGCACATTTACAATAATTTCCATTGGCGCTTCTACAATATTCTCACCTACAGTCGCATGAGCTACAAGCTAAAGACAGGAGAAGAGATACAGGCATGTTAAAGGTGCATTGTGTAATATTTATGAGGATCTGTTGACAGAAATGCATTATAATATACATAAATAACTATGTTTTGAGTGGTCTATAAAGACCTTACAAAATTAACCGTTATGTTTTTATCACCTTGAATTAGAATGAGCCATTTCTATCTACATTGATTCACAACCGAACCGCTAGATGTCACTAAAATCTACACAATGCACCTTTAAGAGACAAATATCTGAGGTTGTTTTAAAACACAAATAAATTAGAGTTGTAGTTTTATATTTCCATGTCTGTTAGCTTTGATACGTCAATATGCAAGTGTAGTTATAACTTAAATTTTACTAATTACAATAAATGTACAGTATCTTCAAACATGAAAAGTAAACTGTGTCAAGCTATTTCACAAGGCCTTTTTTCTTTATACTTTTTTATCTTAGCTTTTAAAGAACTAAGAACGAACAGATAATCCAATGCTGAAATGCACAAAAAAATCAACTTACTCTGTATGAAGCTTTTTTTTCTCTGTCGAGTGGTTGAGTCACAAACAGATCCCCTGATAATCTTCCTATAGTAAAAGTCCCCTTAGGCTCCAGATCCGCTCCTTCACCTGTGATCCTGTATTCCATCCGAGCTTCCTTAGAATAGTCTGACCTTATCTAAATACAGAAAGCAATAAGATACAATAACAGAATATGTTAATAAGAAACATAACAAAAGTTGTCAATAACAGACAAATCTCTTTCTCATTCATCTAATTCATGACTTTCTCTCACCTGGACCAGTAGATCTGGGAAAGGACCACTGCCCTCCTCAAGTATATTGACTGGAGGAATAACCCAACTTCCTCTCTTTGCTCTCTTCAGACCCGAAGACGACTTTGGAAACATCAGAACCAGATCATCAGAGGGAGATTCCATCTGAAAATGTTAGTAAAAGACAATGAGCAACAAAACATTTTTGTTTACAGTTAAACACAGCACACAAACCATCAAATATCTGTATAATTGCATCTTTAGAATCAGAAATAACTTTATTGCCAAGTATGCTTACAACACAAGGAATTTGTCTTCATGACAGAAGCTTCCAGTGCACAGACAGAAAGACACAGATTACAAAAATAATATAGCCTATATAAATTAGTGCTGTTAGCGATAACGCATGTGATTAATTTCAAAACCCTTAACACGTTAAAATAATTTAACACAATTAACCAAAATAACTTACGTGAAGTACGTCATTAACGTAATTTTCGTCACACAGATCACACTGAGCATCTACAAGTATCTGTAACCCTGGTAGGAGGAAATTTCCCCGATTCTGCATCTCTGTTTGCAATCAGATCATTTTAAACCGTTAAACTCTGTGAAAGTTTTCAGTGATCCAGTAATCAAATTCATTCAACAATCAGTCCAAAACAGCGCTAATGTAAAGAAGGCCAGGCTGATTACATCAGAGATATCAGAGAGAATAGAGACTCACATTGTGTTTTCAGGGCTGCCAACTTTTGAGTTTAGCTTGGAGTGAGATTTTTTTTTTTTGGCGAGGGGGAGGGGGGGGGGTATGTAAAAACAAATATTGCATCACAATAAGTGTAATTGTGATTGTCAAAACATTTGGTAACTAAATAGAATTTTATGAAGTTTAGTGACAACATGTTACAATGTTTACATTGTACAATGACTGGTATAGGATACAGTTTTTATTATTGCTTGACAAATTTCAAGATTTCAATTCCATTCTTGTGATTTGATTCCGATTTTGATTCAATATTGACTAATTTGGATACATGTTTATTTTAAATTTTATTTAAAAATATAATCTCACCTAATGCTGTAAACATAGAGGGCCTGTAACGGTCACCAGCTGGAGTGCCCTTGAGAGCCACCAGAGGGCACTCCACATAAGACTATCACTCACAAACTACATTTCCCATAACTCACTGCCCGGACTCATTATCACTGATCACATTCACCTGTACCTCATTCACTGATTGCATTCACCTGTGTCTCATCCTGTTAGTCTGTCTATTTATACCATGTTCATTCATTCACTCACCGCGAAGTCTTGTTTGTGTCACACTGCATTTCTGAGCATTCTCCTAGTTTTCGTGTTTCTTGGTTCTTGATATCTTGCCCTGTTCCCTGGATTACTCTCTTGCCTCTGGTCCCTGCCTGCCTGCCTGCCTGTTTGTTTGTTTTGTTTGTTTCTTTGTTTTGACTACCTGCCTGTGTATGACCCTAGCCTGTACTTTGGATTACGCCTCTGGATTGCCCCAGCCAATAAAGCTGCATTTGGATCTCCTACTTCGTGTCTCTGAGCAGTTTCGTGACAGAAGACTTCGCCACACCCAGATCCAGCAGCAATGACAAACATGGACCCAGTAACTAAACTCTGCTCCATCTTCCAGGATGGTCGCCCCATAGAGGACTATGTGGGTGAGTTTGTGGCTTGTTGCCACCTGGCCCCACTGGACGACAGGGAACTCAAGGATTGTTTTTGGATGGGACTGGATCAGGACGTGAGTTTTTATTTGCCCGAGGTTGACCCCAGATGGACTCTGGCTCAATATATAGATTTTGTTTTGCTATTTTGTGGGTCTCCCTTCATAGTGGGCGAGGTTGAGCCCGCACCTCACGTCGCTTCTGCTGATCTAGAGACTGTTCACGTCGCTTCTGCTGATCCAGAGACTGTTCACGTCGCTTCTGCTGATCCAGAGACTGTTCACGTCGCTTCTGCTGATCCAGAGACTGTTCACGTCGCTTCTGCTGATCCAGAGACTGTTCACGTCGCTTCTGCTGATCCAGAGACTGTTCACGTCGCTTCTGCTGATCTAGAGACTGTTCACGTCGCTTCTGCCGAGCCAGAGCCAGAGCTTCACGTCAGTCCTGCCGAGCCAGAGCCAGAGCTTCACGTCAGTCCTGCCGAGCCAGAGCCAGAGCTTCACGTCAGTCCTGCCGAGCCAGAGCCAGAGCTTCACGTCAGTCCTGCCGAGCCAGAGCCAGAGCTTCACGTCAGTCCTGCCGAGCCAGAGCCAGAGCTTCACGTCAGTCCTGCCGAGCCAGAGCTTCACGTCAGTCCTGCCGAGCCAGAGCTTCACGTCAGTCCTGCCGAGCCAGAGCCAGAGCTTCACGTCAGTCCTGCCAAGCCAGAGCCAGAGCTTCACGTCAGTCCTGCCGAGCCAGAGCCAGAGCTTCACGTCAGTCCTGCCGAGCCAGAGCCAGAGCTTCACGTCACGTCTGCCCGTCCAGAGTCTCGTCTCGCCGAGACTGAAATTGTTCCTGAGCCTGAATCTGATACTGATCCTGAGCCTGAATCTGTTCCTCTTCCTGCGCCTGTGTCCTCGGACAAGATGGCCGACTCCACGCCTATGTCCTCGGACAAGATGGCCGACTCCACGCCTGTGTCCTCGGACAAGATGGCCGACTCCACGCCTGTGTCCTCGGACAAGATGGCCGACTCCACGCCTGTGTCTTCGGACAAAATGGCCGACTCCACGCCTGTGTCCTCGGACAAGATGGCCGACTCCACGCCTGTGTCCTCGGACAAGATGGCCGACTCCACGCCTGTGTCCTCGGACAAGATGGCCGACTCCACGCCTGTGTCCTCGGACAAGATGGCCGACTCCACGCCTGTGTCCTCGGACAAGATGGCCGACTCCACGCCTGTGTCTTCGGACAAGATGGCCGACTCCACGCCTGTGTCTTCGGACAAGATGGCCGACTCCACGCCTGTGTCTTCGGACAAGATGGCCGACTCCACGCCTGTGTCTTCGGACAAGATGGCCGACTCCACGCCTGTGTCTTCGGACAAGATGGCCGACTCCACGCCTGTGTCTTCGGACAAGATGGCCGACTCCACGCCTGTGTCTTCGGACAAGATGGCCGACTCCACGCCTGTGTCTTCGGACAAGATGGCCGACTCCACGCCTGTGTCTTCGGACAAGATGGCCACCGCATCCCCTGAGCCCGTTCCTGTTCCTGTTCTTGAGCCCGTTCATGTTCCTGAACCGTTGGATCCGCCTGAAGGGTCGTCTCCGCCCCGGCCGCCTGAAGGGTCGTCTCCGCCCCGGCCGCCTGCTCAGCCTGCTCCGCCCCGGCCGCCTGCACTGCCTGCTCCGCCACGGCCGCCTGAACAGCCTGCTCCGCCCTGGCCGCCTGCACAGCCTGCTCCGCCCTGGCCGCCTGCACAGCCTGCTCCGCCCTGGTCGCCTGCACAGCCTGCTCCGCCCTGGTCGCCTGCACAGCCTGCTCCGCCCTGGTCGCCTGCACAGCCTGATCCGCCCTGGTCGCCTGCACAGCCTGATCCGCCCTGGTCGCCTGCACAGCCTGATCCGCCCTGGTCGCCTGCACAGCCTGATCCGCCCTGGTCGCCTGCACAGCCTGATCCGCCCTGGTCGCCTGCACAGCCTGATCCGCCCTGGTCGCCTGCACAGCCTGATCCGCCCTGGTCGCCTGCACAGCCTGATCCGCCCTGGTCGCCTGCACAGCCTGATCCGCCCTGGCCTCCCATCCTGCCGCAGTCTCCAGGTCCTCTGCCGCTCCACGGGCCTGGCCCTCCATCCCGCCCCCGGGTCCGCCTCCGCTCCACCTCCCTCCTGGACAATGTTAGGAGCGTCTGGAATCCGCTCCTTAGAGGGGGGGCTATGTAACGGTCACCAGCTGGAGTGCCCTTGAGAGCCACCAGAGGGCACTCCACATAAGACTATCACTCACAAACTACATTTCCCATAACTCACTGCCCGGACTCATTATCACTGATCACATTCACCTGTACCTCATTCACTGATTGCATTCACCTGTGTCTCATCCTGTTAGTCTGTCTATTTATACCATGTTCATTCATTCACTCACCGCGAAGTCTTGTTTGTGTCACACTGCATTTCTGAGCATTCTCCTAGTTTTCGTGTTTCTTGGTTCTTGATATCTTGCCCTGTTCCCTGGATTACTCTCTTGCCTCTGGTCCCTGCCTGCCTGCCTGCCTGTTTGTTTGTTTTGTTTGTTTCTTTGTTTTGACTACCTGCCTGTGTATGACCCTAGCCTGTACTTTGGATTACGCCTCTGGATTGCCCCAGCCAATAAAGCTGCATTTGGATCTCCTACTTCGTGTCTCTGAGCAGTTTCGTGACAGGGCCCAATCTGCTGGTATTATTAAAGGTTAAAAATAACATTAAATTAAATATAATGCAGTTTTTGTTATAATAACAATTATTTAATGACATAAGTAAAAATATAATAAATATGTAATATAGTGCTCAGCAAAATCTCCTCTCTAACTATTTTTTCTATTCAATTAACATGCTATGGTCGTTAAATGGCTTTCCTGAGGTAAATGTAACGTTATGTGACATAATTGTTCTCCTGCTGTTATATTGACCTCTTTCCGTGGTTGAAAAACACTAATTGGTCGATATTATGTATACTTTCGGTAAGTTGTACTGCATCTTTAAATAAAAAAGTAACAGGTGATCGGTTCACGTGCACTTGAACTGAGGCGCTCAGCGATCTGTCACGTCACATTTACAAGCGCCAAACGTATTTTTGTCTGAATTTCGTAATAAAATTGACGGAATCTAAGAGCTGAGAATTAGTTTAATATTAAAAGTACCTCTTTGCTCCACAATTTTTCTGTACGTGAGAAAATGGATGTGTGGCGTGAGAGCGTGTGAAAAGTGTCAATTGCGTGAGTCTCACGCTCAATGCGTGAGAGTTGGCAGCCCTGTGTTTTTACTCATTCCAGTGTGAGCTTTGCTTAAACACACGAGCTCTGTCATATTCTGTGATTGTTTCTGAAGAGCGCAGTTTTGGTGACGTACAGGAGTCGTACAGTAAGTGTGTGAGAGTCTGTTATATTGATGCACAAACAACAAACTGTGTATGTGTGCTCTCGATCACCGATCGCATGCTGCATTTCTGTACAGACACATTTCAGTTTACAAACACACTCAGGATAATGTTTGCTGTGTTTAGTAATTGTACGTTTATGCAGTCAGGTCAAGGTGGTTGATTTAGGTTTTTTGGCTTCTCCATGTGGTCCTGTTCGGTATTGTAGTTTGGCTCATTTAAAATGTAAAAAAGCTCTTTGTTGTTGCTCTGTATACATACTATACACTGTGGAATCGTTTTTTTTTCTGTAATGTTTTTTTTTTTTCTTCATGGGTGCTTTGGTGTGCATAATTTTATTATATAATAGTAATTATATGGAATCCTTATATCATTTGGTTATTTGGTGTCCCTTTGGAGTCTCCAAGGGTCCTTGAGGCTTGCAGAAAATAGTTTTGTGAGAATCACCCTTCAATCTGATTGTTTACTTTTCTGGATTTAGCAAATTATGATAAAATGAATGTTAAACAAGATAAATGGCATATGCTTCATTTCACAATAAGTGTGTGATTAATTCAATTAAAAATACAAAATAGACAATATGTGTATGTACATGTGTTATGTACAAATGCAAGGGAATGTGAATGAAAGGTATGATATGCTAATTAAATATAAGTATAAATAGTGTTGTGTATTTGCACATGTTTATTGCCCAGTGGGGGCATTTACTGTTCATGAACTGTTCACTGCCTGAGGAAACAACTTTTCTTGATTCTGGCTGTTCTGGTGCTCATTGGTCTGTAGCGCCGGCCAGACGGAAACTGGGAATTTTCCCAGGAATTGGGGTGGATGTGAGGAATCCAGAGTGATTTTGCCAGCCCTTTTACTCACTCTGGATAAGTACAGTTCTTGGAGAGTGGGAAGGGGTGTACCGATGATTCTCTCGGCAGTCCGGACTAACCTCTGTAGTCTTCTGAGGTCTGATTGGGTAGCTGAGCTGAAGCAGACAATAATAGAAGTGCAGAGGAAAGACTCTATGGGCCCTATCATACACCCGGCTAGTTTCAGCCTGACGCAGTTTTCATTTTCTCCTCCTGCTCCATGTTGTTTAAATAGCAAATGCATTTGTGCTCATCTATTCGCCCATGGGCTGCTGGTCTGAGAACGAGGTGTGTTCAGGCGCATTGTTGGCGCGTTGCTATTTTGAGGAACTGAGATAGACTGTGCCATTGACAAACTGAAACCTGGTCTAAAGTCAATGGCGCAGTATTTTTTTTGTTATTTCAAGAGCGCATTAGTAACATGAGCCTCGACAACACGCTTACACTCTGCTTATTACACACACACTCTGCTTATTACACACACAGGGATGCGCAGCAGCACACAAACATGCCAAATATTTAAAATAAAAGGATTACAATGTAAAAGATTATTATTGTGTACATAAAGATATGGTGGAATCCGGCTTGTCCCGTAGATGATCTGCTTGTGCGATTTAACCTTTAACTTTTGCATGAGCAGATCCGTTTCCTCGCTTTTAAAGGGAATGGGAGATGAGACTCTGATTGGTTTATTGCACGTAAAGCCCAAAACACACCCATTACTCATTAAGAGAATAGAGACAACCCTTTTGGATCATGTGCCGGGCGTGCCGACCATTTGTCCCGTCGTTAATTTGGCAAAAGTGGATTCAGACACGCCATAAGTGCACTAGAGCCGCGTGCTTTAGACCATGTGATTAGATAGGTAAAATATGGTCCAACGACTGCAGAGTAGAACTGCAGAATCAGGTTGAACTTCCTCAGGTCATCCGCAAACATCAGGAGCTTGACTGAAGAGTCTTTGGTGCTGCAGTCGTTGATGTACAGGGAGAAGAGCAGTGGGGAGAGCACACACCCCTGGGGGGCGCCAGTACTGATTGCACAGGTGTTGGGCGGGAATTTCCCCAGTCTCACTAGCTAGCTGTCAGAAAGCTGGTGATTCATTGACAGATGGAGCTAGGAACAGAAAACTGGTATAGTTTGGTCTGGAGGAAATCTGGAAAGGATAGTGTTGATGGTGATGGTGAAGTCCACAAATAGGATCCTCACATAACATCTTGACAGTCCCCAGTCTGTTGTGGGATTTAGTGCAGTCCCATGTTGAATGCATCATCCACAGACCCGTTTGGTCAATAAGAGAAAAACTGAAGGGGGTCCAGCAAGGGTCCTGTGATGTCCTTCAGGTGGGCCAACACCAGTCTTTAAAATGAATTCATTTCTTCATGAACTTTTTGAAGTGATATAGTGGTAGTTGCATGGACTGTCAATGGAGGGACAGAAAGCTCTCAGAGTTCATTTAAACTGGCTACCACTCGCTGCTCGCATCAAGTTCAAGGCATTGACGCTTGCTTACAGATCTATCACAGGCTCAGCTCCTCCTACTTTCACTCACTCCTACGAGTCTACATCCCTACGAGAAGCCTACGATTGATCAACGAGCGACGTCTCGTGGTTCCATCACAGAAAGCCACAAAATCACTTTCCAGAACATTCTCATTCACAGTTCCACGCTGGTGGAACGCTCTCCCCACCTTCATCCGGAATGCAGAATCCCTGACAACTTTCAAAAGACAGCTGAAAACCCATCTCTTCTGTGAGCACTTAACCTCATAAAAAAATAAAAAAATAAAAAATAAAATTCTCTCCTTTTTCCTTCTTCCTTTAAATCCTCGCTTATCGGGCTTATGCTACTCTGAACAATGCCTGAACTTCGTATTGTGAGCACTTCTTGCGTTGTTTTTTCCTCTTCACGATGACTTGCTTAATTTAGTCCTAATTTGTAAGTCGCTTTGGACAAAAGCGTCTGCTAAATGACTAAATGTAAATGTATGGTGGTGGAAGGGTAGTGATGCAAAACAGAGGAAGAGATATAAGAGGCCAATAACAGGCACATTTTTGATTAAATAAAGGCCACTATAATGGACCATATTCTCAATCATGGCCTTACTGTAGTGCTGGGTAAACTCTTTGTGCGTTTTGGCCGTTCGTTTGCACGACAACGGTATTTTGGGTGCCTGAAAACGCAAAAGTTTTGAAAAAAAGTTTCAAAGTACACGTTTTTGAAAACAGTCTCCTTGTAAACAACAAAAACGCGAATCTCTGAAGATGATGACGTCATGCGCATGTCACGATCCACACACAAAAACAAGGGTAGGATCCAAATTGCAGTATATTTATTAAGGGCCAATCCGTTACATCATAATCCAGTCCATGCAGAGGTCAAAATCCAATGAAGCAATCCAACACAAGAACAAAACAAGACACAGACACAGACAAGAACTGACCTAAGAAGTGGTGTGATACATACAAGGACTCCGTCACAAACACTAAAACAGACAGGGTATTTATACACAGAACCTAAATGATAATGGGGAACAGCTGAGTGCAATGATACAGTGATGGGTACAGACAAGGATTGTGGGGAATGCAGTTCATAATGTGAATGACACCGTGGGGAAGGAGGACCTCTAGTGGACACCCGGGAACACAAACCCAACACTGTGACAGCGCATGCGTATTACGTGTTCAGTATATAGTGTTTTATCGCCATATAATGGCCTGGCAGCAGAATACAGGGTTTTTAATCGTTTTCGTGGATCCATGTGAATGGGGAAAGGAAAACTTCTCCGTTTTAAACATATCGCTGTCGTTTAAACACCCATATGTACACAAGATAACAAAGGGCTGAGGAACAGGTGTGGGTAATGAATCACTATGGCAACAAACAAAACAGCAATGGAAACAAAAGCAAACAGGACAGGCTTGTACTGTACTGACAGCAGTTTCTGGAAGGAACTTGTTTGTACCTGTGGAGAGGAGATGTTCATGACCGTGTCCATGTGATGGTCCTCATGATGATGATGGACACGCTCAACTCTGACAGATACCGTGTGCTTCTTGCCACTGGAGTCCCAAGCGTCCACAGAAAACACCTTGTGGCCTTCATGAAGAGTCACTTGTCTCTTCAGCGTTACAGTCCCATACGTGTCCACATCAAGACGCTTGTCAGAGGACTGGAAGAGCGTTCTTGTTCTTCCATCGCATGCATTAAAAATGACTGTCAGAAAAAGAGATTCAATTGGCACAATAAATCATCTTGTCACATACGTAAACCTGGAGTGGGGAACAAGACACTGTGTCAGTAGCAGATGCTATGGGAACACCCTCCAGGTGTGACGATGATCTGAAATAGTACTGTCAAAAGTACCAGTACGTCAACGTTGTGATTAGTCAATGAATCAGTGTTACCAAGTTGATTCTTAATTTAACATTTTTTAAATCAATCCAGTACCCACTGATAGAACGTGATATCAGCTACATTGTTTATAAAGGGAGCGCTCTTTGCTCAGTTTCTGTGTATAATGTTTGCCCTACTCCATCACGCCAGACATGGTGATAAAGTCAGTGGAGTTAGTGATCTGTGCTTGAACACTTTACGTGTATCTCTGCTTGGACACAGAGATGCACACCTTTAAAAAAAGCATAGTGTTGCTGGAAATTCTAACAAAACACAGGCGGATAGTTCAATTCCTGAATAAGAGAAATCTGTGGAGCGATCGCGTGTCCTTTTGAGGCATGACTCAGCGGGAGGGTGTCCTTTAAAGCATCAGCTACTGATGCAGCATCAAGTGAATCTATGAACATTTATTTATTGCATACATCATTAATCAAAACTTATTTGTGAGATACAATACTTAAACTTGAGTGAGACCCTTAATGTTGACTCTGATCAAAGCAAATTTAGTGGATGTACAGTATAAAATGTGATTGAATGTTGCAGATCACAGTTAAACCAGTTTAATTAGAAGAACTAGTTCATTTAGATATCTGATTGCATTGGGTAAGGCATTAATTTGCCAAATACTAAAAATATATAAACAAAAACTCAAAGTTCAGTTGCTTCAAGGTTTTATTTAAAGAGAACACAGCTTACCTCTTCCTAGTCTTTTTCCTTGGTGAAGGTCATCTCTGTGCACTTTAAAAACCAGCGACTCCGACTCAAAGCCTGGAGAACATGAAGACTCCTCCGCAAATCCACATACAAACACCTAATTTGAAACATATTAAATCCCTTTATGTAATATATACACTTGATATTTCCCATTTTTCAATTGCTAGCAAGCATCAGTCAATAGTGACACCACTTTTTAAAAGTAAATAATTTTTAATTTTTGTTCTGTTTAAAGCCACAGTCTGCTTTACCAACAGGAATCTTGGCCAATCGGTTAATCTCAAGTCTCCAAATTTTCTGAAACCACTGCACAGATGTCTTAAAAATATGAATAACACCTTTTCACTTTATTGACCTTACTACCTTTGCTAGAGTTTTGAAAGAATGAGTTGATTTGAGACATTTATGACGCATTTTGGTAGTTCCCATGAAGACTCTTCCGCAAATCCACATAAAAATACCTAATTTGAAACAGATTAAATCCCTTCATGTAATACACTTGATATTTCCAGGCTTAGGCCCAGAGAATGTGTAGTTGGCATATTCTAGTTATGGAGGCGATATGATTCTTCCCATTAGCATCCCTGTGGCATTAGCTGTTGTGCCAATTGGTAAGATGTTGAAAAAGTGAACTAACTATTGAGAAATGTGTCCTAGCAACTGTTGAAAATTTAAAAAAAAAATAAAATAAAAAAAAATGAAAAAGCTGATCCGCAAATGCTTCGGTTTCGCTGACTGTGTGAAAAGTTTTGACAGTGTCACTTCACTTTTTACCAATGCATTATTTGTAATCTAAAAAAACAACAACAAAAAACACTGCATTACATGCTGCAGATAAATTCAAATAAGAAACCTAAAATAAATCAATAACATTAAATTAAAAATTTGTTTCTTTTCACATATGGGTACTCTTGTCCCAGTGGAACCTAATTTACAGACCAAGTGTGAATAACTACAAGCATATCACCCTGTTTGCACTCAGTTTGCAATTGTAAAGCAAACTTTTTTACAAAACACGTAATAAACACAATTAGACATTTGGAAAACACTGCCATTCAAAATGCCACACTCTACTGTGTATATAATAAATATTTTTTAATTAGATTTTCATGTTTTTAGATTGAAAGCACAAGGGGAAATCGGGCATTATAAGGCATTTGAAAAGACTTGTAAAAAATGTTTAGTTTTAATATTAAAATGTATTAATGACTTCTATATAATAAATGGAAAAACAGACAGAAGTCTGTTAGTTTTTTAGTTTTAGTTTGTTTGTTTTTTTTGGGGGGGGGGGGGGGGGTGTCAACCCCTTAAACATATGAGTGACTGAAATTTTACTTTCCCAAACTCTGTCTAATTACTGATAATATAAAAATGCAAAAAATGTTTAGCATTTATTTCTCACTCTCACTCCTGATATATAAATCCTATATAACTCCAGTATATAAAATCCTACCTTGCAAAGGAAAACAACAACTGCCAATCGCACAGTTTTCATTGTCTCTCAAAAGTCCTTCACGGATTCCTTTCTTGTTGGTTTTGAAGATTGTGCAGCTATTTCATCGCTTGCGTTCCCCAACATGCATGCAGATGGGGAGTTTGTTAACTTTATAGTGGAGTTTTCCTAAGGGTGTGGCATATGTAGTTATGCAATGTGGCAAGAAAAATAATATAACTTGACTGGAACCAATGAGGTGTAAGACTTGATTTTCCTGCTAAGACTTAGGCTGAGATAAAACGCACCCCGCAATAAAAGGCACACTGGAGAGAAGACCTCAGAGAAAGAGCACAGGACACTGTCTTGCCCAAACTCTTCTCCTTCCTTATCTTATCCCGCTTTCCCTGATTCATTGTATACACAATATATTTGTACAAACCTTTTGTTCTGGTCTGTGTATATAAGAGTGATTGGCAGAGCAATCTTGGGAACCTGTAACCAGAAAACCCCCATGCAGTGCCGAGTCAGTGTCTACACTCGAAACACACTCACACACCACTCTGTGTCTCTGTCAGGTACATTTCTTATACTCTTAGAGTTATACTTTATTTATTCTGTATGATTCTGAAATTATTTTTTTCTAGTATAGATTAATGTGGAGTCTGGTGTTACCTCTAATCTCTGTCCAGGATAGATCAAACTGAAGGCACTAATGAATGAAGCATGAGGCACATCATTAAGGAGACCTTCTGATTTCTGACGGTACGGATCCACTTGTCCGTGCAACACTTCTGTCGCGCCACACTCCACTTTATTCCTATGGGTGACATCAAGCGACTTTAACCCGCCCACAAAGCATCCCGGGAAGGCGGCGCTTCATTTGGAAAAATGCTGTGTGTCAAAAAGCTGGCCGATGCCCATCTTTATGCAAATGAATCCATTGAACGCTATGCGACTATCCAATAGAAGCAGAGCACATGGAGACTGGGCGAATCATGAACCGCTGTCTCAAACCACGCCCATAGCGGTAAACTTGAGGAATGCGCATCAACGTACAAATAAGGGGAGGCATCACGACACCACGCTTCAGTCGTGTCACAAAAGTGGATCCGTTCCATGACTATCACTGACGGTACAGATCCACTTTTGCGACTCGACTGACGCGTGGTGTCGTGATGCTTCCCCTTATTTGTACGTTGATGGGCGTTTACTGCTATGGGCATGGTTTTGACCAAGCGGAAAATGTTACATATTAGAACAGAGGACCTGCGAAAGACTCCCCCCCCCCCCCCCCCCAGCATTTTTCCAAATGAAGCGCCGCCTTCCCGGAATGCTTTGCGGGTGCGTCAAAGTTGCATGACGTCACCCATAGGAATATAGTGGAGTGCGGCGAGACAGAAGTGTCGCACGGACAAGTGGATCTGCACCGTGACTATCACTGAGAGTTGCAGCTCGCGACTATTAAAAAAAGTACACCTTTTGTTATGAGTAAGAAGAGAGCGGCCACTTAAGGGTAAAATAGTTCAACCCGCTCACATTAAATGCGTCTCTATAGCATGCATTGTGTTTATCGTGCAATTTATAAGCGAAAATTAATTTTACGTGCATATGATACGCATGGGTAGGTTTAGTAGTGGTGTGGGTATATACGTTTGGGTAGGATTAGTGGTGTAGGCACTATATGTAGTATTACACGCAATAAAGTGATAACATGCACGCGATAACTGCGTATCATATACATGTAAAAACTAATTTTCGCGTATAAATTGCACAATAAACACAATGCGTGCTATAGACACGCATTTTCATGAGCATCGCATCCTCTAGTTTGTGTCCGTGAGCGCACATTCGTGACGTGCAGTCTCAAAGATACCGGGTCCCTTAATGAACAAATAATTGAAAGTATGGGATACCCAAAATATACAAACATCTATTTTACTATTTTAAACTATTTTAAACATTGTCTTTACTAACTTTCTGGGCCAGCAAGTTTCAATTACATAGAAGCCTATAGAAGCCTATGGAGGAGTGAGACAGCTCTCAGATTTCATAAAAAATATCTTAAATTGTTTTCCGAAGATGAACGAAAGTCTTACGGGGTTGGAAGAACATGAGGGTAAGAAATTACTGACAGAACTTTAATTTTTGGGTGAACTAACCCTTTAAAGTGGATAAATGATGTAATATTTCCTTCAGCTGAGACACTTCAGATGCACACTGTTCAACATGTTGGTTTTGAATTGCTTGAAATATGACTGGAATCACTTCAAAAAAGGAAAATACAGTCCAATGTCTGCAAGTCTGTCATATTGGCTACATAAAATTATAATGAGAACATCATAACTGTGTGTTTGGGACATGGATTTAAAGGTGAGATTTTTTTTGGAAATCAGGCTCTTTTCATAATTATATAAAATTTTGGGTAACACTTTATTTTACAGTGTCCTTGGTACATGTTACATGTACATGCATCCCAATCCTTATCCTACCCTAACCCTATAGTAAGTACATGTAGTTTCTCAATATTACTCAGTACTTAAATATATAATTACTTTGTCACAATGATACCTTAAAATAAAGTGTAACCAAATTTTATTTAGATTTATAGGCCAATATATAGCAGTTATTGGCTTTCAAATATAAAGAATTATCAGAATCGGACAAAATATTTATATCAGTGCATCCCTAGTTTTTTTTTTTTCTCTGCGTTTGAGGCTTTGGACCACATCTATAAGTGAATAAGTAAGTGAATAAAGTAGATGAATTAGGATTGAATTATTATAACTAGCAATTTAATTACAGCCTTAGTTTTGTTTTTGTTTTGTTTTTTGCAAAGAAGGAATATATTAAAATAGATTGAGGAACTGCTGTTGAAACCAGATCATTGAAAAGAGGAATTTAAACACTAAACAGATTGTTCAGATGCAATTGTGGTCAGAATCTTTAAACATTTGATTTATGTGGTTTTCTCCAAGACCAGATGGTTCTGAGGAAGTCAACACTTCTCCAGTGTCAGCATGGAGAAACATGCGAAAACAGGGAACAAACTGTTTTAACCCTGTAAGACTTCAAATAAGGGTTACTTTAACACAATGGCAATTTCTTAAACTGGATTTTGAAATTAAATTTGGACCAGATTTTGACTTGCTCTGTAATGTTACCAAACCATCATCACTGGTGTTACTCAGTTTCTCAGTCTCAGTTATTGAGTATAGGCTCATAAGCAGTTGTTCTGTTGTTTAAAGAGAGAGATGCTTCACCACTGAGTTCCTGTGGCCTCTGGTGGTAGAACTAAGAATTACACACACAGAAATAAGATTTTTAGGTTAACAAATACAACTTTTGATTTTAATGATGATGTTAGCAAATGTTAGCATATGTTAGCATAATGATGATGTTAGCAAATGTTGAAATAACCATGAAGTAAGATTAATCAATGCTGTAGGTAACTTATAAAACCTTATTGTAAAGTGTTACTGGATTTTATGCTTTAGATTAATGTAATGTCATCAGTAAGAAGGCTGGATCAAATGTAAACTATGTTCAAAGGTTTAGGACCTTTTAAATGTTTTTGAAAGCAGTCTCTTCTGCTCACCAAGGCTGCATTTATTTGATCAAATACAGTAAAACTGTAATATTGTGAAATATTATTGCAATTTAAAATAACTGTTAAATTCTATTTTTTTTAAAAAAATGAATTTATAAAGTGTATCACGGTTTACATAAAACTTTTAGGCAGCACGGCTGTTTTTATAAATTTATAATAATCATAAATGTCAGAAACACAGGGTTAGGACTAGTGTGAAAACTTGAACACAGTCAAAAGGGTGAAACCAAATGCAGAAAACCAGATGACAGTTCTGGGAAATATCTTCAAATCTTTTATTTGATGAAAAGGAACGTCCAAACTTTCCTAGGATATATAAAAAAAAATAAACTCCAAAAAATGTCCACAAATAGTAAGACAACAGTTCCAAAAAGTAAATCCAAAAAAGTCCACAAAGTAAATCCAGAAGGAATTTGAAAAAAGTTCACAAATAGATCTGTGAGTACTCCAAACATTTCAAAGAGCAAAAGTCAATAAAACAAAACAAAGGAACCATACCAGGTACTAGTGATGTTACATTTGACACTGAAGCTTCAAAGCGCGTATCGAGTATGTAGCGCAATGTGACGAGGCGGAAGCCGAAGTAGAATCCATATGCAGTTGTTTATTAAAATCCACAGCAAACAAGACAAAATCGGCAGGCAGATAGCATAAACTTGAGGCAGGCAAAGGTAATACACAATGTGGCAGTCCAATCCAAACAACAGAGCAAAGGGATAATCCAAGAGGCAAAAACAGAACAAAGCAGGCAAAGGTCATAACCGATATACACAAGACAATGATAAGAGAACGCTCAGTAAGGCAGGAAAACTGGCAATACTTCGCGATGGCCTGTTAGCCAGGCCATGCTTAAATGTCTCTCAAACAGGAAGTAACCAGTGAAGCAGAGGGAGTGGCACACAGTCAGTACTCGGGAGAGGGCTCCCTCTGCTGGCGTGACGTTACAGAATCCCCCCCCCTAGGAGCGACTCCTGGCGCTCGACGAGGACGTCCCCGTGGTTGTGGTGCTGGACGATCGGGTCTGGCTCGATGAAAGTCTCTGATAAGTGATGGATCCAAGATGTCATGGGCAACTACCCAAGACCTCTCTTCAGATCCGTACCCCTCCCAGTCCACCAAATATTGGAGCTGACCCCCTCTCCTTCTTGAGTCCAACAACTCCTTTAGCAGGGGATCCATCAATGTCCAGCAGTGGAGGTGGCTCCAGGTTCTCAATGTTGGGGTCAGCACCCGGGTGAACCGGTTTAAGGAGTGAAACATGGAAGGAGGGAGAGACACGATAATTAGTGGGAAGCTCCAACTGGTATGTGACCTCATTTATCTGTCTTATTATTTTAAATGGGCCTACATACCTTGGGCTTAGTTTGTTGCTTGGTAGCCACAACTTGAGGTCCCGTGTGGAGAGCCAGACCCTTTGTCCAGGTTGGTAGGGAGGATGTTGGCGACGTCGTCTATTGGCCTGGATCTCTTGATTCCTGACAGCCCTTTGCAGACATACATGAGCAGTGTTCCACACCCTCTCGCTACGACGAATCCAGTCATCGACTGCAGGTACCATAGATGGTTCTCCTGACCACGGGAACATAGGGGGTTGGTATCCAAGCACACATTGAAATGGGGTGATACCAGTGGATGAGTGTCTTAAAGAGTTCTGCGCATACTCTGCCCATGGTAGAAATTCTGCCCAGCGATGCTGTTCATGACCACAGTATGACTGTAGATACCTGCCAATCTCTTGATTCAATCTTTCCACTTGACCGTTGGACTGAGGATGATATCCTGAGGTTAAGCTGACATTGATGTCCAGCTGTCTGCAGAAGGCTTTCCATACTTGTGATGTGAATTGTGTTCCTCTATCTGAAACAATATCTTCAGGTATGCCATAAACTCTGAAAACATGTTGGAACAGTGCTTGAGCAGTTTCCATGGCAGTGGGGAGGCCCTTCATAGGTATTAGACGGCAGGATTTTGAGAAGCGGTCAATGATAACTAGGACTGTTGTGAATTCAGTTGATGGAGGTAGATCGGTGACAAAGTCAATTGAAAGGTGTGACCAAGGTCGTTGAGGAATGGGCAAAGGCTGCAACAAACCAGAGGGTAATTGTTTGGGTGTTTTAGACTGAGCACAGATCGAGCAGGACTTGACATAGTTAGTCACATCTTTAATCATTGATGGCCACCAGAATGAATTTTGTGTGAGATAAAGAGTTCTTGAGATACCTGGATGACCTGAGCAGAGTGATGTGTGGACCCATTGCATGACTCTTGGACGAAGATTTACAGGAACATAGTGTTTGTTGGGGGGACAACCTGGTGGAGTTGGTTCATTCTGTTGTTCTCTTTGAATTTCCTCCATCAAATCCCATGTAACAGGTGCAATGATTACTGATGGTGGCAGAATGAATTCTGGCGTGGGTTCTGCTTGGGGATGATCATGTTGCCTGGATAGGGCATCAGCCTTGCTTTTTTTACTGCCAGGTCTGTAAGTTACGGTAAATTGGAATATTGTGAAGAAAAGTGACCAGCGTGCTTGTCGAGGATTTAGTCTTTTGGCACTCTTGACGTACTCAAGATTCTTATGGTCCGTGATAACCTGGAATGGGTGAGTGGAACCCTCCAGCCAGTGTCTCCATTCTTCTATTGCGGCTTTCATAGATAGAAGTTCCTTGTTGCCGACATCATAGTTGCGTTCTGCATCAGTGAGTTTTCTTAAAAAATATGCACAAGGATAGAGCTTGCCTGGCTGTCCATGGCGTTGAGAGAGCACTGCACCAATTCCATTGTCTGAAGCGTCAACTTCTACTACAAACGGCAAGTTGGGATCTGGATGTTTGAGGATGGGTGCTGTTGTGAAACTGTTCTTGAGTTTAGTGAAGGCTTGAGTGGCATTTTCAGTCCATTTTAATTTTGAAGGTTTACCTTTCAGCAGAGAAGTCAATGGAGCAGCTGTAATGCTATAGTTACGGATAAAGCGTCGATAGAAGTTGGCAAATCCTAAGAATCGCTGAAGTTCTTTTACTGTGGTTGGTTGGGGCCATTCAGTGACTGCTGTAATCTTCGAATTGTCCATCTCTACACCTTGATGGCTGATGTTATATCCCAGGAATGAGGTTCGCTTGACATGGAATTCACACTTCTCAGCTTTTACATAAAGTTGATTCTCTAGTAGCCTGAATAGCACAGTCCTGACATGGTCCTTATGTTCACTTTCAGACTTAGAGTAAATGAGAATATCGTCAATGTATGCAACAACATACTTGTTCAGGATGTCTCTGAAGATGTCATTGATGAATGACTGAAAGACTGCCGGTGCATTGGCTAGCCCATATGGCATGACCTGGTATTCATAGTGCCCCCTAGTGGTCAGAAATGCTGTTTTCCATTCATCCCCTTCTTTGATTCTGATGAGGTTGTAGGCGCTCCTGAGGTCTAACTTGGTGTAAATTGTTGCCTCTCTGAGCTGTTCTAGGGCAGAAGGTACTAATGGTAAAGGATACCTGAATTTAACGTTGACATTGTTCAAACCTCTGTAGTCAATGCAAGGCCGAAGTCCTCCATCCTTCTTTTCCACAAAAAAGAAGCCTGCAGCCGCTGGAGAAGTAGATGGACGAATGAAACCAGAACTGAGAGCTTCTTCAATGTATTCCTCCATGGCCTGAGTTTCTGGAAGTGATAGGGGATAGACCTTACTTTTGGGAGGCATCGCATTGGGCAGGAGGTCAATAGCACAATCCCAGGAACGATGAGGTGGAAGAATGGTCGCATTAGTCTTGCTGAAGACTTCTTGGAATTCTTGATAGCATGATAGGATGGTGACTGATTTAGAATCAGGACTTTCAATACTTGTGGATAAACACGGCTTGGTAACTATGGTGCTTAAACAGTGTGTATGGCAGAATTGTGACCATTGTGTAACCTCACCATGATGCCAAGATATGACTGGATCGTGAACCGATAGCCACGGGTATCCTAGGATGATTTCATGGCGTGGGGAATCAATCACGTAGAATGAGATGGTTTCCAGATGAAATAATCCTACTTGAAGTTGCATGGGTAGAGTTTGTTGTTTGATGCCATCTCCAATGGGCTTGTTGTTAACAGGATTAACTTTGAGTGGTGGATCACAGGGTTGTGTTTGGATGTTGAATTTCTTGATGATGTCTTGATGGATTAAATTCAATGCAGATCCGGAGTCAATCAACGCTGTGGAATCGATAGAGTCATTTTCAGTGGTAATCTTGACACTGATAGTGAGGAATTTAGTGTTAAAGAGAGAAAAATTGTCAACACTCACCCGGCTAGTAATGTTGGTTGTTTTCCGGGCTTTTAGTGGACACACAGCATTAACGTGGCCTGCCTCTCCACAGTAAAAACACAAGTTGTGTATCAGCCATCGTGATCTCTCCTCCATAGAGAGTTTGGTAACTCCTAACTGCATTGGTTCAGGGCTGGATGGTGCAGTAGGTAGGACTGGATTGGATATTTGGAAAGTTTGAGTAGTCGGAGTAATTTTCTGTGATGGTGACTTGGACTTAGCAGGGCTATTGCGCATGAGGTTATCAATCTTGATCGCGAGGTTCACATACTCTGAGAATGATTGGTTTTCTCCCTTGCACGCGAGTTCTGCTTGTAACTCAACATTCAAACTTCGTTGAAACACAGCTTTGAGTGCAACATCATTCCAACCACTTTGAGCAGCGATCGTTCTGAACTCTATGGCATAATCAGCGGCTGATCGGCGGCCTTGACTCAATTGCAAAAGTTGTGTTGAAACATCCATGCCTCCTGCTGGGTATTCAAACACATCTCTGATTTGTTGAATGAAGTATGCATAAGATCTTTGAATCATACTGTCAGTCTCCCAGACCGCTGCAGCCCAATCAATCGCTTTACCAGTTAACAGAGACATTAGAAAAGCACATTTCTTCTCATCAGATTCAAAATCATCCTTTTGGTGTTTGAAATAGATTTCTACTTGCCGGAGAAACCCCTTGCATTGCTCTGCTGAACCATCAAATTTATTGGGTAACGCAAAGCTTACCTTCTTAGGCATAGGAGGTGGTAACGAATGGAGATACTGCGTGAGGTATTCATTAGTAGCCTGTAGTTTGCCCAGCTGGTCTTGGTATCCCTTGAGGATGTCACTTTGATAAGAAAACGCTGTCTGTAGATTAGCAACTTCTGCTGGAGTCATCGTTGGCGAAGTATTATGTGACGAGGCGGAAGCCGAAGTAGAATCCATATGCAGTTGTTTATTAAAATCCACAGCAAACAAGACAAAATCGGCAGGCAGATAGCATAAACTTGAGGCAGGCAAAGGTAATACACAATGTGGCAGTCCAATCCAAACAACAGAGCAAAGGGATAATCCAAGAGGCAAAAACAGAACAAAGCAGGCAAAGGTCATAACCGATATACACAAGACAATGATAAGAGACCGCTCAGTAAGGCAGGAAAACTGGCAATACTTCACGATGGCCTGTTAGCCAGGCCATGCTTAAATGTCTCTCAAACAGGAAGTAACCAGTGAAGCAGAGGGAGTGGCACACAGTCAGTACTCGGGAGAGGGCTCCCTCTGCTGGCGTGACGTTACACGCAATTTCTCATGAAGCTCCGTGCCGGAGCACGTATTGTCAGAGAATGTATAATAAGGGGAGAACTTCCACTCTATGGAAGTAAAATAATGCCAAATGTTTTTGAAACAAAAAAGCCTGTTGAATTGCACTTCTTGTAACAATAGGCATTGCATTAACCATGGTTGCATTTTAATGCATCGTATTTTTAATGCTTGCATTTTTATGGGCTGAAATTCAACATGGTTAAATATTTAAGCTGTGAATATTTCAATTCAAAACATTTCAAACACATTTTCATTATTAAAAATTTAATAATCCATATTCACCTTTCATATTTCACTTTCCAAAATATTCAAACTGTTTAAAAATGCAACCTATAATATTCAACAGGCAATTTTCGACAAATCCACAAATTCATTGGTTCAAATTCGACAATAAATTCAACATCGACATCCAGGAACTGCAGGAAAAGCAGTAGATTGCCGAGCATACTCTCCATCTGCTGTTAGTCGACCTCACCAGCAGGAAGTGCAAAAGCGCGTGTTGTTGACGAAGACCAGCAACAGTTAGAGCAAGCCATTCATTCATAAAACTCATTCACCGCAATGTAAGTGTATTTGTGATTATTATGACGACTGTTTTATGTTAAATTCAGTGTCTTCATGGTTACTTTTCCTGTAGCCTACATGCATCTTTCTCTACCGTGAACGAGATTATAATGTTATTCCCCGATGCGGATGTACAGATCCAATGTTACATTTTTGAGGTTGACATATATTTCTCTTGGTTGTTTAGTTGCCTTAACTTTATATTGTGGCGATGTGCTGCATGAAGGCTATTAGGGTTTCCCTCAATACTTCAGGATTCCCCTGCTGGACATATAAAACGCTTAACATAGCTTAATGGACTAATTACAGTGATATAAACATAGACAGTATATAAACTGGACACAGCGACCCCATAGGTTTCAACGGAGAAAAGTGAAGTCAATTAGAAGCACTCACTTCCTGATGGCTGACCGTACTGCGCAGACTCAAACTGAGCTTGACGACGTAGATGTGACGTGAGCAACCCGTCTGTCTTCTAGTAGCTGTGCCGAGAGAAATCTGAATCATTCCCTTCCGAATCTTGCAGAGACGGAGAGTGTGAGTAGGAGCTGTCCATGAGCTGGAGCAGGAGCAACTTTTGCTAAGTATTCTGATTAATTATTTTGTCATTTTGCCTCCACGTCCCCCCGATTGCCCGCGAGCTTCTCCTCCTGTCCATACGGTAATCTCTCTACTGTGCGACAGAGAGTCTCATGGTTATGACGCAATCGTTAGCCTATTTTTACAAAAACTGCATCTACAGGGCCATGACGTAAGATACAAGGTAATGGAGCCTTTTATACATTTTCGGGTTTCTTTAGAAATAAATAATAGACAAATGGAGTCTTTAAACACCTCAGATGTAAAGTTATTCGCCGTCAAAGTGATGCCAAAATGAATGGGAGTCAGTGGAATGCTAACAGTAGGTGATGGTCTGCTAATCAATGGCGGCGCCCGGGGAAGCTTCAATGTTTTCCGAAACATTGGCCCCCTGGATATAAAAGATCAAACTCGCAGGCAAGCAGATGGACTCAGAATAACGCGCAAAGCTTAATGCTGAGCATTTCCCAGTGATAGACTGGCATAAACTTGGCTTGACGTTGGACATTCGCACATTTAGGGACCGTCTCTAAAGTGTATACGACTTTGGTATACACGTTTCTAACTTCAATAGCATTTGAATAGAACGACTTATAGTCATAAAACTAACTGTAAAGTGTTCATGTAGTGCATAATGCGCTCCCTTCGGATTTTTGATATTTATTCAAATAAATTGAAGTTTGATATTGAAGTTAAAAACGTGTATGCCAATGTTGTATGCAACTTTAGAGACAGTCCCTAAATGTGCGAATGTCCAATGTCAAGCCAATTTTACATTTAGGCTACATTTAGTCATTTAGCAGACGCTTTTATCCAAAGCGATTTACAGATAAACTTAACAATAGGAGGACAACAACAATATGCAAGTGCTATGACTCTTCCCAGTTTAAGCTAATGCAGTACACGTAGGCATGCTATATATATATATATAGAGAGAGAGAGAGAGAGAGAGAGAGAGAGAGAGGGGAGGGAGAGAGAGAGAGAGAGAGAGAGAGAGAGAATGAAGAGAAGAGAAGAGAAGAGAAGAGAAGAGAAGAGAAGAGAAGAGAAGAGAAGAGAAGAGAAGAGAAGAGAAGAGAAAGTGTTAGTATTAATTAGTATTAATTGATCAAGTGTTGATTTTGTGCCAGTATATCACCAACTGCTCAGCATGAAACTTTGCGTGCTATGTTCATATTCTGAGTCCATCTGCTTGCCTGTAGCCTATATAGTAGCCTACAGCCTACATCCCCAATAAGGTGCGAATTTGGTCTTTCATATCACTGCATTAGTCCATTAAGCTACGTTAAGCGTTTTGTCCCGACGGAAGGGGAATCCTTGAGTATGAGGTATTGAGGGAAACCGATTATAATCCCGTTCATGGTAGAGAAAGCTGATGACATGTAGGCTACACTGGGAAAGTAACATACAATGAAGTTATTGAATGAAACATAAACACAGCTTTTGTGTCTTTATCATCTTTTCCGCATATATACTGACACAGATAATCATTTTCATTTTATGAATGAATGGCTTGCTCTAACTGTTGCTGGTCTTCGTCAACAACACGCGCTTTTGCACTTCCTGCTGGTGAGGTCGACTAACAGCAGATGGAGAGTATGCTCGGCAATCTACTGCTTTTCCTGCAGTTCCTGGATGTCGATGTTGAATTTACTGTCGAATTTGAACCACTGAATCTGTAGAAGCGAATTTGCAAAGCGAAATAAAATGGACCGAAAATTGCCTGTTGAATATTATAGGTTGTATTTTTAAACAGTTTGAATATTTTGGAAAGTGAAATATGAAAGGTGAATATGGATTATTGAATTTTTAATATTGAAAATGTGTTTGAAATGTTTTGAATTGAAATATTCACAGCTTAAATATTCAACCATGTTGAATTTCAGCCCATAAAAATGCAAGCCCTAAAAATACAATGCATTAAAATGCAAGCATGGTTAATGCAATGCCTATTGTTACAAGAAGTGGAATTCAACAGGCTTTTTTGTTTCAAAAACATTTGGCATTATTTTACTTCCATACACTGTCAGTAAACTTCCGGCTTCTGAACTGGTTGCAGTTCCATTCTGGTTCCAAATGAGGGCGCTCACAGGGCGAGTGCAGAATGAATGGAGGTCTATGGAGCTATACCCCTCAAAATCCACTTTTCTCAGGATATAATTTTTTGTCTAGTAATTTGAATGTTGTATTCGAAAAGAGATGCAAAGAAATTACACATTGCTGGGTGTTAGATTTTTTAGAGTCACTTATTTGCTTTAAAAAGTCTTTTAAAATGTCAATGACGTCATACACATCGTACGACCAGAGATACTGCTTTACAGCAATCCTTCAGTCACTTTGGTGCTTTCGCGCTCTGCACTTTCTTTTCTCTCGAGGCATCGACAACACAGCTGACACAGGCAAACACACAACACAGCTGACACAGGTAAACACACGTGCTAGAAGAGTTTTTGTTTTGTTGTTTTAAAAGACCACGCGGAAAATACACACACACACACACAATGCCATCAAGCGGTATCTCTGGTCGTAATCAGTCCTTCACTGACCAATCAGCGTTCATTAACACGTGAATGCTTCACTTTCCGTGTCAGAGTGTTTGAACCCAGACCACTACTCTACAGGTTTTTGGAAGTTTAAGTCCATTTACTAAAAATGTTTTATATATATAAATAAGCCTATAGCCTATGTTACATGATCATATATTCTGACACATAAACAGCATAGAAACCATAAAATAATTAGACCAACATTTGCTTGCATCAATCAACTAAATGGTTGGTATTTTTATAATTAGTATTAATATAATTGTTACATTTAATTTACTGCCACACTTTAATATGTTAATTATATTATCAGAAAACTGAACATTTAGCGTTGTCAGGCTTTTATTTGAGCTTAATGGATAAAACAACAGTGCTGCGCACTCAGCTGCTCATACACATGGCTGCTGTAAATTTGCCACAAGATGGCGCTGTTTTCAACACTCTTGATGCTTCGAATCTTTTCCCGAAACATTCAGTGTTTCATGTGACTTCATTTGCCCATCCCTACCAGGTACACAAATTAGATTTATATAACTCCAAAAGAGGCACAGCAAGAGAATGACCTAAGCTGTGTCCCAATGTGAAGGCTGCATCCTCCGAAGGCCGTATTTGAAGGCCGATTGCGTCACAGCGGCGCGACGAAGGACGTCCCAATTCAAAGGCTGCATCCTTGGAAGGTCGCATTTGAAGGCCGATTGCGTCACCGCGGCGCGATGAAGGCTGTCCCAATTCAATTCTGCATCCTTGGAAGGCCGTATTCGAAGGAAGGTTGCGTCATCGCGCCGCGACGAAGGCTACCCTGATTCAAAACGACGCCAAATGCGCCCTTCGTTTCCCCGTGAAAGGAAGGATACATAAATGGACACTTAGCGGCCTATCCCACAGATATCATATAAAGGCTAGATGTCTTAAGGCGGAGTCACTTCCGGCATCACTGGCGGCCATCTTAACACAGGGAAGCTGTGAATTAAGGTGAGTGATCAGCACGCACACAAATCCTCTTATCTCGCTGAAATCTTGACGGATTTACAAACGGTTTGGTTTCTTACAAACGTTATTAACGTGGCTATAATTCCGAATGCTTGAACATGTATGTTATAATTATTCATATGTATGCAGTGTCATAGCTACATCTCTGACGTTTATAACAAACCAAACCGTTTGAAAATCGGTAGAAAATTGAGCAAGTTATGGTTATTTAAAAGTACATGCACCATGTTACGAGTGAGCGAGCACCCTGTGGTAAGATGGCCGCCGTGTGCGGACGTCGACCTCCATTGGCCAGCAGCGCGCACGAGACATCTAGCCTTTATATGACATCAATGGCCTATCCTACCCTATTCTACCCCATAAGTCATTGCGCGCCGTTGACGACAGCATTTATTTATTTATTTTTAAAGGCGGCCGAGACTAGAGATCGGTGGTGGACAGCAAATTCACATTTAAATGCAAGTATTATGTTTTCATTTACTCAAATAGATAGCGAAACCAGAGTTAAAGTTTATTATAAACTTCATCTTAACTCCTTCGTCACCATTGCGTGGCTTCATTTGTCAGGTAGTTTTAGGCAAAACTTGTGGTAATAACGTTATTAGTTTTTATATTTGTAATATTTGCACTAGTCTATCTCACTTGTGTATTATAAGAAATATCACTCACCCTATAAAGCCTAAAACAATAAGAAAAGCAGTTGATAAGGCAATGGGGTTTCACTTTTATGTGTTTTTGTAGTGCTGTCATGCAAGCTATGTGTTTTTAACCAAATTTGAGTATACAGAAATATTAAGTATATTTTGCATGTCTTGATGTGTCATATTTTGCAGTGTTAACAATGCACTTAAGATTGCACCAGTGTGTTAAGTACCCCTTTCTGCTTTTTTAGAACAATTCAGGAAAAAATGGGTCTGGGGAACGTAACTCCCATACAGGCACAAAATAATATATATATATATATATTATTACACACAAAAAATGTAAATTAATACACACATCTTTGTTGAAATGTATTGTGCTGTTGTTGTTAACAAGCCATGGTTCATTTGCTCTGCCTTAGGATTGCACGTGTCCTGGGACATGTGAGGGTGTGAGTAGGAAACCCACTGCTGAAACTTGCCCTGGTTTGTCCTCATGGATGAGGTGTTGGGACAGAGGCATTGCACCAACCCCCTGTCCTCATTGCCTCAATCCCTGAGGACAGACCAGGGCCGCGTTCAGCAGTGTGTGACCAAGAAGAGGAGGAGCCAGGGGCAGCACCCGCACCAGCACCCACACCAGCACGAGCACCAGCACCAGTATCAGCACCAGCACCAGCACCACGAAGAAGGCGAGACAGAGAGGATGAGTTTTTGGACTTGATTAGAGAAAACATGGGACTGCAGAGGCGAGGAGAGCACTGGAGAGGATGGACAGGCTATTTTCTCTTCTTGAAAGAATGATTGAGAAATATATATATATAAATATATATATAAAATATATATAAATATACATTCTTGTTTAACTTTTTTTCACTTATATTTTTTAAAAGGAAAAAAAATCTGTACATTTATTTATTTTTATGCAACTTTAAATGTGTAAATAAAAGAGAATTCATTGCTCTGGACATTGTTTATTTTTGTAATGACAGTCATAATTTCTACATGAAACAAATTCTTCTATACCTTTTTCCCCCCAACTATTTACAACATACGTTAAACATCTCAAAATCAACATAAACATTTAAATTTACAGTACATAAAATAAGAAAAAATTATGTAGACTTTTATTGAGCTGAGTGGGAGACCCTGGTGGTGCTGCTGGACCGGGATGGGCCTGGTAAGGCCTCCTGCTGGTGGAACATCATCTGGGATGGTCTCCAGAGTGTTTGACTGCATATTTTCACTATCCACTAAGTTGTCTACCAACAGGTTTGCAGGGCTGACTCATGGAATAAATATTGAGATACTTTATTACACTAAAGTACTTTTAATAACCACTAATACCGCATTGGGGAAAAACTACTAGTCATATATTTCAAACCTTAGTTAAGCAAAATTATCTTGCATACTCTAATGTACTTAAGGTATCAAGAGTAAAAGTAAAGGAATTCTGCAGGAAAAAAAACCTTGTCAGGGTTTTTATGATGTTTTGCATTTATATTACTGCATATGTTGCATTTTACTTCTGAATATTTTCAAGGTTGATACATTTAAACTATATACTTTTGTGTAGTTTAATGTAAAACAATGCATCATATTGTAAAATAACAATTTTGTAGTGTTGCTGTCCTGTGTGGGAAAATTACTTTGAGTATTAACGAAGTATGTAGTTCCTTACATACCACCACTGGTTATTTTGAAAATTAAAGTAACAAAATGTAGGCCTATTGTCACAATATTAACAAATTGTTGCTAACTACAGCTCCGCATCTGAAGCGCTCAGACCGGTCTAGCCTACGAGGATTGTTCTTGTCGCCTAGCAACAGTGACTGACAGCTGCCGATGAAGAGTCCATTCGCACTGGACTTTTTATATTCAACTGGGTTTTATATTTAAATAGGGTTGAAAACCTGTGTAAATATATTTACCATGGTCCATTTATGTGCATAATAAAAAGAATACACTAGCCTACAAAATCACATCAAGGTAAAATATAAATGAACATTTGAATCTTCGGCTAAGCCGAAAGTACATGACCTGAAACATCCTTAATACCATGTCCTCCAGTAAAAATGTAAAACATAAAAATGACAATAGGCAATTCTGGCTCCATAGCTGTTTACTCAATTATATCAAATGAATTGTCAGGATGGCAGCATACTCTCGCACCGTTGCTTGGCGCCTGGAGCAGTAATCGGGAACACCTGGCTGCGTAATTAGGAAATCCTACGGAGGCTACATGGTGCGTCCTTCGGAGAACGCATAGGCTGCATCATTTGAAGTCCGCGGCCTTCGAAAGATGCAGCCTTCACATTGGGACACAGCTAGAGTGAGGGAGAGAAACAGAGCACAACACAGGGCACACAAGCATTTTCTCACAACAGATTATATTAAAAGACCCTGGGACGTAACATTCATTATTAGTTCATGTCAACTAAGGTAGTTAACTGAAGTTTAAACTAAACCTTATTGTCACATTCACCGTCTGTCTTCCTCATCTGTGTGTGCACTACACTTCCCATCATCCTCCTTGGCACACCTGCACACCTGCACTCTATCAGCCATCATCATCATCACCTGCACTCCCTCGTTAACAAGCCCTATATATTCAGCACTCTCCCTTCACTCCTCGTCTGGTCTTGTCAATTCAAGACACACAGACTCCCTTCCTACAAGACTTACCTGAAAACCTACCTGAGATGATCCTCATCAGCATGTCTACCATCCATCTTCTGAGCCTTCATCTTCATCATCTGCAAAGAGAAAGAGAGACTTGATTATCATTCAGCTAAGCTTCATCCAATTATCTACTTCCTGTTTACTCACCTTTCACGCTGTGTCCGATCCATTCTGCTATTAAAATATCAAACTTACCATCTTGTCTGCTTCGTTTGTACGAAACCTGACACTTATTGTGAAGTGTTACCGTGTTTTGTTTGGGAAGGATTACATTAGGGGTCTGATAGCGAGAGATTTACAGTGCAAAAGCTCCAATCCCTGAGCCTCGTATAACCATTACCGGAAGCCCGTTTATAAAGTTATAAATATGGATATTTTTTCTTACACAAACGCATGGCTTCGCTTCAAAGGCCTTTATTAAAGGACAAGTTCGGTATTTTACACTTAAAGCCCTGTTTACAGATCGTTTCTGATGAAATAGAACGGTTAAGATCTAAATTTGGACACATGCTGCTGGCCCGGGAATTTCAGGTTTCTTTCGCTTCCCCCCCACCTACAGAACGGCTGCCTATGGGCACTGGAACAATCCTTCCTAAAACGCATTAAACTTTCGTTTACAAAGACGTGAAACTCACCGAGTAATCAGGGGTGTTCACTGATATGCTCACACAAAAATCGCTGCAAAAGATACTTTCCAACAGGTTTTATCATAGTTTTTGTCCAACTCCATTGACTTGTATTGGATGTGCTGTGAGGTACGGTATTACTCCGCCACCAACTGGGCTGGAGTGTCTATTATTCAAGCTCTCAATGGAAGAATGTACGGGTGTGAGGCGTTTGGAAAAATAGGTCCACAGTTTTACAACGAATGGTAAAACACCTGTTGGAAAGCATCTTTTGCAGCGATTTTTTTGTGAGCATATCAGTGAACACCCCTGACCACTCGGTGAGTTTCACGTCTTTGTAAACGAAAGTTTAATGCGTTTTAGGAAGGATTGTTCCAGTGCCCATATGCAGCCATTCTGTAGGTGGGGGGGGAAAGCGAAAGAAACCTAAAATTCAGCAGCATGTGTCCAAATTTTAATCTTAACCGTTCTATTTCATCAGAAACGATCTGTAAACAGGGCTTTAAGTGTAAAATACCGAACTTGTCCTTTAACCCCAGGAGTCAAGTCATCTTCATTTATACAGTGCTTTTAACAATATAGATTGTTTCAAAGCATCTTTACAGTGATAATAGGAGATTACAGTAACAGAGATTGTTTTGGATTTACAGCAGCTCTAGAATAAAGTTACTGTCCAGCTAAAGTTAGTTTTGATTGATTCACTTCAGTCGCAACGATCATTAGTTATTAACTTAGGGGCCGCTAACACGACACCGTTCTAACAGAAAACTCTAAAGTTCTTTCTGCACAAAATTCAAAAATGCGAACCCGTGAGGAGTCATATGGATTATTTTTATGATTGATGGATGCACTTTTATGATGGATAGATGCACTTTTATGGACTTCGAAACAGAAACAGCCATTCACTGCCATTGTAAAGCTTGGAAGAGCCAGGATATTTTTTAATATAACTATGATTGTATTCGTCTGAAAGAAGAAATGGTTTACCTAGGACACCTAGGATGGTTTGAGGGTAAATTATGGGATAATTTTCATTTTTGGGTGAACTAACCCTTTACATAGACATTTTGATTTGAACAGACATATAACAGACATTTTACAGTAATCTTGGTATATTGGTAAATGGGACTTGATTTAATAAAATAAAATCATGCTCATGTATTTTGAACTCTGTTTTCCCCATAAGTGAAGAATGAAAAAGAACAGAATACTGTGAGTATCGGGGCCATAACACCGTTTCAACACCGATTTTTACTCTCATTTGGCGCTTTGAACCCTGGCTAACGCCCATTTCACACATACTCCATTTGCAGTGCGTATGCGGTGCGTATTTTTTTCCGTACCCATGTTAACAGGTTAGAGCTTTCACACTGCACGAGGATGCAGTCCGGCGATCCGTTCCAGTTGCGGTGCGTATACAGCAGTGCAGAGATCGTTTCCACACCGAGTCTATTTCTGCTGTGCTGCAAACACTGTGACAAACACAAGTGACAGCGCATGTTTCATGGTCAAAATGAACACAGATTGACCTGAAAATGTAGTAATTTCACCATAAATGCATTTAATTAAATAAATGTATTTCATTAAATACTACTTTTTTTCACAGTCATCTTTTTACTTTAAGACCGGGGTAAAGCAAGGAAAACTACAATTAACTTCAACAAGGCGACATAATGAACAACACTCGTCTCATTCGTGGAGGTGGAAAAACAAGTTCTTTGTGACATGCAAGATTTATTGTATTAAAATATAAATGCAAAAGAAAAGGCATGGGAGTCGGCTGTTTTTGTCATTTTTAAGTTTTAATTTAAAATGTTTGCTTATTTTAATATAAGTACATGGTTAAATATTTGACCACTTGCTTGAGCAACTTAATATGAGTAGAAGTAATGCATGGAATAATAGGCCTACATTGTTTAAATTGTGTTTAAACATGCATACGTCTATTAAAGAGTGTCAAACAAAGAAACAGTAAACGTTCATGTTAATGTTGAAGTTTTATTTACTGGTGAAATATTATCTTTGTGCTTATTGAATATAGGGGATTTGATGCAGGTAAATAACAGGAGGCATTTTGTGTTTTGTAGAAGGACTTTTCTTTATCTGCTGAATGAATTTGTGCCAACTTTGTGGTCCTGGTTGGGATTATGCCACATTGAGTACTACTACGAGGTTCATGATTTGATTGCTGCTACGGACTTCCTTTGACGGGAAATATATATGTTTGATGACTGTCATCTACAATTATTGGGTTTCGTTTACCATCAAACCTCCACATCATTTGACTCCTTAAAGACAATCAAGACTTGCATCTTACTTCAACCTATATACAGAACTATATATATATCTTTGTGTGCTGGGTGTTTTTGCAATACTGTTTGAATGTATTTTCTTTGTTTTGAGTCTATTTTGGTGTTTATATAAAGTTCACAAAAGGTGCTGTTTTTATTTACTCATTGGTTTAAAACATGTTGATGCTTATGACCCTCCCTACAAACAGATTATTAATTAGCATTTACTCAGAGTAGCATGTGTTGGTTATAAAATGGTTACTTTAACATAATGGGAATTTCCTAAACTGGATTTTGAAATTAAACCCTAACCAGATTAGCAAGATTCAATTTTATTTGCTCTGTAAGGTTACCAAACCGTACAGTTAGTCCACATCATCAGTGGTGTGACTCAGTTTCTCAGCCTCAGTTATTGAGTATAGGCTCATAAGCAGTTGTTCTGTTGTTTAGAGAGAGAGATGCTTCACCACTGAGTTCCTGTGGCCTCTGGTGGTAGAAATTAGAATTACACACACAGAAATACGGATTTTATGATTTAAATCAGGGGTATTCAACCACAGTTTCAAGAGGACCGGTCTCTATATTTCCAGGTCCATACAATACTTTTTTGCAACAGTTTTACATTTCCATTGAGCCAGCCGTAATACTTGTAAGAAACATATTTGGCTGATAACAGAATATATCCAAAATTGTAACATTAAAACAAGCATTTTCTGTAAAGCTTTTAAACCTCTGCTTGCATTTGCAGTTTTTTTTTGCAGATGTTTAACACGTTTAGCCACATGCATGCTGGCAGGCCCAACTGGGTTTACTGTTAGTTTAACTGCATCTATTGTTCTCATTTGTAAGTCACTTTGGATAAAAGAGTCTGCTAAATGAATACATGTAAATGTAAAAGAAAAAAATCCTAAACACTCAAAAAAGTAATCAAAGATAAGAATCTAGGGCCCCGAGAGCCAAAGAAGTGACGTCTAAGAAATTATACCAAAAAAAGTAATTGTTTCTCCCAACTGGGGATGAATATAAATTCACAATTCACAATTCACACACAAACACACACACACACACACACACACACACACACACACACACACTTTGAATATTGGTGTTATCATCTGTAAAAAATTGCTTATACTCTATAAAAAATATATTTTTAGTATTAAACAAATCACTGATTAAACATTAAGATCTACTGGATTAATTGAGAGCCAAATGTATTCAAATGAACAACAACAGATGCAAAATAGAAAGTTTAATGTTCATAACATTATGAAAGGCAGTTACTTTATAAGAAAAGTAAATAAAGATTAAACATTAAAAGAGTGAAAAAGTTAAGTTGTGATTTTGAATCTTGTAATAAATCAACAGAACAGATTCTGAAATGTTTGAAAAACAGTACATTTATGATGATCTTTTGTGAGATTAGTATTAAAAGTTTTTAAAATAGGAAAATCAATTACTTGTGAATTTAAAATGTTGCAATAAAACATCTGGCTGTACATTATCATTTATATAACAATGATTACAGCAATGTTAAGATGACGTTGATGTAATCAATGTAAAATTTTAATGTTCAGCAAATGTGAAAAAAAAAAAGATATAAATGATTAATAAACTATTTAGATGTAAGGCCCTGTTCACACATTTAACCTTGTTTACTTCTTCACATCAGGACTGGGCAAAGGGTCGACAGATGAATCTTTGCAGACAGAATGAATACCCAAATCCTGACCAGGGTTGTCCAGGGTTCCTGTGCCAGTTGCTGGAGGTTTACCTGCACACAAGCAGACATTAAAAAAGGGCTATGACAGCAATAATTATTCTCTTAAAAAATAAACAACACTTACCATCATCCACGGTCAAAATGATAGCTGTGTATTTGCCATATTCTCTATCTGTAGGCCTCTTGACTTTAACCATTACATTTACACTCAGCCAGTCGGCAGGATCACTGCCAACTTTATACCTGGAAGGAACCAAACATACAGGTTAAAACTAGAAATGTTCAGCAAGAACATCTTAATGTTAGTTTGACAAAGTCTTATCTGGTAGTTTAAAATCATTTGATGTTCAAAGGATATGCAGGCATGCTGTAATTTGAATTCTCGGTAGAAGAGATTTGACATTGGAAGGTGTTACGTATTCCCTGGCTTTGTGGTTCGTGTGTTATGTTAATTGGACTTTTAGTTTGCATTTCATCCTTTTCTGTTCCTGTTTCCGGTGTGCCATTTTTGTAGTCCTTTGTAGTTTGTCAAGTTGATTATTTCTGTGTTCATTCACAGGCGTGTCTTCTTTTCAGTGTTTCTTATTGTGGCGAGCAGGGCAGGGCCAAGAGCCGTGGGAATATAAATGTCACAGTGTCTGGTTTGTGTTCCCCGGATAGCCACTAGAGGTTTGGCTCGAGGTCATGGTGCAAAGGACCCTAGGTTGATTTTACTCCGAACCATCCCTTTAATGAGCATGTGCTAATGAGCGTGTGCTAATGAGTTGTAGATTTGCTATTAAGTTTATTTTGTTATTAAACTCTTTGCATTTAGATCCAGCTCTCTGTTTGGTCAGCGTTAAAGAAGTAATATAGGCAGGGTGGCCAATGGCCGATGACTTGAGAATTGACCGTCCATAAATACTTTTTTACTGGCTGTGAACGGGCCAAACCAGGCAGTTATGACACTAAAATATTAGATAACAGTGAAAATTCTCTATTCAAATTTTGATACCACAGTTAAAAAAACTACTAACCTAAATAATATTAATTTAAAACATTATTAAAGACGAGTAAACAGTCAGTAATAAAATAACATAGATACAAATTAAATAAACTGTTTTTCTTATAGGTCTAACAGTAGTAAAGTAAAGAGTAAAAAATCTAATGTAAAATAACACTGCATAGTCTTCACTGTATAAATTAAATATTGATTAGTCCATATTAAAGTTACAAAACTTATTTAGTCAAGAACAGTGAGTGATTTTTTTTTCATTTGTTGATAATTTGTTTGATTAACATTATCAGGATTATTGGTGCACGGATCCAATATACTGATACTGACCCACATTTATTTTCTTTCTTAATGTTTTACATTCACCTAAGACATAACCGACTATGGACACTCACAGAGACAGCCAGTTTTTGACAATGTTGTGGGAATTTGTCATTTCAAGCGCAAGACGTGAAAGACAGCTCAAATTAGTATTTGAAAAGTTCATCAATGCAGATCTATAGGATTTTTATTGTTCACTTTAAGATCTGGAAATCTCTAAAGAAAGTAGTCAGAATTTTCAAATGGGATAATGAAATTTTCTAATATTTCTCACATTATCTTCTCTGATTTTCCAGTCACAGTAATAACAGCTGTGCCAGTGGATGAATAACCGCCTCCATTCATGTCAGTAGCTGCAATTAACAAAGTATATCTGCACCATTTCTGAAAAGAAAGATGTTTTGTGAGTTTGTTTACATTAAATAATTATTCTTCACCAATGTGAGATCCAGTCATCATTTCTCACCTCTTTGTCCAAGCCTAAAGCATTCACACGAATTCCTCCAGTAACAGAGTTGATTGTAAACAGGTTTGGTTTTGGCAATTCTGGATCTTGCTTGATGATTGAGTAACTGATAACACCATTGTTAGTATTCTCAGTATCATCTGCATCAGTGGCTGTGACTGTCATAAACTCATGACCTTCAGTGAGAGAAGAAGAAAGACTGATTCGGTGAAACTGAAGAGGCATTTGGGGGGAAAAAAACTGCTAAAAAACATTTTATTAAGAAACTGCATCATACACCTACCTATTTCAGCAGCTTCAGGAACATTTCCATTGAATGGATTTTGTGTAAAAACAGGCTTATTATCATTTTGGTCCAGCACATATACAATAATTTCCATTGGCGTTTCTGCTATATTTATATCAACTCCAGTCGCATGAGCTACAAGCTAAAGACAGGAGAAGAGATACAGGCATGTTAAGAGACAAATATCTGAGGTTGTTTGGAAAAACACAATTAAATAAATTAAGAGTGTTATCTTTTAGTACATGTCTTTTAGCTTTAACACATCAATATGCAAGTGTAGTTGAAGTAAACTGACTTAATTTTTACTAGATATACACATTTCAAAAAATCCATCCTCTCTGTAAACACATGAAAAGAAAAGCCGTTTTCCGGGGACTTTTTATCTGATTAACTGAGGACAGCTTTGAAAGAATTAAGAATGAGCAGAAAATCCAACACTGGAATACACTTAGAAGTATCTGCTGATTTTAAAAGTTGGAGACTAAAAATAAACGTACTCTGTATGAAGCTTTTTTTTCTCTGTCGAGTGGTCGAGTCACAAACAGATTCCCTGATAATCTTTCTATAAAAAAAGTCCCCTTAGGGTCCAGATCCGCTCCTTCACCTGTGATCTTGTATTGCATCTGAGCTTCCTTAGAATAGTCCGACTTTATCTAAATACAGGAAGCAATAAGAGAACAAAGTCAATAATAGACAAACCTCTTTCTCGTTTTGAACTTTCCCTTCATGACTTTCTCTCACCTGGACCAGTAGATCTGGGAAAGGACCATTGCCTTCCTCAAGTACAGTGAATGGAGGAATAACCCAACCTCTCTTTGCTCTCTTCAGACCCGTTGAAGACCTTGGAAACATCAGAACCAGATCATCAGAGGGAGATTCCATCTGAAAATGTAAGTAAAAGACAATGAGCAACAAAATATTTTTGTACAGCACACAAACCATCAAATATCTGGATAATTTTTGCATCTCAAAATGTTTACTACAGCTATTGACTATAAAAATCTGTCTGGGAAAAAAAAGTATAAATATATGGGGAGGGTCAATTTTTTGGGGTCCCTATTCAATAAACCAGTTTAGGTCGATTCGAGACCTCTGTACATTATTCCCTTTTATTAAATTGAGTAGGCAAGCAGGACAAGGCTGAGGGCCGTGAGAATGGCGCGTATCTCACGAAAGAGCTTCGGAAGCAGAAAAGGAGGAGCGACGACAGTGAAGTCCATGCCTGGACTATTTTATATTATATTTTATTTCTGTGTAGGCAGCAGTCGTCCGTGAGGGGCTTTTACTTTCGTTTTTTGTCCATTTATTTTGTGATTATTAAAGTTTTGTGAAACGCTCACCCGTTCCCACCTCCTTCTTCCCATAACAACATACCTCACCACATGGAGTGTAATATAAAAGAGTGTAAAAGTTTAGGTAGTTTAGGTTGTGTGTTTGAGACCAATCAGAGAAAGCAGTAACAAATTATATTCATCAGTAGGGATTGGAAATTTCATTTAACACAGGCCTCCAATAATTAGTCCTAAACATGTACAGAAATTGAATTGTGCATTTACAGAACCATAAACCACACATAAAAACTGAAGTGTCCAATAGAGGTCAGGCTTGTACTGTACTGACAGCAGTTTCTGGAAGGAACTTGTTTGTACCTGTGGAGAGGAGATGTTCATGACCGTGTCCATGTGATGGTCCTCATGATGATGATGGACACGCTCAACTCTGATAGATACCGTGTGCTTCTTGCCACTGGAGTCCCAAGCGTCCACAGAAAACACCTTGTGGCCTTCATGAAGAGTCACTTGTCTCTTCAGTGTTACAGCCCCATCCGTGTCCACATCAAACCGCTTGTCAGAGGACTGGAAGAGCATTCTTGTACTTCCATCGCATGCATTAAAAATGACTGTCAGAAAAAGAGATTAAATTGGCACAATAAAGCATCTTGTCACGTATTTAAACCTGGAGTGGGGAACAAGACACTGTGTCAGTAGCTGATGCTATAGGAACACCCTCCAGGTGTGATGATGATCTGAAATAGTATTGTCAAAAGTACCAGTACGTCAAGGTTGTGATTAGTCAATGAATCAGTGTTACCAAGTTGATACTTAATTAATTTTTTTTTTTAAATCAATCCAGTACTCGCTGATGGAACGTGATTTCAGCTACATTGTTTATAAAGGGAGCGCTCTTTGCTCAGTTTCTGAGTATAACGTTTGCCCTACTCCATCATGCCAGAGATGGTGATAAAGTCAGTGGAGTTAGTGATCTGTGCTTGAGTATACAGCCAAACACTTTACGCGCATCTCTGCTTGGACACAGAGATGCACACCTTTAAAAAAAGCATAGTATTGCTGGAAATTCTAACAAAACACAGGCGGATAGTTCAATTCCTGAATAAGAGAAATCTGTGGAGCGATCGCGTGTCCTTTTGAGGCATGACTCAGCGGGAGGGTGTCCTTTAAAGCATCAGCTACTGATGCAGCATCAAGTGAATCTATGAACATTTATTTATTGCATACATCATTAATCAACACTTATTTGTGAGATACAATACTTAAACTTGAGTGAGACCCTTAATGTTGACTCTGATGAAAGCAAATTTAGTGGATGTACAGTATAAAATGTGATTGAATGTTGCAGATCACAGTTAAACCAGTTTAATTAGAAGAACTAGTTCATTTAGATATCTGATTGAAAAGTTCAGTTGCTTCAAGGTTTTATTTAAAGAGAACACAGCTTACCTCTTCCTAGTCTTTTTCCTCGGTGAAGGTCATCTCTGTGCACTTTAAAAACCAACGACTCCGACTCAAAGCCTGGAGAACATGAAGACTCCTCCGCAAATCCACATACAAACACCTAATTTGAAACATATTAAATCCCTTTATGTAATATATACACTTGATATTTCCCATTTTTCAAGCAAGCATCAGTCAATACTGACACCACTTTTTAAAAGTAAATCATTTTTAATTTTTGTTCTGTTTAAAACCACAGTCTGCTTTACCAACAGGAATCTTGGCCAATCGGTTAATCTCAAGTCTCCAAATTTTCTGAAACCACTGCACAGATGTCTTAAAAATATGAATAACACCTTTTCACTTTATTGACCTTACTACCTTTGCTAGAGTTTTGAAAGAATGAGTTGATTTGAGATATTTATGACGTATTTTGGTAGTTCCCATGAAGACTCTTCCGCAAATCCACATAAAAATACCTAATTTGAAACATATTAAATCCCTTTATGTAATACACTTGATATTTCCAGGCTTAGGCCCAGAGAATGTGTAGTTGGCATATTCTAGTTATAGAGGCGATATGATTCTTCCCATTAGCATCCCTGCAGCATTAGTGTCACAGTGTCTGGTTTGTGTATCCCGGGTGTCCACTAGAGGTCTCTTCACCATACTCTCACCATTACTTCATGAACTGCATTTCCCACAATCCTTGTCTGGACTCATCACTGATCATTGCACTCAGCTGTTCCCTATCACATTGTTAGTATCTGTGTATATATATGTTTAGTGTAGTCCTTGTTATTTGTCACACCACTTTGGAGGTCTGTTTTCTTGCCTGTTCTTGGACTGGTTTTATGATTTACGGATTACCCATTAAACTACTATTGGATCTACCCCTGTTTCCTGTGTGTGGTATCGTGACAGATGGACTCCGTCCTTATGTATAGATCCAGCGGTATGGGTTTTCGTGGCTCTTCCCCAACCACCGAGAGGGAGAGGAGGCAGCAGAGGGGGAATTCGCAAGCTGGAGAGGTTCCGCCTCGTATGAACATTTTTCAGTGCTTTGCATTGTGGGCCCGTCAGACTGAGGAGACCATGGCGGTCAATTCCCCCGAGCCCCCTTCCATCAGGCACGGACAATCTTTTGAGGGAACCCGTCTGGCCAGGTTTTCTGGGACCCATGGAGGCCGCAGGGGAGGAGGTGCTAGATGTGAGCCCCAGTACCACTCTCCGCTTCGGTCTCTCTTCGACCCTGGGCCGGTGATGCCCAACCCAGAGCTCCCTTCACCGCTGGTCCTGTCCAGCCCGGAGCCTGCACCTCGCCATCAAAAACGGCGGAGGAGGAAGACTTCCTGCCTCCCCAATGAACCAGAGGCCGTCCCGGTACTCGTCCCGGAGACCGTTCCCGAACAGCCCGCTGTCGTCCCGGAGGACGTCCCTGAGCAGCCCGCTGTCATCCCGGAGGCCGTGCCCGTGCAGCCCGCTATCATCCCGGAGGTACCCCAGCAGCCCGCTGTCGTCCCGGAGCTGCCCACCATCAGTCCTGCCATGGCCAAGAGAGCTGTCTTCCTTTTTTATGCATTGGCGGGTTTGCATGCATGGAGGAAGCACATGAGTTCTGCCGATCCAGAGACTGTTCAGGTCACGTCTGCCGAGACTGTTCACGTCACGTCTGCCAATCCAGAGACTGTTCACGTCACGTCTGCCGATCCAGTGTCTCCGGACAAGATGGCTGCTGCCGAGCCGGTGTCTCCGGACAAGATGGCCGCCGCCGAGCCGGTGTCTGTTCCTGTTCCTGAGCCGGTGTCTGTTCCTGTTCCTGAGCTGGTGTCTGTTCCTGAGCCTCCGCCGTGGCCGCCCGAAGGGTCGTCTCTGCCGTGGCCACCCGAGGGAAAGTCTCCGCCCGAGGGAAAGTCTCCGCCCTGGCCGCCCGATGGACTGACGTTTCTGCCCTGGTCGTCTGCACAGCCTGCTTCGCCCTGGCTGCCCGAGGATAAGTCTCCACCCTGGCCGCCCGGTGGCCGCCCTGGCCACCTGCACGACCTGCTCCACCCTGGCCGCCCGAGGGGAGGTCTCCGCCCTGGCCGCCTTATGGACTGTCTGCTTCGCCCTGGCCGCCCGATGGACTGTCTGCTTCACCCTGGCCGCCGATGGACTGTCTGTTTCGCCCTGGCCGCCGGCTAAGCCATCACCCCCTGTTCCTGTTCCCCTCCATGGACCTGCCCCCCCCCATCCCTGCTTGACCCCTGCTTGGACTGGTTTTATGATTTACGGATTACCCATTAAACTGCTATTGGATCTACCCCTGTTTCCTGTGTGTGGTATCGTGACAATTAGCTGTTGTGCCAATTGGTAAGGTGTTGAAAAAGTGAACTAACTACTGAGAAATGTGTCCTAGCAACTTTTGAGAAAAATTTTAAATGAAAAAGCTGATCCGCAAATACTTCAGTTTCGCTGACTGTGTGAAAAGTTTTGACAGTGTCACTTCACTTTTTACCAATGCATTATTAGCAATCAAAAAAAAAAAAATGCTGCAGATAAAATCAAAAATAAATCAATAACATTAAATTAAAAATTGTGTTTCTTTTCACATATGGGTACTCTTGTCCCAGTGGAACCTAATTTACAGACCACGTGTGAATAACTACAAGCATATCACCCTGTTTGCACTCAGTTTGCAATTGTAAAGCAAACTTCTTTTTTTTTACAAAACACGTAATAAACACAATTAGACATAGCATTAGACAGATATAGCATTCAAAACTAACAGGTCTAGTTTTTCATTTGGAAAACACTGCCATTCAAAATGCCACACTCTACTGTGTATATAATACATAATAATATTTTTTATTTAGATTTTCATGTTTTTAGATTGAAAGCACAAGGGGAAATCGGGCATAAGGCATTTGAAAAGACTTATAAAAATGTTCAGTTTTAATATTAAAATGTATTAATGACTTCTATATAATAAATGGAAAAACAGACAGAAGTCTGTTAGTGTTTTTCTCTTTTTTTGGGGGGGGGGGGGGGCAACTCCTTAAACATATGAGTGACTGAAATTTTACTTTCCCAAACTCTGTCTAATTACTGATAATATAAAAACTACACAGAAGCAACAGCAACACAGATGATTTTTTTTTCTCTATTAAACATTTGATATTAATTTTTGGTTGTGGATGTAAAAATGTTTAGCGTTTTATTTCTCACTCTCACTCCTGATATATAAATCCTATATAACTCCAGTATATAAAATCCTACCTTGCAAAGGAAAACAACAACTGCCAATCGCACAGTTTTCATTGTCTCTCAAAAGTCCTTCGCGGATTCCTTTCTTGTTGGTTTTTAAGATTGTGCAGCTATTTCATCGCTTGCGTTCCCCAACATGCATGCAGATGGGGAGTTTGTTAACTTTATAGGGGAGTTTTCCTAAGGGTGTGGCATATGTAGTTATGCAATGTGGCAAGAAAAAAAATATAACTTGACTGGAACCAATGAGGTGTAAGACTTGATTTTCCTGCTAAGACTTAGGCTGAGATAAAACGCACTCCGCAATAAAAGGCACGCTGGAGAGAAGACCTCAGAGAAAGAACACAGGACATTGTCTTGCCCAAACTCTTCTCCTTCCTTATCGCTGCATCCCCCTTTCCCTGATTCAAGTCACTAAAACTTCACTTAGAAGGTCTATATACCACATATTATGTATCTTTTGATTCGATTGTTTTTTTCATTTTTATGTTTGGTATCATTTTAAATGTCTCAGTGCGATTGGTAAAATTATCTTAATTTCATTGCAGTCATTGGTATTATGAGAAAGACTGAAAACATTTTTTGGGTGGAGTCTCTTCAAGATATCTGATCATTCTCCCCTCTCCCCCGAAACCATGAATAAACCCAAAACAGCTCACAATATATTTATATAACAATATAATATAATACAATATTATATACACAATATATTTTTACAAATCTTTTGTTCTGGTCTGTGTATATAAGAGTGATTGGCAGAGCAATCTTGGGAACCTGTAACCAGAAAACCCCCATGCAGTGCTGAGTCAGTGTCTACACTCGAAACACACTCACACACCACTGTGTGTCTCTGTCAGGTACATTTCTTATACTCTTAAGGTCATCTTTGAGCAATTTATGTTATGTAGCCTATTTATTATTTCTGAACTGGATTTTAATTGTGTAATTGGCATGATACATTTCTACCTGACAAATAAAATGTTATATTTTATTTATTCTGTATGATTCTGAAATAATTTTTTGTCTAGTATAGATTAATGTGGAGTCTGGTGTTACCTCAAATCTCTGTCCAGGATAGATCAAACTGAAGGTACTAATGAATGAAGCATGAGGCACATCATTAAGGAGACTTCTGATTTCTGACTATCACTGAGAGTTGCAGCTCGCGACCATTAAAAAAAAAGTACACCTTTTGTTATGAGTAAGAAGAGAGTGGCCACTGTTGTAAAGTTTTCTTTCATCGAAGCAGAGAGAACTCCGCTGTACGTGGCTGCAGGAATCCAACACCACTTAAGGGTAAAATAGTTCAACCCGCTCACACTAAATGCGTCTCTATAGCACGCATTGGGCCCTATTTTAACGATCTGAAATGCAAGTATCAAGTGCGAAACGCAAGTAACTTTGTGGGCGGGTCTCAGGCGCTGTTGCTATTATACCGGCAGGATAAATGACTCTTGCGCCTGACGCAAATCTAAAATGTGTTGGTCTGAAGTAGCTTCATTACTCATAGGTGTGGTTTGGGCGTAACGTGAAATAAACCAATCAGAGCGTCATCTCACATTCCCTTTAAGAGCAGACGCACTTGTTCCATGGCGGATTGCTATTATAACGGCGGATTTGCCAGACGCGCGCCAGGAGCGGTTCACAGCCGAGGAGACCGACGTTCTCGTCAGGGCCGTAAAACACAGAGAAGTGACATTGGGGATGGAGAAACACACCCAAATTAGCTTCGGTTAAATAGGCGTATAATAATTTGGGTAAATGTGTAAGCTAGATTTATGCCTATTTTTTCACATTTTCATGGACACAACAATGATTTCCCTCATGTGTTAATATTTTCCTTGTAATAATGTATGATCTGCTTCTGTGTAGATGAGAGAGTCAAAGTGTGTGTGTGTTGTGCACACGCTACATTATGGCCAAGCATGCCCCCTTCAAATAGCATATGAATAACTCGCCACTGACTTTAGACTAGGTTTCTCCTGGTCTGTGGCGGAATTGTTTTCTGAAACTGCAAAATAGCACCAGGGAACGTTTGCGCCGGAACACGCCTCCTCTTTTCGCTGAACCGCCCCCGGGAGCGCAAGTTCATTCCCTAATTTACCGACGTGCATCTGTGGAGGGAAAAGTCCGCTGTGCGTCGGGTGCAAAATAGGAATGATACATGCGTCGGTGTACAAAGTCAATTGCGCTGGGTGCAGGATAGGGATTTGTTTATCGTGCAATTTATACGCGAATTTTTTTTACGTGCATATGATACGAATGGGTAGGTTTAGTAGTGGTGTGGGTATATACGTTTGGGTAGAATTAGTGGTGTAGGCACTATATGTAGTATTACACACAATAAAGTGGTAACATGCACGTGAAAACTGCGAATCATATACATGTAAAAACTAATTTTCACGTATAAATTGCACAATAAACACAATGCGTGCTATAGACATGCATTTTCATGAGCATTGCATCCTCTAGTTTGTGTCCGTGAGCGCACATTCGTGACGTGCAGTCTCAAAGATATCGGGTCCCTTAATGAACGAATAATTGAAAATATGGGATACCCAAAATATACAAACATCTATTTTACTATTTTAAACTATTTTAAACATTGTCTTTACTAGCTTTCTGGGCCGGCAAGTTTCAATTACATAGAAGCCTATAGAAGCCTATGGAGGAGTGAGACAGCTCTCAGATTTCATAAAAAAATATCTTAAATTGTTTTCCGAAGATGAACGAAAGTCTTACGGGGTTGGAAGAACATAAGGGTAAGAAATTACTGACAGAACTTTAATTTTTGGGTGACCTAACCCTTTAAACACGATAAATGATGTAATATTTCCTTCAGCTGAGACATTTCAGATGTGCACTGTTCAACATGATGGTTTTGAATTGCTTGAAATATGATTGGAATCACTTCAAAAAAGGAAAATACAGTCCAACGTCTGCAAGCCTGTCAAATCGGCTACATAAAATTATAATGAGAACATCATAATTGTGTGTTTGGGACATGGATTTAATGGTGAGATTTTTTTGGGAAATCAGGCTCTCAAAAATTATATAAAATGTTGGGTAACACTTTATTTTACAGTGTCCTTACCATAGCAATAACAGTAAATTATGCATAATTACATGCATCCCAATCCTTATCCTACCCTAACCCTATAGTAAGTACATGTAGTTTCTCAATATTACTCAGTACTTAAATATATAATTACTTTGTCACAATGACACCTTAAAATAAAGTGTAACCAAATTTTATTTATATTTATAGGCCAATATATAGCAGTTATTGGCTTTCAAATATAAAGAATTATCAGAATCGGACAAAATATTTATATCAGTGCATCCCTAGTTTTTTTTCTCTCTGCGTTTGAGGCTTTGGACCACATCTTAAGTGAATAAGTAAGTGAATAAAGTAGATGAATTAGGATTGAATTGTTATAACTAGCAATTTAATTACAGTCGTAGTTTTTGTTTCATTTTGTTTTTTTGCAAAGAAGGACTATATTAAAATAGATTGAGGAACTGCTGTTGAAACTAGATGGTTGAAAAGAGGAATTTAAACACTTCACAGATTGTTCAGATACAATTGTGGTCAGAATCTTTAAACATTTGATTTATGTGGTTTTCTCCAAGACCAGACAGTTCTGAGGAAGTGTCAGCATGGAGAAACATGCGAAAACAGGGAACAAACTGCACTGTTAGACATTTTATCGTATTTTTGCGGTAACTTACTGGCAGCACTATTGCCAGTAAGTTACTGTACTTTACCCTTTACAGTAGCTTACCTGTAAATGTGTTTTACGGTATGATGCCCTTACCGCAATTTAATTTTACAGTAAGATGCCTATTTTACACTATTTTATTATTTATATTTTACATGAATGCTATTGAATTTAATAAATTCCAAAAAAGTGACTTGAGTCCATGTACATCAGCATATTCTTTATTCACTGTCACAATCAATTACATCCATTTAATTTATTTATTGTGATGCAACATTAGGCAAGGCAGTTTTATTTATATAGCACGTCATACACTTTGGCAATTAAAAGTGCTTTACACTGTAGGGAATTCATATAATCACAAAATAAAAGCAAGGAAAATTAAAGTGCCCCTATTATGGATTTTTGAAAATGACCTTTCATGTAGTGTGTAACAGCTCTAAGGCCTCGTTTACAAGTGAAATGTAACCCAATTCCGATTTTTTGCTCATATGTGACACAGATCGGATGTGTTCTATGAACGTGTAAACAGGAAAAAAAACGCATGCATTCGGATATTTCGAGATTGGTTTCAGGCCTCATTTATATGTGGAAATAAATCAGATATAAATCAGATATGTGCCAATGCGACTGTCATGGGCCTCGTTTACACTGCAGGTCTTGATGCCCATTTCTGATCTGTTGCCTATATCCGATTTTTTGGACCGTCCGTTTACACGTTCTTTCAATTGTGACCCATAACCAATTCATGTGTTTACACTTGCCATACTATCTGAAACATCGTGCATGCTTAAAGGGTTAAATTATCTTGCACAGATGGACGAACACAAAATATGATTGATGCTAGCTCTACGATATATGCAAAGTTCGCCAAACATCACCATGATTATGAGGTGGAGGAGGACGAAAAGGGCCATCATTTCAGCCTGTGCATTTGCTTTAGTTATTGTGTGCGAGAGAGATCAGGACTGGAGCAGATTGTGGCGGGCTTTAACAAGAAGCAGTGGGTCCGAAATTTTAGGATGAGCAAGCCAACCTTTGATATGTTGTATCAACATTTGTCCACATTCCTCTCCTACGACGACACAACGTTTCGTCGGACCATCCGTCCCTTTGCAGAAGCGTTTCTCTCGTCATTAAACCGCGGAGACGTTGCCTAATGCCTCAGAAAATCCGAATATATTATGAGAAAATTAAACAGTTTTTTTTTCCTTTGATGCACGTAAACCTGTTGTAGGTAAGTGTTGTAGTAAATAGCATAATAGGGGCACTTTAAAACAGTTATAAAACAATTTAAAAAGATGTACAGTACAGTTATAAAATGAATTAAAAGAGTAAAAAGATGATACGTAGATAAACTTCTCATCTGGCAATACACCGGTGTATCATATTTTTCACAACTCCCAGTTTTACTCTGAGATTTTCCCATGGTGATTACACTGTGTCTGTGGTGTTCTTGCGGCACGCCTAAGAAATCGACAAATCCAATAAACCCGATTTTTCCCTAAAATTGTACATGAGGAGCTCTAGGACTGACTCACGGGGTAACCTCGGGTTCACTGCCCCATCAGTCCGCACCCCAAAGATTTGTCCGGAAGCTCTAGGAATGGAATCGATCCAGTCCGCACCCCACAGAACCTCGAGTTTAATTACACGTCAAACTCACTACTTCACCACAGACAGAGGTCATCAGCATGATTTCATCTCTCAATTTCCCCAATTAAGTAATTTATGTTTGTCTCTTACCCAATTCGCAGTGCCATTTGAATTCAGTTTAGAATCAAAAGGAGGATGCAAAAAGAGAACTGAATTCATAATAAATCAAAGCAGGGATCATGACAATATGCAAAAAAGCATGAAGAATGAAAAAGCATCCCAGTTGGTCTTGACTGGCCTCCATACCGGTAAACCACTGATGGCTGATCTGAAAGAAAAAAAAGAGAGAAAATGTGTGAGAAATGGTCATGAGTTTATTTAATCTAAATTTGTTCATGGACAGATGAGGAATCAACTTGTGCAACAGCAGTTATTACCAGTTGAGTTAGTTTAAATAGTATAGCTTTATTGCTCTTATATTAGGCACTGTGTGGAACCACTTTGGGTGCCTCCAGGAACCACATTTCATTTTTTTTTTTATATATTTAATTTCATGTTGTTACTATGGTTACCTTTGACTTCTATTATAATAAACAAACTGAACCAAATACAAAATAAGAATTGTTTATTACATATTTGATATTCATTTTTATACATACACTTCCATGCACATGGGAAAAAAGCTAACTATAGATTAATATCAATGAATACACAAAAAATAGTATAATAATAAGCAACATGAATAATCAACCATGTATACAATAGATAAACAAGAAAAGACATCTCAACAAAATGTATGGAAACGCATATGTTCCACGAAATAAATCAATGTAAAAAAATTACATTTTGATTAATTAAAAATGTCCATCTTCACTTAACTTTAAAACATTTGTGTTTCAGTCCGATGGTAAGTCTGACATCACTGTTTCCAAACAAAAGCTCTATCAGAAACAAACAAACAGTGCTAATATGCACTCATTGTGCTGTAATATTCCTGAAAATTATGATCCTAACCTTTATCTCTATACCGAAATCTTAGATGGTTAGTTATTCAGCTATTTATTCAGCTATATAAAATGTTGAAGTCTGGGATGCCGTGAGACTGGAGACTGTAATGTACACTATGGCTTTTGAAAAGCTTAAATGTGTGACTTGAATCAAGAGTGTTCATAAATGGTTGTTGAGTATTCTCATGAAACAAGATAGAGGAAGTAGAAGTAGTGTCGATTTCCGTGTGTATTTCCTCTGTTCTGGTGGATAGTCGGTCCAGGCACTTCAGTGATTTTCAGGTCTACAGGAGGATTTTTATTCTTGTTCAAACTTGTATTTCAGCTTACCGAGATCCCTGCAAAGTACAAAATTTACTGTTAGTAAGGTTATTAAAGTGATAGTTGTGAAATTTAAATAATTTCCTCAGCCTTGTGACGTTCCAAACCTGTTTGACTCTCTGTCTGTGGACCCAAAAGCAGATCTCAGACATAATGCAGCCCCAGTCACCGATCGCTTACCGATCACTGCATGAAACAAGCAGAAAAAAATTGTGTAAATCATTCATTAAACCATTCTTATGTACACTTGTCTAGTTCAATTCAATGCAACAATTTATGTCAAAATGGTTAAGCTCCAAAAATGTCCCAGAAAAGATCCTAAAAATAATCAATGAGTTCACAACTCATGTGTTATGGGTTGTGTTGTAAGTCTTCTGAACCCATATAATAGCTTTTTCCTTTCTTTTTTTTTTTTTTTTGCCCTTTCTTTAGCATTATTTATGAACCAAACCTAATATTATTTTTCTGAGTAACATGAATGAGATTTGAGAGCATGAGGGAAGATTTTCAGAGAATAACTGATTAAAAAACACTAGTACACAGTCAAACAATACAATTTCACACAAAGAAAGTTCATAGTAATAAAGTACTTGCATGTGGTGCAGGTAACTTACTGTAATTCAATGTTGCCACTGAAATGTTCAGATTATTTTAGAAATGTAATGGTTGTTCTGGGGATACAAAAGAAAAAAAGCTGATTATTCACAACATAATATTTATTGACCAGTAAATGGCTTTAAAATTGTAACATATTTGAGAGAATGAGGGCACATGTAGTAAAGTTAGGCTAAACAAAAACAGACCAAACTAACGTTATATTAACCTGCTTTTGTTATCCATAACAAACACCAATGACAGCAGGAATCAGCTAAATTATAGGCTATATCAGCAATTTGACGACACAGTTGTACAGAATATGTTGAATTGAATGACTAAATCAATCTAAGACAATAAGTCAATAATTTCCATTTATTCATTACATTAGATCAACGTAACGTTAGTTAGCATCGCGGCTAAAACCTTCATACCAGATACTGTGCAATAAACGAGTGGTAAACACTGTAGTAGTACATTACACTGTAGTAATGTATAATACATTTAATTTATATATATGTGTGTTTGAATATATAGTGAGTAGACTGTATTTATATTTATTTGCGAGTTTACAAACCTTGTAACGGAGAGCCGAACAAACGGCGGAAGCTTTGATGAGAGGAGCCATTACTTTCAAACCCGATGACGTCGATCAGCTGAGCTTTGTTGCACGAGCAGCGCGAGCATCACTGAAGCGACGACAGCAGAGGAATAGCAGCAGTTTCGTGACAGAATACAACTTTTCTTCTTCTTCATAATATTATTATTATAGTGTTGTTTTTTAAGGTTTAAATTGCTTAATAAAATAGCCTAGGCCTGTACTAAATATATGTAACCCACGTGAAAAAGTCGTAGGCTACTGTTAAATGTATTAAAATGCATTAAAGTATATTTGTATTGTAGTAGGTCTACTAAAAACACACTCAAGTACATTTTTAATACATTTAATAGTACGTCTTTTTCACCTGGGTATGTATACTGAATCAAACTTAAGTAGCCTATAATAATAATAATAATAGGATAATAATAATCTTATTCTGGTCTCACTGAACCATTGGGTTCCTCCAGATGCTGGCTTTAACATAAGAGATCTTCCAGGAACCACTTAAATGTTAAAAGATCTTCCAATAACCCTTTTATCGCATTCAGGTTCCTCTATTTTCCCCCAAAGCACTTCTTCGAGGTCTCGTGGTAATGAAAAGGTGACTCCAGAACCTCTGAACTAAATACAAAGTGCTTAAAGGATCCCATAAGTTCCAGCAAGATCCTCAAAGATTGTCAATGCTCTTCCAGTAACCCTACTATAGGAGAAAGATCTTAGAGGCACCTAAATTACATTTTGAAGTTCCTTGAGTATCCAACAGGATATTTGAGGCTCCTTTAGTTTTTACAGTGTACTTTAATGCATTTTTAATACATTTAACAGTAGCCTACGTCTTTTTCACTTGGGTAGCTTACATTTATTTAGTATAGGCCTATTTAATTAAGTAATTTAAATCTTAAACAACAAAACTAAATAATAATAATATTAATATGAAGAAGAACCAGGAGGAGAGATGTTTTATTCTGTCACGAAACTGCTGCTATTCCTCTGCTGTCGTCGCTTCAGTGATGCTCGCGCTGCTCGTGCAACAAAGTCCAGCTGATCGACGTCATCGGGTTTGAAAGTAATGGCTCCTCTCATCAAAGCTTCCGTCGTTTGTTCGGCTCTCCGTTACAAGGTTTGTAAACTCGCCAAATAAATATAAATACAGAGTCTACTCACTATATATTCAAACACACATATATAGAAACTAAATTTATTATACATTACTACGTTTTTACAGTGTTTACCACTCGTTTATTGCACAGTATCTGGTATGAAGGTTTTAGCCGCGATGTTAACTACGTTGATCTAATGAACAAATGGAAATTATTGACTTATTGTCTTAAATTGATTTAGTAATTCAATTCAACATATTCTGTACAACTGTGTCTTCAAATTGCTGATATAGCCTAACTAATTTAGCTGATTCCTGCTGTCGTTATTGGCGTTTGTTATGAATAACACAAGCAAGGTCTGTTTTTGTTTAGCCTAACTTTACTACAGGTGCTCTCATTCTCTCAAATACCATTTTAAAGCCATTTACTGGTCAATAAATATTATGTTGTGAATAATCAGCTTTGTTCTTTTGTTTCCCCAGAACAACCATTACATTTCTAAAATAATCTGAACATTTCAGTGGCAACATTGAATTACAGTAAGTTACCTGCACCACATGCAAGTACTTTATTACTATGAACTTTCTCTGTGTGAAATTGTATTGTTTGACTGTGTACTAGTGTTTTTTTAATCAGTTATTCTCTGAAAATCTTCCCTCATGCTCTCAAATCTCATTCATGTTACTCAGAAAAATAATATCACAGGTTTGGTTCACAAATAATGCTATGCATTTTTTCTTATATCTTTATCATTTGCATTTGAATATAAGACATTTTAACTCTGAATTATAACTTCAAGTTTAGTCTTTTTTGACAAAAAAAAAAAGAGGAAAAAGCTATTATATGGCTTCAGAAGACTTACAACACAACCCATAACACATGAGTTGTGAACTCATTGATTATTTTTAGGATCTTTTCTGAGACATTTTTGGAGCTTAACCATTTTTACATAAATTGTTGCACTGAATTGAACTAGACAAGTGCACATAAGAATGGTTTCATGAATGATTTACACAATTTTTTTCTGCTTGTGTTTCATGCAGTGAAAGCGGACGGTGACTGGGGCTGCATTATGCCTGAGATCTGCTTTTGGGTCCACAGACAGAAAGTCAAACAGGTTTGGAACGTCACAAGGCTGAGGAAATTATTTAAATTTCACAACTATCAGTTTAATAACCTTACTAACAGTAAATTTTGTACTTTGTAGGGATCTTGGTAAGCTGAAATACAAGTTTGATCAAGAATAAAAATCCTCTTGTAGACCTGAAAATCATTGAAGTGCCTGGACCATCCACCAGAAAAGAGGAGAAACAAACGGAAAATGAATCTGCTGTACCTCTTCACTTTTCTAACTCTTTAAGTACCTCACACCACCTTGGTCCCATAGTGACATTTTTGACCACAAACGAAATTGCTGACCATGTAAATTCTTATTGAAATGACTGGAATTCACCAGTGAACATTCACAGAACAACAGATAATTTTACTGCACCTTAATATTGTTTCTGGGTCGAAGCCTCTACTTCTACTTCCTCTATCTTGTTTCATGAGAATACTCAACAACCATTTATGAACACTGTTGAGTCACACATTCAAGTCACACATTTAAGCTTTTCAAAAGCCATAGTGTACATTACAGTCTCCAGTCTAACGGCATCCCAGACTTCAACATTTTATGATTCAAAATAGCTGAAAAACTAACCATCTGAGATTTCGGTATAGAGATAAAGGTTATGATCATAATTTTCAGGAATATTACAGCACAATGAGTGCATAGCACTGTTTGTTTGCAGTGTTGGGAGTAACGCGTTACAAAAGTAATTAATTACTGTAATGCATTGCTTTTTGCTGTAACGCGGTAATGTAAGGCATTACAGGGGGAAAAAATGTAATATTTTACTCGGTACAAATGTCAGTAACGCGCGTTACAAGCATTGTTCGTTAACCTGGAATAAAGTGGTAGTTTTTTTTTCCTTCATACAAATTCGCCAAAATCACCGCGAGATCAGCAGAGGAGAAACGTCCGCGCAAAATGTTTCACTCCCTGTACGTTAATCAGACAGAGCAGAGATGAGTGAGCCTGCAGCGGATAGTACATTCTCAACAGCGAGAGAGGGAGTCACTGCTTACCAGTCGCAGTGGTCCAGCGCCGTTTCCATGGCAACTCTGCGCCGCGGCCGCTCCAGTGTTTGAAAGCGACATGAATGTTCAAAGTTCACGCGCACGGCCATTGATTAAACCACGTCAAAATCATGCAGCATTTACAAACATCTAGAATTAGAACATTACTTAAATAAAAATCTCATTAATATTACATTATACATTTAAAACTGATTTTGGAGATCTATGACTCGTTCATAGACCAAATGGCCTATGCCCACACTACTGCAGTCACTCACAATAATAATTAAAATAAAATAAAAATATTTGGCTTAGTTATTATTCATTAGTTATTTTTATTTTTGCTAAAGTTTAAGCCTAAAGTTTACCGCGGGCTTAAAGTAAAAAGATTTCTGTACCATGCGTCCATGCAAAGTACCATGGTAATATTTGAGGTACCATGGTTATATCTGAGGTAGTATGTACCATGGTAATATGTACGGCAGAATGTACCATGGTTATATCTGAGGTACTAGGGCATGTACCATGGTAAATCTGAGGTACCATACTACGTACCATAGTAACATACTGTACAGTATAGTACTTCAGATATTATCATGGTACCATGATAATATCTGAAGTACTATAAAGTATGTACCATGGTTATATCTGAGGTACTATGGTATGTACCATGGTAGGTACCATGGTAAATCTGAGGCACCATACTATGTACCATAGTAACATCTACAGTACCATGCAATGTACCATGGTACCATGATAATATCTGAAGTACTATATAGTACCATGGTTATATGTAAGGTACCATGGTACTACCATAGTACTACTATGGTATACCATGGTACTACTATGGTATACCATGGTATGTACTATAGTACATCATGGTAAAATTTCTTATGGGTCCAAGCTCAGTCGGATACCACATCACCTTCTACTGAATGTGTAATGAGCTAATTGAGCATCATAAGCTACATTTAGATTGCCAAATCCATATTTGCAGTTATTTTGGTGAGAGTAACTTAAAAGTAATGCAATAGTAGTGTAATGCCTTACATTTTAAATACAGTAATATTGTAATGTAACGAATTACTTTGAAATGACAGTAACAAGTAATAAATAACGCATTACAGTTTCGAAGTAACTTGCCCAACACTGTTTGTTTGTTTTTGGCATCTGATAGAGCTTTTGGACTTGGAAACAGTGATGTCAGACTTACCATCGGACTGAAACACAAATGTTTTAAAGTTAAGTGAAGATGGACATTTTAATCAAAATGTAATTTTTTTTACATTGATTTATTTTGTGGAACATATGTGTTTCCATGCGTTTTGTTTAGATGTCTTTTCTTGTTTATCTATTGTATACATGGTTGATTATTCATGTTGCTTATGTATTATACTATTTTTTTGTGTATTCATTGATATTAATCTATAGTTAGCTTTTTTTCCCATGTGCATGGAAGTGTATGTATAAAAATGAATATCAAATATGTAATAAACAATTCTTATTTTGTATTTGGTTCAGTTTGTTTATTATAATAGAAGTCAAAGGTAACCATAGTAACAACATGAAATTAAATAAAATAAAAAAAAATGAAATGTGGTTCCTGGAGGCACCCAAAGTGGTTCCACACAGTGCCTAATATAAGAGTTCCTCAGGAAACCTGTGTGGTTCCTCAGAGAACCGCCCCTTTTTAAAGGGTGCCTAGAGGATCTACAGACGGTTCCGCCGGTGTGGCAAAGTGAAGAACCCTAAAAGGTTCCTCCAGGCACCTTTTATTTTTACAGTGTATATTTGTATTGTAGGTCTACTAAAAACACACTCAAGTACATTTTTAATACATTTAATAGTACGTCTTTTTCACCTGGGTATGTATACTGAATCAAACTTAAGTAGCCTATAATAATAATAATAATAATAATAATAATAGGATAATAATTATCTTATTCTGGCCTCACTGAACCATTGGGTTCCTCCAGATGCTGGCTTTTACATAAGAGATCTTCCAGGAACCACTTAAATGTTAAAAGATCTTCCAATAACACTTTTATCGCATTCAAGTTCCTCTATTTTCCCCCAAAGCACTTCGAGGTCTCATGGTAATGAAAAGGTGAGTCCAGAACCTCTGAACTTGTTATGACTAAGATGACAGAGGCAGATCCACGTGCAACAATTTATTAAATAACAGACCCAGTCAAAGATAAGATTCAGCATCAACAGATTCAGGGTTAAACAAAGGCATGTCGAGAACCAGGCTGGAGATCAAGGGCAGGCTGCAGGCAAACGGAATCCAGAAACAGGCAGAGGGTCACTAGGCAGGCTGCAGACAATCAGAGAGATTCAGCAAGGCAAGAGTCAAGACACAGGTAGGCAAGGAAAACCAGGAACGCTCAGACATGCACACAACAGTAAAACAATACTTCGCCAAGGGACGCCAGGTTAACAAGCCAGATATAGGTTAACTGATCCGTTGCGCTCAGACTCCGGTTCGGCAGGCGAAACCTCCGACGGTCTCAGATTTGGCGGGCATAATTTCCACAGTCTTCGATTCAGCGGGCGCTATATGGGGCGCGGGCTCGGCAAGCGAAGCGAAGAGCTGGCTGCACAGGCATGACGAAACGTGAAGGCTTGACTGGTCTGATGCGATGCGCTTGTTTCTCCGCTTCCTCACCCTCCTGGACATCATCGAACATTGCTTGAAAGTGCTGCATGAATACCTCGAATGAGGGGAAGGCGGATCCATCCGTTTTCCAGACCGTGACGAGCCAATCCAATGCGCGGCCAGAGAGCAGCGAACAAACAAAGGCAATCTTATCGGCATCAGTAGGATAAAGCGAATGCTGCTGGGCGAAATACAGAGAGCATCTGAAAACAAAGTCTTTGCATTTACCAGGATCTCCAGTGAACTTTTCGGGGAATGCGAAGTGAGGGCTCGTACTTTCGGTAGTCAGAGGCTCGGAAGCGTGTGCTGATGCAGGAGATGTTGACGCTGGAGATGAAGCCACAGCAGACTTTTGCAGAGATTGAACAGCCTTGAGCAGTTCCTCCGTTACTGAGGTCAGTCGAGACAGCTGGAGCTGATGCGTGGCGAGCAGGGAAGCTCGAGCGGTGACTGCAGCAGACAGAGTAGACATAGTTGCTGGATCTTCGTTTTGGGCGAAGTATTCTGTTATGACTAAGATGACAGAGGCAGATCCACGTGCAACAATTTATTAAATAACAGACTCAGTCAAAGATAAGATTCAGCATCAACAGATTCAGGGTTAAACAAAGGCATGTCGAGAACCAGGCTGGAGATCAAGGGCAGGCTGCAGGCAAACGGAATCCAGAAACAGGCAGAGGGTCACTAGGCAGGCTGCAGACAATCAGAGAGATTCAGCAAGGCAAGAGTCAAGACACAGGTAGGCAAGGAAAACCAGGAACGCTCAGACATGCACACAACAGTGAAACAATACTTCGCCACGGGACGCCAGGTTAACAAGCCAGATATAGGTTAACTGATCAGAGTTAAATCAGAACAGGTGATAGTCAATCAGCAGTCAACAATGCAAAAGGGGGCGCTGAAACTTGAGTAAGGATAATCCAGAAGGGCTGGCTACCGTAACAGAACTAAATACAAAGTGCTTAAAGGATCCCATAAGTTCCAGCAAGAACCTCAAAGATTGTCAATGCTCCTCCAGTAACCCTACTATAGGAGAAAGAGCTTTGAGGCACCTAAATTACATTTTGAAGTTCCTTGAGTATCCGACAGGATATTTGAGGCTCCTTTAGTTTTTACAGTGTAGGATGACTGCTAGATTGATCAATTAGGCTACACAATCAGATGACAGTTTTACCAATAATTGGCATAGAATTAAAAAAATATTTTGCAATGAATATTTTTCAATTAGTCTGCCTTTACATTGCTTTAAATGCATTACTATTTTAACATGTCATATTTCGGTCCTGTGCAGAGTGAATCCAGCATTTATGTATATGTCGCTGTCACATCTCTTACATACACTTTGTTAATGAGAGTTTTCGCAAGCCTGCATAATAGCTGGGTTTCAGTCATGTGATTATGATGATGCGCAAAGGCGGGGCGATTTCAGATGGAGGGCAGGAAGTAAACATGGAGAATACGTCTATGGAGGAAACCGTTGTGGAGAGTCCGTATTGTACGAATTTAGAACCAGTTTCAAGAAAAAGATACAAGGAGTTAGTAAACTGATATGTTGGACGTGACCCGTGTCTCATGAAGATGAGTGAGGCCCGGGTCGAGCCGCCGCAGACCACCGCCTGCCCGGGGACCCAGACCCAAGCTCGCGCTCAGCTTCGAGCCTCCCAAGTCTTCCTAGCCCCCCTAGGAAAGCGCAGATGGTTAAGTCCCACTGCGGCCGGACCACTGTCGAAATCAGCGCGAACCGCTCTCGCAGTTCCGTCAACAGAGGCGACTCAAAGAGTGTACTTAGCAGCCAACGAGCCAGTTCCAAAACTCGCTCGCCTGCACACAAACGCCGTTTTTACAGCGACCCACATAAATCTCAAAAAGATTATGTCTGGTCATATTCCGGCTCAGGCCGAAGGTGTTTTGAATGTAGCAAAGGTGCCCGCTGCCCAGTGCCCACCCATGCACATAAACACTACCCTCTCTGTGTGTCACACTCATCCAGGGTCGAATACAATAAAGCTGGCTCAGGCAACTCGACCACTAAGTGTAGGAAAAGTGCCCACTGCCCAGTGTTCACCCCTGCACACAAGCACATGCATGGCAGTGTCTCACACCACCACAGGGTCCATATCAGTCAAACCGGCTCACGCCGTTCATGTTTTAAATGTAGGAAATGTGCCCGCTGTACAGCGCTCACCCCTGCCCGTGAAAACGACTGTATCTGCGCTACGCACACAGATATCGCCTCAGCGTATGAACCCAGCACGAGCTGGCAGTGTTTCAAGTGCAGATCACATGTCTGCCTCTCAGCGCAGACACTTTGTGAAAAACTCTCAGCGCCTCGCACCGCGAGCTCACACAGCTGTGTCTGTAATACAGCATCTCCCCATTCATTACAGAGCTACAGAGCCACCACACAAAGTACTGTCTGCCCCATTCAAAATGAGCATGATGAACAAACCGTTTCCTCATGGTTTGGTCTCCGGGTCCCCGAATGTGAGCGACCGGAGCCCAGACTTCATTCTACCCCTGTCAATTCACGTGAAAGCATGGGAATTAATACCAGGGGTTTCAGAATGGGTACTTAAGACAGTGAAACAGGGCTACTCGCTGCAATTCGCTCGCAGACCGCCGAGCTTCACAGCACGGGTCAAAACATCGGTGAATCAAGAAGTAGAACACCTACTTCATGCCGAGATAGCGAATTTGCTGAAAAAAGGGGCAGTGGAACACGTTCCCTTACCCCAGAGCAAGTTGGGGTTTTACAGACGTTATTTCTTAGTACCAAAGAAAGACGGCGGACTCCGCCCTATATTAGATATTAGACTTTTGAACAAAGCGCTGATGATACGCTTGTTTAAAATGATCACAACCAGACAAATCCTTGCTCGAATTCGACGGGGGGATTGGTTTATATCAGTCCAAATAGCAGCCCTTCACAGGCCATTCTTGAGATTCGAAAGGAAGAAGCATGTAAACTGCGTTGTTTGTTTATTCAGAAATAATTGAATGGATCGGAAAAGTAACAAAAGAGGACATTGAGGGCTGAGGCTGACTACTATCATCATTTCTGTCATGGCAAGACTGCTTCATGTGTCTGTTCATTGTCGAAGTCCCCGTTTTTTTGCTGTCATAGGCGAGCAGCGTGCTGCATTAAATGCACGAGACAAAGCCAACATATGTTGTCACTCCCCACGACTAGTTTAAAATGTTTGCATACCTCCGATTTTCCTCCAAACTTGCTCAAAGTTAATTCTCCTGTTTTAATTTTTTTCTTTGCTTCTTCAAGCTCCATGTTGCACTTAAGCTACAGAGCAGGTGTGATGCGTCACGCGTGTGCTGCGCATGACACGTGACATGCTTTATCAAGGGCCCGATCCGACCCGGCCCGAGGACAGTGGCGGGAAATATCGGCCCGACCCGGCCCGCGGGTCGGGTTGAGTCCAGGCTCGGGCAGAGAATCTAAGCTCTATGTGCCGGACGTCCTGAACGTGGGCCCAGATATGCTATCCAGGGCCAAGCTCTCTCCAGGGGAGTGGGCTCAGCATCCCATGGCGGTGCAAAATATCTGGGACATTTTCGGCAGAGCAGAGGTAGACCTGTTCACGTCACAGACCAACGCTCACTGCCCAATGTTCTTTTCAAAAGAAAGGGACGCGCTGGCCCAAAACTGGCCCAAGTGCCCTCTCTATGCGTTTCCCCCGGTCGCCTTGTTACCACAGGTAATCAAGCGAGTCAGGGAAACCAAATGCTCGATACTCCTGATAGCCCCGCTATGGGAGAATCAAGTATGGTTCCCAGAACTGATGGAGCTGGGGAACACAGCCCCATGGCCAATTCCGCTGAGGAAGGACCTGCTGTCCCAGGCCCAGGGTGCAGTTTGGCACCCATACCCCGAGCTGTGGGCCCTACATGTGTGGGCGATCAACCATCACCATTTCACCTCCCAGAGGGAGTACTGAACATGATCACACAGGCTAGAGCTCCGTCTACTAGACGGCTCTATGCGTCCAAATGGTCAGTGTTCGCCGAATGGTGTTCAGCTCATGACTTTAACCCGCTAAGTGGTGAGGTAACGGTGGTGCTTTCTTTCCTGCAAGAGCTGCTGGACAGCGGGAGAACCCCATCCATGCTCAAGGTGTATGTGGCGGCTATAGCGGCTTTCGCGAAGCCCGCAAACGGCCAGTCACTGGGAAAGAACGACCTCATAATCCGTTTCCTCAGGGGTGCTAGGAGGCTGAACCCTCCTCGACCACCCTTGGTTCCAGCGTGGGACCTTTCTACGGTCCTTGAGGCCATGAAAGGTAGACCATTCGAACCATTACGTGCGGTGGAACTAAAGTACCTGTCCTTCAAAACCACTTTTCTGCTGGCACTAGCCTCAGTAAAGCGAGTGGGCGACCTGCACGCGCTCTCAGTGAGCGCTACGTGCTTGGAATTTGGGCCTAACGACTCTAAAGTTATCCTCAAACCAAGGCATGGTTACGTCCCGAAGGTGCTTGCGACTCCGTTCAGAGCGCAAGTTATTTCCCTTTCGGCACTCCCTGCGTCCGACAGTGAGGCTGGGGTTAACCTCCTTTGCCCAGTGAGGGCTTTAAGGATTTATGTGCAGCGCTCTGCTGCCTATAGGCAAACAGAGCAGCTTTTTGTTTCGTTCGGTGGCCGCGTCAAAGGGCTGGCCATCTCGAAACAGACCCTGTCCAGATGAATAGTGGATGCTATCGCGTCAGCCTATGCTTCCAAGGGCCTGGATTGTCCCTTGGGGGTTAGGGCCCACTCGACTAGAGGTATGGCCTCGTCGTGGGCATGGACAAGTGGGGTATCACTTCATGATATTTGTATGGCAGCAGGCTGGGCCTCGCTGTCTACATTTATTTTTTTAGGTTTTATAACCTAGAAGTGCCTGCCTTACAGGCCAGGCTGTTCTCAGTCTGATGTACCATATTAACACTGTCTACCCAACTCAGTTTGATTAGACTGTTGATTTGCTGCAACGTCCTGTGGGCTTATGCAGTTACAAGGTTGAGGTACTGCCCTAACTGTATATATGTGCGTGCACCTATCTCACTTTACCGAGTCGTCCCTCCCCGTCTACCGCTCTGTGTGTATTCCACTGATATGAGCACGGTTCAGAAGCCGGAAGTTTACTGAGTGGAAGTTCTCCCCTTATTAGACATTCTCTGATTTGACACTGAAGCTTCAAAACGCATATTGTCAGAGAATGTCTAATAAGGGGAGAACTCAGTAAACTTCCGGCTTCTGAACTGGCTGCAGTTCCACTCTGGCTCCATATGAGGGCGCTCACAGGACGAGTGCAGAATGAATGAAGGTCTATGGCGCTATACCCCTCAAAATCCACTTTTCTCAGGATATAATTTTTTGTCTAGTAATCTGAATGTTGTATTCGAAAGGAGATGCAAAAAAAATACACATTGCTGGGTGTTAGATTTTTTAGAGTCACTTATTTGCTTTAAAAAGTCTTTTAACATGTCAATGACGTCATACACATCGTACGACCAGAGATACTGCTTTACGGCAATCCTTCAGTCACTTTGGTTGACTTCTTTTCTCTCAAGGCATCGACAACACAGCTGACACAGGCAAACACACGTGCTAGAGGAGTTTTTGTTTGGTTGTTTTAAAAGACCACGCCGAAAATACACACACACACACACACACACACATGATGCCATCAAGCGGTATCTCTGGTCGTAATCAGTCCTTCACTGACCAATCAGCGTTCATTAGCAGAATGCTAGCGTGTTATGGGCAACAACAACTCAACCTGTAAGAAATCGAAAGGACATAAGTACTCGTTCATTCAACTTTCGACCTATAACCCATGTTGAACTTGCAAAACCTACAATCAAATCTGAGATTTCTCAACGGTAATCGGGTGAAAGAGACGAATTTAGCCGTCTAGCCCCATAGACTCCCATTCATTTTGCACTCATGGGCGATCGCCCCCAGTGGAACTCTGGTGGAACTACAACCAAAATTCGGTACAATAGGACTTAATAGGGAGTGGGCAGGCTCTCCGTAGACGGGCTCTGGTATTGTTTTCAGAGAAACACGTGATCAACGAAAAACGAAGCCTCACTTTCTTTCCAGTCACATGAATGCTTCACTTGAGTGTTTGAACCCAGACCACTACTCTACAGGTTTTTGGAAGTTTAAGTCCATTTACTAATTTTTTTATATATATATATAAATAAGCCTATAGCCTATGTTACATGATCATATATTCTGACACATAAACAGCATAGAAACCTTAAAATAATTAGACCAACATTTACTTGCATCAATCAACTTAATGGTTGGTATTTTTATAATTAGTATTAATATAATTGCTACATTTAATTTATTGCCACACTTTAATATGTGAATTATATTATCAGAAAACTGAACATTTAGCGTTGTCAGGCTTTTATTTGAGCTTAATGGATAAAACAATGGCGCTGCGCACTCAGCTGCTCATACACATGGCTGCTATAAATTTGACCTGCCACAAGATGACATTGTTTTCAACACTCTTGATGCTTCGAATCTTTTCCCGAAACATTCAGGGGAAAGCCCCAGTGTTTCATGAGACTTCATTTGCCCATCCCTACCAGGTACACAAATTAGATTTAGATAACTCCAAAAGAGGCACAGCAAGAAAATAACCTAGACTTGGTCATGGCACTGGAAACACTGAGCAAAGTACTCGGGAGACACAAACAGGGAAAAAGGCACAGGTTACAACAATAAGACATAATGACAGAGACTGAAAACCAACAAGAGACGCAATGGGGGCCTCTAGTGGCCAAACATAAGTCTAAAACCCTGTAAAAAAAAGTTTCATGATAATCAAACATTATATTAGAATGATTTCCTAAGAATCATGTGACACTGAAGACTGGAGTAATGATGCTGAAAATTCAGCTTTGATCGCAGGAACAAATTACATTTTAAAATATATATAAACAGAAAGTTATTTTACATTGTAATAATATTTCACAACATTAAATGTTTTTATTGTATTTTTGATCCAATTAATTCAGCCGTGGTGAGCAGAAGAGACTTATCTCAAAACATTAACAAATCTCACTGACCCCAAACTTTTGATCTGTAGTGTACTAGCGCCTGCCACTCGACAGACGAGGAAAAGAGAAGGAGAACAAGAGTAATATTGGGAGTTCAGTGAACTCCTGAACAAGAAGAAAGTCTGTTAAGCTGTTAAATATCCCACAACTGTTGACATATTGTCATTTAATCCTCTTGATCAAGGTTTGCAAACCTCTAAGGCTCAGATTAGATATCCAAGGGTTTGTTAGATTGTGATGGAAATGTATGTAAATCAATGTACAAATATTTAAAATCAAATACACATATTTATTCTCATATTTACATTGACATTCTAGCATACTGTAAGTCTGTGAACTTCCTGAACCTGAAGGCATAAACGGCTAAATCTGCCACAACAACAATCACTGCTGATTGTTTTTAATGCAACTGAAATGTATATAATTTGGACACTAGATGTCAGTATGACTCTTGCTCTCTCACTGAGTCTGGTCTAGTCTTATACTTCTTCCTTTTACTCAATTCTAATAATTTCTCCTAATATTCACTCAAAAATACTGATGCATCGAAGTCAAGTTGGCATAATGAATCGACTCCAGACATTGGAGTTGATTCTCGATTCCAAACGCCTTTGAATTGAAGAATTTATTCTTTTTGGAATCTATTAAAGAAATCATTGATCAGACAAGATTTTATTTTTTATTTTTAATCTTAGATCTTAGTTATCTCATCGCCTACTGTACGTTTCAGTACTAAAGTTCATAGAAAATATGAGGTGATTCATTTGTGTTGTCTCAGTCTGGATTTGATTATCAAGACAAATATGCCTATAACACCCGTGCCATATAACAGGAATGAGGGTAATGTTACAAATCTAACAGTAAAAAAACACATCCTCATATTATGAAGCACATGCAAGCAAGTTGATAAGATTTTTTTTTTAATGCTTGTTTTTACTGAAGCAGGCCTTAAAGAACACAAAAACGTCACTTTTAAAGTTTAGACTGATTTTTCCTCATATTGTTTAGAGTTTAGAGTCATCGAAGATTTGGTGCTACCTCTACATTCGTCTAATAAATCAAATTAATTTTTAATTAATGCGTTTTAATTAAAAAAAAACAAATCCTGTTTTCTAGGGATAAAGCGATATGAAAAGTTTGGCTGATACCAATAATCTATAATTCTTTATATTTGAAAGCCGATAAATAATATATTGGCCGATAAATCTAAATGCAAATTTTTATATAATTTTCGAGAGCCTGATAGCCTGAAAGTCTCACCATTAAATCCATGTCCCAAACACACAATCATAATGATGTTCTCATGATAAATTTATGTAGCCGATATGACAGACTTGCAGACGTTTTACTGTATTTTCCTTTTTTGAAGTGATTTCAATCATATTTCAAGCAATTCAAAACCATCATATTGAACAGTCGCATCTAAAGCGTCTCAGCTGAAGGAAATAATACATTATTTATCAGCTTTAATATATCGGCCAAATTTTCTTATCGGGCCGATAACGATAACATTAAAAATGAACATATATCGACCGATACCGATATGGTATCAAGTATCTTTCAGTCTCTATATTTAGTCATATATAGCAAACGAACTGCTTTACATTATTTTCCAGCTGACTGGCACTTTCCCATTGATGTGTAAATGCTTTAATGAGACCCTGAATCACCTTTGCAACAGGTTTTCAGCCTATTGCCTCTCACAATGAGGCTCCATTGTTTCCGTCAACCTGCCTGAGCTTGAAAAACCTGTTTATAGATGCGTGAATACACTTCCCACATGCCACATGTTTCTGCAAAGACACCTCATGCATGCAGTCTCTCCACTGCCAGCAACAAAAGCAGACTTGTTTTTACAAGCTGTTCTGTACAAACACTCCTTCTGTTAAGTCATAATATGGGTCAGCTACACAATTAAATTCCTTCTATGCAGCATCCTCCCAATTTACATGTCTTTAATAGTAAATACAATATGAATATATGAAATCATATTAGTTTACTAAAACTAAAACATGGTTTCTTGGGAATGTTGTTTTAATAGTTAATCATCCATTTTTCTGTGTCTCCAGTATCACTTTCCACCCTGATTGCAGCCTTTTGAAATATATTCCAAGTAATAAAAGCCAGTTTCGCAATGATTATCTCAGAAAGTGAGCGTTTTTCCTGTGTATGACATGAAATCCTTTCCGTTTCAACACAAACATGTTCATGTTTTAAAGCATTGATGTTTTTAGTTATATATCGGCCACCATAACGGTATCGGCCGATGTTCATTTTTAATATTATCATTATTGGCCCGATGAGAAAATTTGTCTGATATAATAAAGCTGATAAATAATGTATTATTTCCTTCAGCTGAGACGCTTCAGATGTGCACTGTTAAACATGATGGTTTTAAATCACTTGAAATATGATTGGAATCACTTCAAAAGGAAAATACAGTAAAGTGCAAGTCGGTCAAATCGGCTACATAAAATTATGAGAACATTATAATTGTGTACTTGTGATTTAATGAGACTTTTGTTTTTGTAATTGGGCTCTGGATTTAGATTTATCACCCAATATATCGGTTATCGGCTTGCAAATATAAAAAATGATCGGTTATCGGTATCTGCCAACATTTTCATATCGGTGCATCCCTACTCAAAATCATTCATTTGCATGTGTTGATCAGGCGATTGACTGAGCAAAACCCATTGTGCGTAAACAATAAAAACTGAAGTAGGGGGTTAAATGGAGAGATTTTGGGTGTGGTGGGATTCCTCAGATCTCAGATCAAACTCAGGCTCTTCCTGCCACTATAATCCCTGCCGTCTGTCTGAGAGAGTAATGTGTCACCTATTTAAAAGCCCGGGGGACAAAGAGATTGTCAAGAGAGGCTATTTAGTATCAACAAACGTTCTGGAGAAATGCGCTGTGTCACTGGAGTGACTCTATAAACAGTCAAACCAAAAATGATGCAGACACCAGATATAATTATTTATTTATTTTTTTACTAGTGTGTGCAGGACACCATAGTTAATTTATGTACGTGAGGAGAGCAAAATAAAGTAAACTGTGACATATTATACCCAAAAACTCTTCATACAGAGAATACCAGTAACATTTATAAAAATTTGGGACCAAAAATTATTCCGACACTTTGACCTGATCATGTTTTGCTGAAGTGTGTTTTCTTTAATTGCTAATGCTCTTTTTACACACAGACTGAACAAAATGAAGCATTGCTTGGTGATTGGTTGAGCTAAACTGGTATTATCTAATTGTGTAGTTAAATTTAACAGCTGACAGATATTCAACATAATTCATGTGTGAGACAGTCTAACAGAAGGATGGACAAAACCAGTCAAATATCAACTGATTCTTGTTATATTTTATTACCATTTTCTAAACTAAGCGAATAAACTGTGACAAAGTGAGAAGGTGTCTGAATAAGTTTAGGTTTGACTATATATTATTGAGCAGTTTGGGTCTTGAAGAAATCACATTTCACTACCAGATAGATACACTTGGAGGATATTATTAAAACACATGACAAGAGATGTCAGCAGCAATTTTGAAACAGAAAGGAGTGACTAGACGTCATAAATTCCCTTCCTGAGAACCGATAATCAGCCTTATATCTTCAGTATCTGCCTTGTGACATCACACAGTTTCCAGTATTCGGCTGACCTGAACTAAAGTCTCAGCTCTACTTCCTTGTTTTAAAAGCCCTGTCAGACTGTCTATGTTTGGCAGACTAGTATTGACTCAGGGGGAGGGTGTTTAATCTACATTAAGACAACTACATGCCCCTAGCTATGAGGCTCAGTAGGAGATGGGAGGTCCTCTAATGCATTTCTAAGTAACAAAAGGCCCTTCGCAACACAAGACCAGTCTTGTCCTATGGCTGTGAAACCAAGGTGTTATCAGCTGCTTTCTCTTCCAAATCTGGGAAGACGACGAGCCATGTGCTCTACGAACATGACACCGCAAGCATATATGATACCGAAAGTTGTACAAGCATAAACATTTCATGGAGCCTAAAAGCCCTTCTTGGATAATGATGGGCTTTTAAGGCTGATGGACGCGAGAGGTCAATCGCTGTGGGAAGCACTGGAAGACACTCGAGCTGGAGTCCATGTTGACAAAGTTTAACAGAGTTCATATAGCCATTAACAAATAAGCAACATGCTGTGCGCTGGGTAAAAGCTCTCGTAATAGCATACAGTTGCATTCGTAATTATAAGCACAGGAAATATTGATCTGACTGGTCATAGTATCGAAGCAGAGCACTTTGAAGTGGACTGATAGTGTAATGCGGAACTGGTTTCGCATGGCGAGATAAGACACCATCCCCCATATGCTTTTAACTGAGCCTCGCCCAGCTTTAAACACTCGCCAAACATCCACAAACTTGTTTGTTTAACCACATAACACAGCTCAGAGTGCATCCAAAGGTTTCTTCTCAGACAAATCCTATAGTTACGGTTACATTCAAAACTGTTAAAGTGATTTTACTTGCTGTTACGGGGAAAGAGTGCGACATGAAAGACTTTGAACAATGATACATTTATTGACTTCATTTGGGACTTTTGATTCAGGAGCTGAAATAACAAATTCATTTTTAACTTTTGAAGATGAATTCTTGAATATTTGGCATTGATTTTTGATTCAGCTTAGCCAACAGTATATGGGAACCAAACAGCGTTTCATATGGCGGCTGGCAGACAAGAGTACAGGATCTTTTCAAACAAAAACAGTTCAGCGTAATCATTAACTCGGACCTCCACTGCTGGCCTTGTAATGCATTAACCAGTGTAAATGATTTCACACTGAATGCTATTTACTGTACATAAAACTACTGCCACAGGCGCTCAGCAAAAACTCGTCTTCACTTGCAATGAATCAGCTCAAAATATAATGGGCTTCCCTTGTGAAAATGCTTCTATTTTACATTGGTATGATTTAATATAATTTGAAATTGTTATATGTGTTCAGGTCAGGTTAAGATAAACCTTTTTAGAGTATACTGTACTTCTTTTTACACTGCTCCCTTGTGGGTTAAGTTTAAAAAAGTGAGCCTATGTAAGCTTCAGGTTGCCTACAATGATTGTATGAGTATTATATAAAAATATTTAAAAAATATTAAAAAAAACGAAATGGAGCAGTACAAGTCATATATTTTGTATGTAAAAATCTTTATGGATTTAATGAGAAATTTGATGTATAAATGTATTTGTCGGCTGGATAATTCACAGAATGCTATTATTATGCTGTTGTCAAACCCTAGGCAAAGTGTGGTGCTACATGTAAGAATTTGTATGTATTAATCGCTTTTTTATTGCCAATGTGTGAACAGCTTGTAAAGAAAATTAATAAAGGGGACCTTCCCCGAGGTTGTCTATGAAAGCCTGTAGGCAGATTTTTATGAGAAGGTCTCGGGGTATTTTTGCTGGGAAAATCAAAAAGATGTGACGTTTATACGCTTGCGAGCCTCTCTTCCGTTATATGGCAGATGAAACGAATGTGTTCAGAATAATGTCGAAAGAGCCCTTCTCTACTGTAATGACAATGTGTCATGCAAATAAAAGAGATTCATTCAAACTATAGTCTCATATATCCCATAGGCCTATCTATGGAAGCTTGTTTAAACACAGCATAAAACATTTAAAATTATAATTTAATCTCACAATTACGAAAATCTTGCAATTCTGACTTTATTTCTCAGAATTGCTTGATATAAAGTCAGAATTGCGAGATATAAACTCACAATTGCGTGTTATAAAGTTAGAAATGCAAGACATATTCTGACATTTTTCTCGCAATCGCAAGTTTATATCTCGCAATTCTGACTTAATAACACAAACCTGCGTCTTTATTTCACGCAATTCTGAGATAAAAAAAAAAAACTGAATTCTGAGATAAAAAGTCGCAATTAACTTTTTTATTTTCTATTCTGTGGTGGAAATAAGCTTCCATAAAGATCTATACAGTCTATAGCTAGTCTCAAATTTATGATCTATCTATCTATCATAACAGTGTAATTTTAATTCACCTCATCTGTCGACATTATGAATCGCAGAGCTGGTTCAGAAATATCCACATCGCTATGATCAGTGCTTTCTGAACTGCTGATTTCTCACCGCTGGCATTTTTGTTGTGTTTATGTTGTTTTTGAAGCTGGCAGCACATATTTACATATTCATCTAAACGTCGCTCTCAGCAACATGGACACCGTTGGGATGTTTGTTAAAAGTTTCAGTATTTCCATCTTCTTTTTACTTCTAAGCAAAGAACGAAAAAGTAAATGAGTAAATCCTGGTCTTGAAACACGTTCAGTCTCTTGTACATCACGTGTGCAGTCGCTGGCTGCAGTTCCCTTTACGGCCAGTGGTGTCACTAATAACAAGGGTTTCTGAATTCTCTATATCTTTGAATAATATTATCTTTTTGAGAAAATTTTACATTCCAGAATTCAGATGTAACCGATTCTTTTTTATAAGACATTTATGAATTTCTACAGGGCCATGCACTGTTTTAAGAAAGAAATGTCCTGTAATGTTATTCTCCCTTGCAAGTGCACTGATTAGCATTTGTAGCAACAACCATTTTTGTTAGTACATTATGTCTGAACACAGTCAAAACACAACTACACATATTTAGACCTAATGTCAAGGACTAAAAACTGAAATTATGTATACAGTCAGCAATGATTAAGAGGAGCACACATTAAAGTAGCAATACTTGTGATATATTAACAAAACTCATATGTGACCCTGGACCACAAAACCACTCACATGGGTCAATTTTTTTTATTTATTTTTTTTATTGAGATGTATACATCACCTGAAAGTTGAATAAATAAGCTTTGTTAGGATAGGACAATGTCCAGGATACAATTCAATACAATACAAAAATCTGGAAACTGAGGGTGCAAACAAATCGAAACTGAGGAAATCACCTTTAAAGTTGTCGATTTCTGTTCGCGATTCACTCAAAAAAATCAATGTTTTATATATTTACGGTAGGAAATTTACAAAATATCTTCATGGAACATGATCTTTGCTTAATAGCCTAATGATTTTTGGCATAAAAGAAAAATCAATAATTTTGACCCACACAATGTATTGTTGGCTATTGCCACAGATATACCCGTGTGACTCGTGACTGGTTTTGTGATCCAGGGTCACATATCATACTAAGAAATCGAAGATGTGAAGATGCATTTCCAAATAAAAAAGGTTTCTCATGGCAAAAACGATCTCTCTCCGTTGGTTCGGTCTGGGAATGTTATGCAGGCCTGGTCACATTCTAGAGTATTTCATGTTTTCTCCTGCAATATTTGTCCTCTGGGGCTTATCAGCGACAGATAAGCAGACTCCAAACAAATGATTAACAAAACATGCATTGTCTTCCAAGGTGCTCAGATGAATTTCAAGCCTTTCTCCAAATGCACACTGTGGAAACACATTGATTTGTATTAAGCTTTAATTGACAAGTATATAAAACCTCACAGCTACAAACAGTGCTTAGGCTAGGGTTGTCGTCATGTTAAAAAAGACAGTGAGTCCCTACAAAGACAGAAATTAGAAAGACACATTAAAGCCAACTTCAGAACTGATAGCAATTAGTTCAACAGTTTCAAGGATGAAGAACACAATGTGCTCCTTTGTATGTTTTCTTGTATAAAGGTCAACTGAATAACATTCATATTTTCGTGTTTTGTAAGAAGATCCAAACTCTCACAGTCAGAGTACAGTTTAGTGACCTAACTAACATTGTTAGATGAAAAACAGGCCATGAACATTCATCCAGCAAAAAAAAATAAATAAATAAAAATAAAAGAAGGGGGTTGGTTTTGGGAAAACTTAATATCCTGATCCAGTTATTGAACTGAACTGAATCATCATTGAACTGACTCGAGCTGAATAATGGCATTAATGTTTTCTATAGAAGCTTGTTTCCACCACGGAATAAGGGTTATTGTGATGTTTTATCTCACAATTCTGACTTTATTTTTCCTCAAAATTGCGAGATATAAACTTATAAAGTCAGAAATGTGAGATGTAAACACACAATTGTGTACAAATGTCAGAACTGTGGGCTGACTTTTTTCTCAAAATTGCAAGTTTACATCACACAATTTTGATTTTATAACTCACAACTGCAAGTTTATATCTGGCAATTCTGAGAAAAAAGTCAGAAGTATGAGTTTATATCTCTCACTTACTTAACTTATAATAAGTTTTATAAAAAGAAAAGTTTGTGCATTTTGAATTGTGAGATAAAAAAAAGTTGCAGTTACCTTTTTAATTTTTTTTTAATTTGGAAAGAAACAAGCTTATGTAGTTTTCAGGACAGCTACTTAAAGCTGAATTGAACTTGTTTAAAGAATGAGCTTTACATTATTGAACAACTATCAACAACTGAATAATAATGACACTATTGTTTTGCTACTTCTGCTTTACAGCAGAATTACACTCTTATTTGATCAAATTTGCATAATTAATTCTGCTATTTTCTTGTTTATCATTGTGAAGCTGCTTTGAAAACATTTCTATTGAAGCATTAAAAAAAATAAAGGTCACTTGACTTAAATTTGGACACATGGAAAAATATCCGTCATATATTTTAACTATACATAGCGAATGATCTTACACTGACAAAAACAACTTTTTTTTTTTCCAGAAAGACAATTATAATGATAATGGAGGAGCCAATATATCTTGTTGTTTACAAAAAGAAAAGAAGAGCACAAAGATAGAACGGCTAAAGACACTTTCTCCTTGGAAACCATAGGCAAATTTTTTCCTCTGTTGGAAACAAAATACTAATGGTTTCATGATCACATTGGAAACTCATGATCAAACTCAACACTAAAGGAGAAAATAAAAACGATCTTTGGTGGCCTGAGGCATCCCAAGCTGAACAGAAAGCAAGAAAAGAGGCACCCGAAATTAGTTATGGATATCTGGGTAAACCGTTAAATTAATAAATACATTATAGGGTCAGTAATATAATACAAAGCAAGCATTATAGACCATGTTAGAGAGGTTATTATTGAGGCATTGTGTGGGAAGAGGCCCGATGACTCTTGGAAAGTCATAACCATTGTATTACTAATCTTGAAGTAAATCATCAGGGTCACAAGAAATACCACTCGAATAAGTAAGCTAACATGGAAGATGTGCAATATGATTTACTGAAATCTAAGCTATTTTTGCTATTTCTTCACATGACCATATTGTGAATGGGATTCATTTCGAAAATAATGCACTATTTGTATACTGTATGAGCGGACGACACTGACTACATGGTGTATTAAGTTTTCATTTTATAGGCATGGTCTATAAACAATTTCTCTTTCCAAAACCTACATTTTCATGTATTTGTTAACAGAAACATAGTATATTTTGATGAATGTGGGCTATTAGTTTCAGTAAATCGAGGCTAGTTCTTTCAATCCACCAGTAGATTCATCATCGTTATCAATTTCATCATCAGCAGACAGAGGATGTGTCTAAGGGGATTTTTCAGTGTAAAGCCATGAAAGGAGTTCTTCAGTTCAGCAACATGAGTGAGCAGTTGAACAAATAGTCTTTTAAAGAGTTAATTGTGTGGGATGATATGCAGGATGTTTGAGAAACGCAGCGTTTCGATATTTCACACGAAGTTCATTAATCCGGGGATTTTCGAGCTGTTTTTTTATTTTTACCTGTGTGTTTGCCTCGAATAGCTACCCATATTTGGACATGGTAATTACCGGATGGGCGAGGTCACCTGGCTGCTGCTGACGTCAGAGCAGAAATACCTGCTGGAAACCATTTCCTCAATTTGCTGCTGTTGAGAGGTTAGAAAAAACAGCAGCTCTTTACTTAAAAGCCTCGAAAGATTACAAAGCTGAAGGAATTTGTGTGGATTTTGGCGTGTCGAATGGCTTGTGCGGGGATTGTGCGATTAGGAGTTATACTTTTTTTCTTTCAGGTAAGTTTTATTTATTTATTTTGTCTGGCGTCGAGTTGTGGACCTAAACGGTCGCGCGCCTTCGGACACTAACGGCTTGGTTTATTATAAAATGTTTTATTTGTTGATTTTATTTTTGTAACTAGGTATTTTCGTGTGGATATACGGAGGAGTCGACATGTACACCTGGGTTTGAGTCGGAAACAGTAGTTTTAAAAGTGCACAGAGATCACCTTCACAGGGGGAAAAGACTAGGAAGAGGTAGGTCAATACAAATCTCTTTACAACAGTCTCTTTACACGAGTTTCGTCAAAAGTCGGTGTGGTCGAACATTGTTTTACAGCACTTATTTAATTCAACCTATTTCGATTCTTTACCTTAGCCGTTTATTAGATCTAGAGACTTTAACCTCTTAAAGATATTGGCAAGTTAGTACCTTGTTTTTGTTTCCTGGTGTGACAAAACAAAGAGTTTTTATTTGTGCAGGTTAAACTTGTTTTTCTATGCAACACTTCGGGTTTAACTCCACAAATGTTGAATTAAATCACATTTTACTTCTCTCATTTGTCAGGATGTGAGGTGTTTAGTTAAAGTCTCTGTATGAAATATCATGCTAAAGTAAACCTGCAGGTGTTGTGAAATTCAGATGATCTCATCCTGAGTTTCTGTGGGAGTGAAACCAGGAGATCAGGGTCAACAAAACATTTAAGAGTTAGCCTATCTCTTTCTTTTTTCAATCATTGAAATGTATAAACCCAGTTATATTTGGTTCTGTCATACCCAGTGCTTTATTAGCCACAGTGTTTATGAAGTGTAAGAATTCCTATTTAATGCATTGAATCAGGTACTTTCCATGAGAGGTGATTCAACTTATCTTAGTTTCGATTTTATGCCCTCATCTCACAAGCATTGTTAATTTAGTCATTTTTCTAGAGCCATTATGTGAGTTAATGCAGCATTATTCTGATTTATTCTTTACTTTTTTTTTAATATAAAAAACAAAACAAAACCCTTTTTGTTTGGACATTAACCAGTCTTTGGTTTCATATTGCAATAGATCTGTAAGTTTACCTCTGTACATCTTGAAAGGACTTTCCTTTTATTGTCCCACTAATGGTGGCTTATTTCTAAGAGCTGATTGGTTTCACCACTTCCGACCTCTAATGGATGCACTATTAGCCATTGCAAAACCTCTGTATAACTGGATAGTGGTTGTTTAAATGAATTATGCTGTAGTTTTGGGAAAAGGATTGACACAGTAAGCATCATTTGAAGTTGTTTGGCATAAACTAAAGCATGCATGTAAGCTCTTACCACATCCAAACAAACATTGAACGTGAATATTGCAAATTGCTTTTTTTTTTTAATGTGTTTCAGAATTTTTTTCATAACACTTTACTTTACGCCCTTATGTATAATGCATTATGAAAGTGTTTTTAATGCAGTAATTCTGCCTTGTAATGCACCTTATAATGCATTGTATGTTCTCAACCACATTTATTATACATTATCATTGAACGCACCATTAGAAAGAAACTCGTTAAAACGCATGACAAACGACCAATTTCAGATTCTGCAAATATTATAATGCATTTTAACTTTGGTTACAATTATTTATGAAACGATATTTAAAAATACCTTTATAATGTATTATACATAATGGCTTTAAGTAAAGTGTTACCCGTTTTTGGTCCCATCCATGAGGCTCTCAAACTCTTTCATGAGACCAGAAATGTATATTATAAAGTGGCCGATTGGCCGTTTTTACAGTGAATCACTTAATACTGTGGGTGGTAAACCATGTGGCAACAAGTAGTTTTTGAATGATGAAATGAAAGTGAAGTGAAACGAGTAAAGCTTATGTGGAAATATGACTGGTGTATGTACCGCTACAAGTTTCAGCATATCAGTTGATACTTTATTACTTTCCTAAAGAAAAGCTTTTTTTTTTTTTTTTTTTTTTTTTTTTATAAAATCACATTGAAGTCATAGCTTGAGTTTGTTCTACCTCGGTCTTAAGTTTATGCACCTTTCCCTCCCTCAGTTCCTTTCACTAATTGCGATGGAAGAACAAGAACGATCTTCCAGTCCGCTGACACGCGGTTTGATGTGGGCACGGATGGGGCTGTAACGCTGAAGAGACAAGTGACTCTTCATGAAGGCCACAAGGTGTTTTCTGTGGACGCTTGGGACTCCAGTGGCAAGAAGCACACGGTATCTGTCAGAGTTGAGCGTGTCCATCATCATCATCATCATCATCATCATGAGGACCATCACATGGACACGGCCATGAACATCTCCTCTCCACAGGTACAAACTAGTTCTTCAAGAAACTGCTGTCAGTACAGTACAATCCTGACCTCTATTGGACACTTCAGTTTTTATGTGTGCTACTTTACTATCACACTTTGAATGGGCATATTCAACTACCAAATTCTGTATTTTTACAAATTATTATTGGAGGCCCTAACCCTTCATGATTTTCCAATACAATCCTGAAAGATTGAAGATAGAGCACTGTTCTGTATTCTTAATCCTAAAGGTAATTTAATCACACAATTTCTATTGTTTTGCATCAAGTGCGGTTTACTAATAATAATGCATGTTTATTTCTTGGAGTTAAAAATTTCAGTTAAAATCCAGTTAAAATTTACTTTTAACAACAGTAACATGCAAAAAGCAACAAAAAAAATGAACAGGGTTAAACGCTTTAGGGATTATTTAAGGAGCAGGTATACAAGTTTTACTTGTTTTCTGCGCAATTGAGTTGCAGTTTAAAGGGGTCATGAATTGTGAGAGATAATTAATTGATCTTTTGACATAAAAGGTCATTGTACTATAAAAAATATCCTGTAAGTTGCAGAACTCAACTTCCTCATTTGTCCAAAAACAGCTTTTATTGAAACCAAGCTCAGAAAATGACTTTCTGATTTTGTCATTATTGCATCATAGTGTGACGAAAGACTGTAGTGCTGCAGTCATCGTTTGTCAACTAAAACGATGGAAACTCAGTTCTTAAACTTTGTTTGCCACAGCCAAGACTTATTAATGCTTATGCTAACCATGTGAAACATTTGTGCATTACATATGTTTCAACTATGTAAGTAGATTTCAACATCGGGAGTTTTTAAAACCAATTTACATGTGAAATGGCGGGGACATTGAAAATTTTAATATGCAAGCAAATTTTAATATGATAGTGGGCGTTTACCTCAAGTCTTTAATGTGACTCCTATAAAAAGTGTTCAAAAGATAGTCAAACACAGGATAGAAAATGGATTTAGGCCCAATCCCAATTCTATTTTATACCCCTTCGCCTACCCCTTACCCTTGCCCCTTGAAACAGAGTGGCAAGGCGTAGGGGTGAAAATATTCCCCTAAGAAATGGGACACCACTATTACACCGTTACACGTCATATGTCGTCGCTAGCGCCTACGTCACAGGAGATGCGCCAATGATTATCACAAACTTCCAAGATGCCGTCGTCAGCTGTAGTCATCTCAATTGCGTGAGTTAGTTACCCCTACCCCTCCAACCAAAAGAGAATCGAGACAACCCTACCCCTTCACGGGAACGCGCAAAACAGAGGGGTAGGGGAAAGTGAAGGGGTGAGGGGTAGAATTGGGATTGGGCCTTACTTCTGAATTAGGATGTTTTTTGATGTAGTAATCTTGATAACTGTATGTGGACTTTAAAAACACACGAGGGGTCATGAGCTGCATTTATAGTTTTTTTATTTTTATTTATAGACTACAGTACAAAAAAGTAGTGCCAAACATATGACATTTTATTTCTTGATTTGATATGTTAAAGTAGTTATTTCATGATGTCTAAATATAAATTCAAAAGCAAAACATGAAAATTTGCCACCGAGTGTTAGTTTTCCTATGTTGCGTTCCCTCTTCAGTCTAGGGGATTTAAAGAGGGAGTAACAAATGATGTAACAAAAATAAATAAACGTGAGAAATCTCCTTTCCGTCTATCCCAGCTCTAATTTCTTTTCACTAGGGATGGGGCCGATCCGATCCAGTATCGGTATCGGGACCGATACCAGCGTAATTCACGTATCGGATTTTCCCGATCCAAACTGCGGAGATATCCGATATCCATGAGTCATGTCTGCGCTTTAACGTTGTCTCCTGAAATGACTCCAAAAGTGATTCCCGCCGGCGAGTCTGCTATAGCTGGCTGCAAACTGCGGAATGGATTCCTAAACAGAGGCACGGCTCAATGAGACACAGAGTTATGAGATAAATCCGTTCCGCAGTTTGCGGCTAGCCAACATGTCCGCTTTGTGTAAATGCTTCACACAGTCAGAGCAAGACAACTAAATGCAATGCCGTAATTCAGAGCTCTTTAAAGATCCCTCGCGTCGTACAACACAACGAACGCAATCAAACATTTAAAAAAGCACCACGTTACTGTGCGTTCACACCGAACGCGAATAGCGCGTCAAATTCACGTGTAGTTGGACACTTGAATATTTTGAATCCATTCGCGCGTCCAGTGCAAAATTGACGCGCGTCTGAGGTGAAATCCGTCTGTTCGCAAGATGCTGATGTTGATCGAGCATTCATCGAGAGAGTTACTGCATCGGAGCGAGGATCACTTCAGATAGTGTGTGTAAGATGTTTACAATTGCACTTTTCTTATATTTCAGTACTCAAGTATTTGACATTTTGGGAATGTAATAAATATTGACATGACAATCAGTTTGAAACCCTTAAAGTTGCATATTTGTTTTCAGAATGGGATTTTACCTGTTAACAGGATTTCCTGTTTTTACTTTTCTGACCTTATACTTGCCTCAAGTTGCCTTTTGGGACATACTACATGCATACATACGTGCATATCATACTTGCCTGTTGAGAGAAGTTTATTTCAGCATCATATAAAATAAACAATGATAACAAAAATATTAAAGCAAACACAGCTCTGGTATCGGAATTTTATCGGTATCGGCCGATATCCAAATTCAGGGATCTGATCGGAAGTGAAAAAATGTGGATCGGTGCATCCCTACTTTTCACATTTATATCTAAAAGGCTACACAAGACCCATTGATTTACACCTTGTCACAAAGGAAACTGAAAGAGTATGCTTAATGAGTTCTTCTTTTATTAAAGGTTTAACCAATATATTTATAAAGCAAACAAAGATCAACAAACAGGCGAACACATTTAAATAATCAGATCGTCAGGAGAGGGCCAGGCCAAAATAACAAAACAAGGGCTTCCTAAAGTTAAAACCAGATAAATTACCTAACAAAAGAAATCAAAAATTAAAGATGGTTATCTTACCTCTCTCCCTGACTAGCGAGAAATAAACAGGAGAAAAGCTTAGGGATGGATAATCCAAATAAATTGGCGCCCGTGTCCCTACACGGTTTAATAATTTAAACTCAGTCTAAATGGTCGTTGTACTCCGACAACAGGTTTCACAACAGAATATAAGTTCTCTTTTCAACAGCAGTTTAACACAACAGTGTCTGGGATAGCTGGAGAGGGATTCCTCCTGATCACAGTCTCTTTGCTGCTTTATACAGGCTGCCAACAGAAAAGCCACGCTCCTGCTAATTAGCATCAGCTGTGGACGATTTGGAGTGCTGCATGAGAGAAAGAGATAGATAGATAAAAATAGAAGAGAGAGAGAGATGGATAGAAAAAAGGAGAAAACAATCACCAGCACAATATAAACACAAGACTACGTCACAGGACGTAACACCTACATCTTTAAACTTTTAGTGTTACAAATGGGGATGATCGTCAAAGGATGAAGAAATGTTTTTAGTGATCTAAAAGTGATAATATTTAGAGTTTTGAAGTGCTGGAGCTTTTGAAAAGTTGTGAAGCACTTTAATAAGACTTTAATAAGTGCTTCAAGTTCACTCTCAAACAGTAGTAAGAACCCTCAGATTAATATTGTAAAAACATTTGACCATTTCTGCCACAATACCATGGTTACAGTTAGTGTTACTACAATAGAGAATCCATGGTGATTCGTGGATTGAAAAGCCATCTATAACTTGTTCATTCTTGGCACAATGTTTCTCCTGCTTTCCATGTCAACAAGTTTTGATCTGATATGATTTATTAAACACAATTCTCTGCTGAAATTGGAAATTAGCCAAGAAACTGTCACTCATTGTCATTTACAAAATTTCAGATGGAATCTCCCGCTGACGATCTGGTTCTGATGTTTCCAAAGTCGTCTTCGGGTCTGAAGAGAGCAAAGAGAGGTTGGGTTATTCCTCCAGTCAATGTGCTTGAGGAGGGCAATGGTGAATTCCCAGAATTACTGGTCCAGGTGAGAGAAAGTCATGAAGGGAATGTTCAAAATGAGATAGAGAGAGGTTTGTCTGTTATTGACTTTGTTCTCTTATTTCTTTCTGTATTTAGATAAAGTCGGACTATTCTAAGGAAGCAAAGATGGAATACAAGATCACAGGTGAAGGAGCGGATCTGGAGCCTAAGGGGATTTTTACTATAGGAAGATTATCAGGGGATCTGTATGTGACTCAACCACTCGACAGAGAAAAAAAAGCTTCATACAGAGTAAGTTGATTTTAGGTCTCTAACTTTTAAAATCAGCAGATAGTTCTTGGTGTATTTTTAATGTTAGATTTTTTTCTCTTTTTTCTTCCGTTTGTAATTTGTACATCTACTAAAAAAATTAAGTGTTTTCTTAAACTACACTTGCATATTGATGTCAAAGCTAACAGACATGGACTAAAAGACACAACCTCAGATATTTGTCTCTTAACATGCCTGTATCTCTTCTCCTGTCTTTAGCTTGTAGCTCATGCGACTGGAGTTGATGTGGATATTGTAGAAGCGCCAATGGAAATTATTGTAAATGTGCTGGACCTGAATGATAATAGGCCTATATTTACTCAAAATCCATTCAATGGAAATGTTCCTGAAGCTTCTGATATAGGTAGGTGTATGATGCAGTTTCTTAATAAAATGTTTTTTAGCAGTTTTTTTTTGTCTTTTTCAAATGCCTCTTCAGTTTCACTGAATCAGTCTTTCTTCTCTCACTGAAGGTCATGAGTTTATGACAGTCACAGCCACTGATGCAGATGATCCAAAAACTAACAATGCTATTATCAGTTACGCAATCATCAAGCAAGATCCAGAATTGCCAAAACCAAACCTGTTTACAATCAACTCTGTTACTGGAAGAATTCGTGTGAATGCTTTAGGCTTGGACAAAGAGGTGAGAATGATGAATGGATCTCACATTAGTGAAGAATAATTTCATGTAAACAAACTCGCCTGAAAACATCTTTCTTTTCAGACATTTTCCAGATATACTTTGTTAATTACGGCTACTGACATGAAAGGAAAAGGTTATGAAACCACTGGCACAGCTGTTATTACTGTGACTGACAGCAATGATAACGCACCTCAGTTTGAGCAAACCACGGTAATATATATTAATAAATTCTGAATGTTATAAGCATTTTAACTTTTATTAATACTTGTTTACGCCATACTTCTCTTTGTTTTAGCACACTGTATCTGTCCCAGAAAATAAAGTAGGGGCTGAAGTGGCCAGACTTGCAGTTACTGATGGAGATGATCCTGGATCTCCTGCCTGGTCAACCAAATATAAGATTATTGGCGGTGACAAGAGTGGGTTTTTCAGTGTCAGTACTGGACCCAGCCAGCTAGAGGGCATCATCACCACTGTAAAGGTACTGTGTGTTGCTCATGTGTTTCCACTGGCAATTCGTGATCATGTTCCTTTAGTAAAAGATGCTTTCTTTTCCATTCAGCCCCTGGACTTTGAGAAGAACAAGCAATTCATTCTGTCTGTGATTGTTGAGAACGATGATCCATTTGTTGGTTCTTTGCCCACTTCCACTGCCACAGTCACTGTGAATGTAGAAGATGTTAATGAGCCTCCGGAGTTTAATCCAAAGGAGAAGGTTATCTTCACACGTGAAGATTCACCAGTTGATAGTGAATTGGTTACTTATAAAGCCACTGATCCAGACACCGCAAAATCACAGAAGATAACGTAAGAAATGTTGCAAATCATTTTATCCCCTTTGAGTTTCATTCCATTTGAAAATTGACTGCTTTCTCTAGAGCAGTGGTTCTCAACAAGGGGGGCGCAAATTGTTTTCAAGAAAAAACGTGCAGACTGGACATCATTTGGTTACTGATTGCGCTTCAAGCATAATGCACATAAATAAAAACACCGCTCTGCATAAAACCCAGCTGGATCTCCAGAGGTCTGGTTTTAGATCGCTGCTACGAATTGTGTTCAGAGGTGAAGATGTTTCTTGATGCGAAGTCTGACCTTGTGCGGTACCTGGACGACCCCCTGTGGTTGGCGCAGTAGTCATACCTTGTAGACATTTTCGACAGGTTGAATTTATTGAACATCAATGCCAACATCAAAGTCTGTGCGATCATTGGCGTTCGTTGGATCCAAATTGGATCTTTGCCGTGATCGGCTAATTAATAAAAATGTTGCATGTTTCCCAACTTCGCTGACCGTGCAAGAGTTTCCTTTGATTAACACAGCCGCTCAACGTGTTGAAGGACTGAAACAACAATTCGGCCATTATTTCAGTGAGGATTTCAGTTGATTTGCTTGGGTCAGAGATCCCTTCAGTTGCCCAGGAAAAGGCCTTTCAGTTGACATGGAGAAATTAGTCATATTAAAGAGCGACACTAGATTGCAACACCTCAGTAGCTCTTGCTCTCTGGACTTAATATCCTCAGTTAAATTACTACTACTATTCACCTCAACGTATCTGCGAGGCCGGGTTTTCAAAATTCACTGCCTTAAACCAAGTAGCCTACAGACATCGGCTCCATGTGGAGGATGACATAAGGCTTGCACTGTCCAATACTGAACCGCAAATTGTGCTTTTTTGTAAAAGTGCCTCATGATGGGGGAGGCTTGGGGGGTTTATGTTCCAAAAGGTTAAGAACCTCTGCTCTAGAGATTCAGATCTTTTAGCAAACCAATGTCCACAGACAAATCTGAGAACCACCTTAGCAACTGTCTACCTATTAATGCATATCCCTTCCAATGTCAAATCTCTCATACGCAGAATTCAAATCACAGCATGCCTGTATATCCTTTGAACTTCAAAAGATTTTAAACTTCCAGGCAAGACTTAAGTTATTATTGGTGAACATTTCTAGTTTTAACCTGTATGTTTGGTTCCTTCCAGGTATAAAATTGGCAGTGATCCTGCCGGCTGGCTGAGTGTTACTCCAGACACTGGAGTTATTAAAGTCATGAAGTCTATGGATAGAGAATCTACCCATGTCAAAGATGGCAAATACAGAGCTATCATTTTGGCATTGGATAATGATGGTAATTTGTGTTTCCTTTTTAAAGAGGAGAATTATTGCTGGCCTTTTTCTGATGTCTGTGCTTGTGTGCAGGTGAAGCTCCAGCAACTGGCACAGGAACCCTGATAATTAATTTGGAGGATGTAAATGACAACGCTCCTGTCATCGGTGAAAGGAATATAAAAATATGCAATCGTGGTTCAGCCCCAGTGCTTCTCTCTATAACGGACCAAGATGGACCTCCTTTCGCTGGTCCCTTTAGAGTTGAGACCCACGGAGAAAGCAGAAATAATTGGTCCACCTTCATAAATGGCACGTGAGCAATTACTAATGTTTTAAAGAAATTAATCTCATTCTTTCATATGTTACACATTTAAATATCTGGCTGGCTTGGTATACATGTCTAACTATTATAATGTTCCCATTTTAGTAACCGGTGTCTTTCTGACGCCAAAGTTTGCATTGGAGCAGGGAGAGTACAATGTTGTCCTGAAAGCTTTTGATCAGGGTGGGTTGGATCAGGAAAACACCATTAAAGCAGAGGTGTGTGACTGCGAAGGAGAAGCATTCCAATGTGCTAACAAACAGATAGCAGGAATGCCACTATCTGGAGTTCTGGGAATCCTGGGAGGAATCTTGCTTCTGCTATGTATGTCATTTCTCCCATGCATTTTTTTTGTGTCCATGTAGTTGGTCTTCCAAGCGTTGTATGCATACAGAAAGTTCAGTGTTTCCCACAGGATAGAATGTTGTACATTTCAAAGAGAAATTCATCAATCTGATCACTTTGAGATTTCAAAATCAGGACCTCCAACCCATATTCAGTGTGCAGATTGAACAAAGAAAAAGTTCAATAGTGCAAAACACATTTAAATACATTTTGTTATTATAAGAAGTTAAAATGTATTTAATGGCCGCCACAGTCTAGCCAACGTATGGGAAACACTGTACGTTATACTGCAGAAAAGGAGTCTCATTGCTAGCAATTTTTTCCAAACATATTCACTCTTTGAATTGAACTCCTATAAGATCAATAGCAATTTTCCTTGACCTCTTTTGAGTCCCTATTCAATCTTTCTTGGTTCATTATTACTGCTGAATCCTTTAGGTTTGCTGTGTTAAGTTGTGCTTCTTTTACCACAGTGCTCGCTCTTCTTCTGCTCTTGTTCATGAGGAGGAAAAGTGGTACCAAAAAAGAACCTCTCCTTCCTGAAGATGATATAAGGGACAACATCTACTATTATGATGAGGAAGGCGGTGGAGAAGATGATCAGGTTGGTTTTCATATGAAATACTTTTAAGGGGGTTTATCAGTTTTTAATGGTTGAGTTTAATTGGTTCATTGGTACCTGGAAATTGACAGTCAAACTTGCTTTTGAACAAGCAATATGTCTTTTTATAATCACCATCTTTTACAGTATAAGCATTTGTGAAGCTCTAAGTTAACAGGGTGCCCTCAGAAAGCCCTTATGGGGCCTAATTCAAGGTCCAGTGATTCACTACCTGAATCGATGTGGTGCTCGCACTAAAAATTAAGGACCCGCAGGGACTCCGATCCTTGTGTAAAGAAATATTCTATTACATCGAATTAAAGGCCATAACTTGTACCAAGATATACAAATGGTACAAGCAACGTCTCTTTCAGGAGATCTTAAATTTGGAAATTTTAAATAGGGGAATCGTTAAATAGCTTAATGTAATTGCTTTTTAAACTTCAAAAGGTGATTTCATTGCAAATGAGAGCACTGCACGTTTCAAAGTTATCACGTGTTTACCTGCCCTTCCAATCTTAATAGTTAATGGTAAATTGCTGAGGCTTGGCTTGAGCTCTGAACACGACCAAAGGTTCTTAGTAGAGAAAAAAATGAGGGAAATGGAGGGAGAGATGGGGAGCTGGAAGAATTTCCTCAAGGACGGCATAGTGACGACTGCTTGTATATACCGATGAGCCAAAACTTTGACCACCTGTCTAATATGCTGTTCTTGCGTGTGCTGCCAAAACCGCACCGACCTGCCAAGGCGTGGACTAGCATTTGGCACTAAGACATTAGCAGCAGATCCTTCCGATCTTGTAGGTTGTGAGGTAGAGACACCATGGATTGAACTTGTTGGTCCAGCACATCCCACAGATGCTCAATTGGATTGAGATCTTGGGAATTGAGGACACCTTGAACTAATTTTTCTCAAACCGTTCCTGAACAATGAGGTAGAATGAGACATCGTCTTGCCGAAGGAGGCCTTTTCCACCAGGGAACAGTGTCAGGAAAGGCTGTACCTGGTCTGTAGCAATGTTGTTTAGGTAGGTGGCACGTGTCAAATGTACATCCACATGAATGCTGGACCCAGTGTTTCCCAGCAGAACATTGCTCAGAGCATCTCTCTCTATTGGCTTGTTGCCATTGCAGAGTGGATCCTGGTGCCATCACTTCCCCAGGTCAACAGCGCACACGTACATGGCCTTCCACGTGATGCAATAGGGGACTCAATTGGATTGATCTCTGGGGAATTTGGAGGCCAGGGCAACACCTTGAACTCTTCATGTTTATCAAACCATTCCTGAACAATGTGTGCTGTGTGGCAGGGTGCATAATTTATTCTGTTGGAGGCCACTTCCACCGGGAACACTGTCAGGAAGGGCTGTACCTGGTCTGCAACAATGTTTAGGTAGTTGGCATGTCAAATTTACGTCCACATGAATGGCCAGATCCAGTGTTTCCCAGCAGAGTTTGATGCCATGACGCATTCCTCCCATAACATTACAATTTTTGTGACTTGTACCACAGTAGACCTTCTGTTGGCTCAGACCATTCGGGATTGCATTCGTTGCCCATGTCCATTGATGAGCCTTGGGCGCCCAACACCCCGTTTTGCCGGTTTGTCCCTCCTCAGACCACTGGTAAATCCTCACCACTGCTGACTGGGGGCAACCCACAAGCCTTGCCGTTTTAGAGATGCTCTGACCCAGCCTCCATGCCATGAAAATTTGACCCTTGTCAAAGTTGTTCTTTATTTGTTGCCCATTTTTCCTGCATCATGATTACAAAAACTGATTGTTTGCTTACCATCTAATTTGTTCAGATCTTAATATGTGGACTTGTTAGGATATGATCAATGATATTTGATTTTGCCTGTGACTGGTAAAAGTTTTGGCTCATCAGTGTAAGCTTGTGGTGATTGACAGCACTGAATGATTGGGCTCCTCCCAAGCTTATGTTTGGAACTTCAGTTTTACCCGGAGATTGCCTGTTTTTGACTCGTCTCTCTTAAAATGTTTAAAGGCTGAAATGTGAGGTTAAGCGTTTTATAAAACTTTATCTTTGCTAAAACCTGACCCTGCCCATATGGCAGTCTTGACATTGCATTGCACACTATACAAGATCACGTGGTGATAATCGTCTGTGACTGCTTAAGCCCGGCTCAGATCACGATCACTTAACTAGCATTGTTGACCGTAGCGAGCTCCGATCTGGCTGCGATCTGGGGGTTTTGCTGTAGAGCTTTGAAGTTTTATTTGCAACTGTGAAATCCAGCCAAAAGTCATGTAGTGTGAGTTTGCTTCAAGTCTGACTTAAATTGATGCATGTAATCTATAGCTATGCATTTACTAGAGGTTCTGACAATGTTAATTGCTCAGTTTTATTTAATCTGGTTGAATGAATGATCCAATGACTCTCTCATAAAGACTTCACTTGATTGATTACTGGATGAATCTGCAATTTTGAATGATTCAAATACATTTAAGTCACTTCACGCCACCTACTGGTGTAACAATGTAATTGATTAATTTGAAGCATCAAGTTACTTTTAAATGGTACAGTGAAAACCCTACCGTAGGCATCAGTGTTTATATCCGAGCAATAAACATTTATCCCAGAACTTCTATGATTAATCTGAATTATTGCAATTAACAATGATACTTTGTGGTTAAAGACTGTTTGTGAAGTTGTTTGATACCTATACATAATTGATCTTAATGATGGTTTAATAGGCATAGGGAATCATTGTCATTTTAAGAGTAAGATCATGTGGGAGTTTGAATCGAGACTGTGATCTTTTAACGATTAATCGTGCAGCTGTAGTTTGCAGAGCTCCACTCGCAGTGACTTGTCTAATGAATGAGCATTATAAAAAGGAAATAACATGGTAACCCAGGACTCAGCAGGAACGCTCTTAGTGTGAATTCTTGATGCATACCTGTGGTTGCAGTTATGCCCCAGACAGCAATCGGCCCACATCCGGTATACATGGTTTCCACACCGCTCGGATGTGGGCCGGATCTGTTGCTGTCTGAGGCTGATGTTAATGTGCTGTAAATGCAAGGTTTGTGAAAATGTAATAACATACTGACCAACTGTCTGCTGCTACGTAGTAATTGGTTTTGCTGTACTTTAATATCCAACACTCTTTCTGCACAGGACTTTGATTTGAGCGTGTTGCATCGAGGCTTGGACAACAGACCTGACGTGTTCAGAAACGATGTGGCGCCCACGTACATGACGGCACCTCAGTTCAGACCCCGGCCCACCAACCCTGATGAGATTGGCGCGTTCATTGATGATGTAAGTGATTTTGTTACTTATTAAACCTCAAGAGAATTCCTGTTAAACCTCAATTAAGAGAATTATTTTTAAAGCAAGATCGAAGTATTAGAGATAAACTGATGTATCGGCCTATAATCGGTATCGGCCGATTAAAGCTATTATTTTTGCCATTGACCGATTGTTTAAAAACAGCCGATGATCAACGCCGATTATATTCTGTCAATCAAAAGAGTGCGGAAAAAAGAAACGGCTCTGGGTCATTCATAAAATGATGCGTTTACTCGGCACTGTTGTAAAATGTCTTCAAATTGGAGTCAAGGTCACAGAGACACCTGTCAAGGTTTTTTATTTACCGGTAAAGTCGTTCTGGCCATTTTACGGTAGCTTACCGGGATTGCTGTAGGAAAGGGGTTAACGACTCTATTCTTTGTCCGGTAGAATCTGAATGCTGCGGATAATGACCCCACCGCTCCGCCGTACGACTCTCTCCTGGTGTTCGACTATGAAGGAGGCGGCTCAGACGCAGGTTCGCTCAGCTCCCTCAACTCCTCCAGCTCAGGGGGAGACCAGGACTACGACTTCATCAATGACTGGGGCCCTCGCTTCAAGAAGCTGGCAGACATGTATGGAGGAGGAGACGATTAAGACACTGGTTTAAGTGCAAAATATGAGAATTTTTATAGTTCGCTTTATGGTCTGGTGATTTGAATGTTTAAAGTTGGAGCTGGAAAAATAGCACTGTTCACCTGTCAACATAAAGGAAATATTCTTAAGTGTTTTCTTCTCATGAGAGCAGTCTAGGCAGGAACGTGTTTTTTTTTTTGTTTTTTTTCTCCCGTAAAAGAAGCTCCCAATTCAAAAGACATTCAATGTTTGTTCGGATTGCTCTGTGGGGAAGAAGCGGTAATGCCGCTTAAGATGTTTGTCCCAAATTTGTTTGCCCAGTATATTTTATGAAATATAAGTTATGTTTTTACAACTTATTTGGCATTAAAGATTGATCTAAACTAAAGCATGAATTATACTGTAAATTGACTTTTTTTCTTTCTTTTTTTTGAAAGCACTGAATTTTCAAAAACTTTTTGTATGATATAGGTCTCTATTTCTGTCCTTTTCCCCTCAGCTGCAATATTAATTGCATCATGTATGCTTTTATTTCTTTTATATAGTTATGGTTGTTTCAGCATTACATTTTTACACTAATGCTTATTTCCTTTTTTTTATTAAATTACTTTTACTGTGTTTGTTTCCAAGTGTTCACTCTATAACGCACTTCACACACAACACTGGCTAAATGATATTTTTTGTTAAAGTCTGCATGAAACCATTGCAACCAACTTTATTAACTTGGCTTGAGAAAGCCAACTTACTGAAATTCTATTTAAACTTACTACTTCTTCTGAGACTAAAATTATGTAACTCCTAAAGCTTTCAAGCTAGAACCTCCAAACCCAGATCAGACTGTTCTGACTTAGTGTGCTTAATCTTAATCTAATATTGGGGTTTTCCTAAAAATGTAAATTAAAAATAAATTTCCCATAGCTACAGAGCGCAACGCGTCATAATCTGAAGACCACGCCCACCAAGGGGGAAAACAATCCAACCGTCTCCATTGACTGCATTGCGAGAGGCTGCCTCCTTGTCATTTCTTGCTTCTAACAAAAGACAGAGGGTCTCGTAAGGGCAGGTGGAGTGATGGAGGGACTCGTAAGGGCAGGTGGAGTGATGGAGGGACTCGTAAGGGCAGGTGGAGTGATGGAGGGACTCGTAAGGGCAGGTGGAGTGATGGAGGGACTCGTAAGGGCAGGTGGAGTGATGGAGGGTCTCGTAAGGGCAGGTGGAGTGATGGAGGGTCTCGTAAGGGCTGGTGGAGTGACGGAGGGTCTCGTAAGGGCTGGTGGAGTGATGGAGGGTCTCATCCATGGCATCATCTCCAGGATTCAGCTCTGTGCTCCTCATCCTCAGTGCTCACACCAGCCTGCTGACATTTCAGATCCTACAAAAATGCACAAACACAAAAGTAGTCATTTTAACCGCACAATGTCATTTGATTTCAGTATTATTTAGAAGACAAAAACGCTTTTTTTCACAAATGCCGCCATCATTAATCTTCCCTTGCAGGTCCTGCTCCACCACAAAAGCTGTGCAGCAAATGCACAGAAATCAAAAATCAGAAAAGTGCTGTAATAGCTCTGTTTGAAATTACAATAATTAAAATAAACTACAACTTAATATTTAAATAGTTGTTGTTATCCATTTCTGTAGTGTCACTCAAAGCCTTTGATGGCAGCATTCAGCTTCATGAGCCACTCTCCACCGGATAAACACACATCTGTTCATCTGTCCCTGTAACATCCAGACAAGATTCACGTTACCTCTGTGATTTATGAACTCAACACTACATTTACATGTTGAGGTTGTTTTAACTTTTTATCCAACATAAATGTTCCTCAATTTATCAACAGTACTAATGGACAAATAAAATAGATAACTTATGTTTAGTTACTTTGTAGATTTGTTCTACATAATAGCACACATACATCACTCAGATGTCTATTTCATGTTGTGATGTGCTCTTCTGCAATACTTACTGAAGATTTTCCTGTCAGATGTAAATAGACATTTAAAATAAGCGTCTTTAAGATGTATATGGTTTATGTAAATCCACTTTAGAGACGTAACTTACGTCTTACTGGAGCTCCCCTGTTAGCTATACATAATAAAACATGTTTTTACAGCAAAATCACAACTATACTGTGTAACGTCTTTACACCTTCAACAATTCAGCAGTTTACAGTATTTCAGCACATGCAATTTTAACACAAGGAACCGTGTTTACTCACATTTGAAAGCACCCGCGTCGCTGATCTCTGCGATGTTTGATAATGACGTATCCTCTCGCGTGGCCTCCTGGGATAGAAGAGTATCCATCGGTCGAGCACTCGAAAATCTGGCCGGAAGCAGTAAGCCATCCGGGAACTTCTCGCCTACTCTTTTATGAATACTGATGTTTCGAACATACTTTTTCTTTCCCGTACTGTTTTTGCCTACTATATAGTTGGAAAGTAGGCATATTCGAATGCACTTAAGTCCGAATCTCACGATAATTAGTACATCACCCAGGTAATTCTCTTCTACTCTTTTATGAATACAGATGATTCGTACATACTTTTTCGCTTGCCCACTCTTTTCCCCATACTATATAGTAGGGAGTATGCGGTTTCGAACGCAGCCCATGTTAGCAATGTGCTAATTCAAATTTGAAACATGCTAGCAACATGACAAAATGTCCTATCTATCTGACGTGGGTGCAATTTAGTTAAAGGGATGGTTCGGAGTAATTCCAACCTAGGGTCCTTTGCACCATGACCTCGAGCCAAACACCCTTAGTGCAAGCGCTAATGCTAATGTATGTATGGCTTATGCTACCGCTAACCCGGACGTCAAGGTCACTTCAGTGATTTGGGAAAAGCCTGTAAAAGTCCTGGCAGAAAGCGATACATAAGGATGTAGTGTAACGACATTCCAGGAATGCACTAATATTTTGTTAGTAGTACCAGTTTATAACAATTATTAGTTAACACTAAGTTGTCAACACTTCGGAAAAATTACGCCGAACCATCCCTTTAAATAAGTTTTCCAAATGTCTCCTCTCATATAAGAAATTTAAGTGGTTTTATTTTACATTTGCAGTTTTTCCTGAATGTTTACCTCAGCTGTCAGACACAAGACTGACTAGAAAGACATTGTAGATTATATTGCTAGTAGGCCTGCTTCAAAAATAAAATTGTTTTATTATTTTAATTATCTATCTATCTATCTGACAGTCTATCTATCGCCTTCAAAACACTTAAACTTTAAACATTAAAAATGTCAAACTACTTTATCCTGAAAACCTTCAAAGTTTCTGGGCTGACTTTCTCAAGCCAACTTCAAAGTTTGTCTTGACAAACATTTTTATCTAGTTGTATTTATGACTCATTTCTTAATTAAATTTATTAAAATTAATTTTATTTTTATTTTACAGTGACCTTGTTATGCATGTTCTATGTACTTACCATAATGAATTATGCAGAATTACAACACTAAACCCGTCCCTAACCCTCTATTAAGTACTGTTAATTAATGTTAATATGTAATTAATTGTAGCCTACTTATTTTTTCATCACATCTTTTCTTTCCATATAATGAAAGTGAAGGAAAGGCTGTGATTCTTGTCTAACATCTCCATGAAAAAAAAAAAAAAAAATCATATCAGAAACAACATGAGGATGAGCAAATGATGACTGTATTTTAATATCTAGGGATGAATTATCCCTTTAAAAAAAAAAAAAAAAATCTACTTGATGCAGATGTGAGTACACTAATGACACACTAGATGGCGACATCGACTCAACCTCAAATCTCAATTGTAAATTTCTCAAAATCTTTCCAGAACATTAATTTCTTAAAGCATTTCTCAGACAATTTCCCACTCCTTAAACATTCTGAATGGGAACTTGTTCTTTAAAAAAATAAAATAAACTAACAGACCTGTAGCAATTTGTTCCCAATACCATTTACTACGTGTTTGCAGAGAAGTTTGAAATACCCAACTATTAAGCTACTTTAATAATAGTACAGTATTACACTGTATTTCAGTTATCCAGTAAAGACACCCAGCATAGGCTATTTGTGAATGGAAATCATTCCATTATTACAAATCAAGAGTGTATCCTTGCAATTGGTTTTGTTGATCATGCATCTTCACTATAGCTGTTAAAACACAGCCTTCATGAAATATGTGCTCATTCTCCATTTCTATTGACTTGAGGGGCCTCATTTATAAAGCGCGCGCCTGCACAGATATGATCTTTGAGTGTTTGCACGCTAAAATCCACGCCAGCGTTCATATTTTTAAAACGCTCTTCGATGTGATAAAATTGCTTACAGCACCCCGTCAGGGTCTAAGCAGACGTGTGCACTTTTCCTTGTGGCAGAAAAGTCTGAGCACTGCAGGTGTTTGGAAATCTGAGCAATTCTTGCTGCTCGCCATTCCCAAGTAAAGGATTTTGACTGGTGCTCTTTTATATTGAGATTATATTTATTTTTATATTATTATACGGAGCTTTGTGAGATCGCGATGAACTGAGATATCAGCTTTTTAGGAATTATTAAAGGGATGGTTCGGAGTAAAATCAACCTAGGGTCCTTTGCACCATGACCTCGAGCCAAACACCCCCCCAGAAGCCTTTTTTCCCTTGGTCAAACATTATTAAAGTTATAGCTTATTTAGAGATATCAGCCGGATGGCTTAGTGCAGGCGCTAATAGATCCAAGGTTGTATCTGGTAAATTACCTCACTAATAATGCCCAGAATGGCACCAAACTTCTACAGTAGTACAAATAGGTCCTGTACTCATAAAACGAGGCATCGGAAGGTTTGTAAGTACATCAGGAGTTTATTTAAATAACACTTGCCTGACGGCTCATGCTACATGCTATTAAATTCACTAGCTTTTCTCTTACACTTGTGAGTTTTGCAAAGGACTTTTACGGGCTTTTCCCAAATCATTGAAGTGATGTCGATGTCCGGGTTAGCGGTAGCATTAGCCATCAGGCAAGTGTTATTTAAATAAACTCCTGATGTACTTACAAACTTTCCAATGCCTCGTTTTATGAGTACAGAACCTATTTGTACTATTGTAGAAGTTTGGTACCATTCTGGGGTGTTTGGCTCGAGGTCATGTTGCAAAGGACCCTAGGTTGAAATTACCCCGAACCATCCCTTTAAGGGAGCACACTTTGCGCTATTTCTGTCATGCCAAACCATGCACGTATTAACCTATGCTTGCTTTTATGTTAAATTAACAGTGGTTTGTGAATGTTTATGCTTTAATGAATTTGAATTTATTTCAGGATAACCCCTTGAGATGTACCATCTCATTTTCAAGGGGGTCCTGCACCAATGTACAAACACAATAGTTAATCACACACTAAAAAAGACACAGATACAAACATATAAACAAAACAAAACCTCGCTCACCTGCCCTTACCCACAACTAACATAGCACACATATTAATGGATATTTAACAAGTAATCAGCCTACACTAATCGGTCAATTATCAATATGCCTTATAACAAAATGTAACATACAGGATAAGTCACATCTCACATAGAAAAGTAAAAGAGAATCAAATTAAAGAAAAAATGACAAAGAAAGTCATAATTGTACACAAATTAATAAAAATTGTTTTACATGAATCATTTATATGTAATAACATTGGTGTCCCTAATTACAAGAACATGTAGTTTTAAGAAAAGAAAAAAGTGACGACTTAAACAAACCAAATATAGAAATAGACCTCAAAAAAAGAGGAAGGTTATTCCAGTCATGAGGTGCTTTATATTGGAATGCTCTCCTACCAGCTACAGAAAGTAGCCTTGGTACCGTAAAAAATGTTGGGCATTGGAGGTTTCTAAGTGAGTACGTTGAGCAATACGGTATTAAGTGCTGTTTAAGGTATGCAGGACAATTAAAATAAACACATTTAAAAATAAACAGAATCCAGTGGTAATCCCTTCGTGATTTAGGTTGCAACCAATGAAGTGAATCATACATAAAACAATGATGAGTTTTAAATGGACAGTTCAATATAAATCTGCAAAGAGAGTTGAATACGACATTAAGGGGTTTGAGATTGGACTCAAAGGTATTAGTATAAACTATGTCTGCATAATCAATAATTGGTATTACCAGCTGAGAAATAATTTTTTTTCTGACTTGAGTTGAAAAACAATTAATTGATCTGTACAGAGTGTTAAGACATCCATATACTTTCCTAATTATATTATCAATGTGTATCTTAAAAGTAAGGTTAGAGTCGAGCCAAAGGCCCAAATATTTAAATTCTTCCACAATCTGCATAAGGGACCCATCTAAAAACTTTAATTCAAAACTGGAAGCACAACGGCGATTTTGTATCGTGGAAAACACCATGCAGCAGGACTTCTTCATGTTCAACAGAAGTTTATTAATAAACAGCCACTGTTGTACTTTATCAAAGTCAGATTGAAGAATTCTTTGAACTTGCAGCAAATCCCGATTAGAGGTAAAGATGACAGTGTCATCAGCATAAAGCTCTAATTCACAATGAGAACAAACTTGTGCCAGGTCATTGATAAAGATTGAAAAAAGCAGTGGGCCTAAAGAAGAACCTTGAGGAACACCTTTATCAATAATTAAATAATCTGACTGGAATCCTTGGTAAACAACACATTGACGTCTATTATGCAAATAAGAGTTGAACCAAAGTACAGCATGTTTATTCAAACCAATAGAGTAAAGCTTATCCAGTAAAAGGTAATGGTCAACCATATCAAATGCCTTTGAGAGATCAATGAAAGCAGCTCCAGTGAAATGACCATTATCAAAACCCGAGAAAACATCATTTGTAAATTTTAACAGAGCAGTTGAAGTAGAAAAATTGGATCTAAAGCCAGATTGATGTGGAGATAAAATATTATAATTATTAATGTACTCAGTTAGTTGATTAAAAATTAATTTCTCAAATATTTTAGCAACTGCACAAATGATAGAAATCGGACGATAATTGTTCATATCAGATTGGTCTCCACCTTTGAAAAGAGGGGTCACTCTTGCAGCTTTCCAAATTTGTGGCACAGTACTAGTAGTTAATGATAGGTTAAAAAGATCTGCTAAAGGAAACATCAATATGTGAGCTGCAATTTTGACAAACTTAGCTTCCAAATCATCTGGTCCTGTACTACTCTTTAATTTAAGGTTCTGTAATACATTAAAAACATCACTGGGCATGATCTTTTTGAATGAAAAAGAACCAGCAGGCATAGAAGAATAGGAAGACCATGCCAGACCATCAGGGCAAACAGATTTTGAACTACATAAAGACGAAAAATGATTATTAAAGGCATGAGCTATAAGCAAAGGATCAGATAAAATGTCCTTATCCTTACATATTTGTTTCACAGAAGTCTTTTTATTTTTGTTAAGAATATTATTTAAATGATTCCAGAAGTGCCTAGGGTTATTGAAATCACGAGAAAAACAGTCTCTATAATAATTAGATTTGGCATTCCTAGTTTCAGTTTTACATTTATTCCTTAACTGCCTGTATATTGTCCCATCCGATTCAACTTTTGATAAACGATATTTAACCCAAGCTTTGTCCCTTTGTTTGAATAGTTGAAGTAAATTAGAATTTATCCATGGTAAATGTCTACCTTTGACTTTAATCGTTCTCACAGGAGCATGTTTGTCAATTACGGTTTTTACTTCAGTATAGAAGAAGTTCCATGCCTCTTCCACAAGTGGAATTAATTGAAGCCTGTCCCATCTAATATCTAATAGATCGCGTATATAATAATCAACATTCATATTTTTACATTGCCTTATTGTGATATATTTATAGGGAGAACTCTGTATTTTAATTTTCCAGATGCAGTATATTATAGAATGGTCACTGAAGCAATCTGATAAAACACCCGATTTAATAATCCTATCCGGATTGGAGACAAGGATCCAATCAAGCAAGGTAGAAGAACGGCCGTCAACTCTCGTAGGTTCTTTAATTAACTGAGTAAGGCTTACACTGCCTAAAAGATTTCTGTCACCTGAAGAAGACCGATCCAACCAGTTATTGTTAAAATCACCTAATATGATCAGTTCATTATGTTTGTCAAGAGAATTAATAGTAGCCAAGATACCATTTAAAGAATCAGTGGGAGCAGAGGGAGGTCTATAAATATTTCCAATAGTAAGCTGCTTATTTTCATGAAAAATGATATTAGTAAAAAGACACTCAAAGTTAATAGGCTCAACATTTGGAAAGACGCGCTCGGCGACCAGATTTGTATCAACGTAAGTAGCAACACCTCCTCCTCTTAATGTCCTATCAGCTCTATATAAAACATAATTATCAATTCCCACCTCATCATTAGTGATTCTATTATGAAGCCATGTTTCAGAGATAGTAATTATATTCGGTTTATGTAAAGCAGCCCATACCCTGAGAAGATCAATTTTACTAGAAAGGCTCCTGATGTTGAGATGAATGACTTTTAATCCTTTAATTAAATCAATAACTCACAAATAAGTAGTAGGCATAACAAATAGGGTATAAAGAGCAGGTGGCGAGAACAACAATTATAACAATTTTAGACAAACAAAAACAACGACAAATATAAAACAAAACAGACAACAAGCAAAACAAATAATCCATAATTGAGCAATAAAAAAAAAAAAAGACTCAGAGAGTCTCAAAAATAATAACAAATAACAAATTAATAACAAATAATTTATCACCATCATTACAGTTGTTTTATTTACCTTACTTGTGAGCATCACCAAGCCACAGCAGGCTACAGCATACATGACCATAGTTACCTGTGGTTGGCCTGGCCTTGCGTCACTCAGAAAACAACAGGCCAATCAGAAGTGAGGCTCATGAATATTAAGTAGACAGGCCAAAACAAACCTGTTCTTAGCAGAGCCCCCGAGAAAGGAGCTGTACAAATATATTCAGATGGTTTTTGGTACTTATAGCGCAAATATATATTCTTAAGGACATCGAAACCTAAAATGAAAATTCAGAAAGGTGCACAATGTGGGACCTTTAAAGAGAAAATCGTCTGGCTTTTAGTAATGCTTAATTAGAATAATAAATTTGTATGATTTAGATATTATGTAATTATTATACCCTTAATCGGTCACACATGTACAATTTTAGTTCATCAATTATTTTTACGTAGAGTTTAAATGAATCAATAGATGAAGCTATAAAATGACTACATGTGAGCTTAAATGTTCAATTCTCTCTATACCTTTATCAACTGTATAAAGTAACTTCACAGCTTTTACTTGCACTGATACACATTAGCAATACTTTTTCTTTTAGTTGTCTTTTATATTAGTTTCTTTAGAGAAGCAATCTGTGGACATACCCGCCTGCTACATCCCCTTCAGTGACGTGTTCTGCCCGAGACGAGCCTCCCAATTACCACCTCACAGACCATGGGACTGCACCCTTGACCTCACACTGAGTGAGCCAGTGCCCCGTGGCAAAATATACCCACTCTCCATCCCTAAACAGACATGCTGGAGTATATTCAGGAGGCTCTCCAACAGGGATACAGCCATCCTTCCACTTCCCCTGCTGCTTCAAGCTCCTTCTTCGTGGCCAAGAAGGGCGGAGGCTTGAGGCCCTGCATTGATTACTGGGCATTGAACAAAATCATAATGAAATTCTGTTATCAACTTCCCCTCATCCCAACAGTCCTGGAACATCTTAGAGGCGCTAGCATCAACAACATCCTACAACCTCATCTGGGTACGCGAGGGAGATGAATGGAAGACAGCTTTTGTGACCCCTTCTGGCCACTATGAATATTGCGTCATGTGCTTCCTCCTTATTCCAGGACTTCAAGCTCAAGGTGCTCCAGGAGTACCTCCACCGGTTCGTCTACATTGATGATATCCTTGTATACTCACGGAGCTTGGCCGAACATAAAAAATAAAAATAAAATAAAAAACCCACAAGAATCTTGTAGACTTGGAATTAAGCCTTTTCCCCATTATTTGATTCACGGGACCGGACACCAGTTATCTTGCCAAGAAAAATCTTCATTCTATTTAATCGGTCACACATGTATAATTTTAGTTCATCAATTATTTTTACGTAGAGTTTAAATGAATCAATAGATGATGCTATAAAATGACTACATGTGAGCTTAAATATTCAATTCTCTATACCTTTATCAACTGTATAAAGTAACTTCACAACTTTTACTTGCACTGATATACAGTAGCGAGACTTTTTCTTTTAGTTGTCCTCTTTCATAGAAAGCTATTTTCTTCTTGCTGTGTAAATTTGTTTAAATTCTTAATATTTTAATCATTTTATTTAATAAGTGAAATGCGCTGCTTCTCTCGCAAGAAATTAATCACAGTTTCACGCTTTCTCAGCATGTGATTGGCTGTTCGCTACTGATGTCACTCCTAAACTCAGGATCAAAGCCTGAGTTGACAGAGAAAGTTGATGATCTTCATCATGGTACCAACAAAGCCTGGTTGGATTGGTTTGGTTTTGTCAACTCAAACTAATCCTGCAACCCTGAGTTTGTTCAACTACCATCATGGTACAGGCCCCAGGTTCCACCATCACTCCCTCACGACGATCCCTGTCATCAGAATAATAACCTGCACCGGTCACCCATCAGTACACCAATCAACCGACTATATAAGCACACACCTCAGATTCAGTCATTGTTTGGTCTCAAATGTGGATACATGACTACTTACCAGCGTTTTACTCCCCTGAGAAGATTACTATACCTGCTCCTAGTGGTGGGCAGATCGAGGCTTTGTGAAACCCTGAACCAGTTGAAGCAAATGTGCCGTATTGTGTTGAGGCTTCTAGACCCGTCTCCACGCTGACTCCTAGTGGTCAGAACAGTGTAAATGCAACAAAAACCTGGCCAAACATGCATAAAAACACCTTTTACAAATCTATTGCAAATTTATATTTAAAGTCAAATCTTTCAAATGCAACTATCTAATCATCTAATAAGATTATCAAGTGTCTATATGTTCTTTTATCAATTGTCAGGGTTTGTTTGGTTTGTTCTAATGGCTCAGCTAAACAGGCCAATAAGAGACTATTAACTACCATTATTCATTTTAATTATACTAATGTCTAATTAAAATGTCTACAAATGTATAAAATTGATCAGAGATCAGGTAAAACCCACAGACACTTGTTCATTGGTTCTCAGTGACTCCTCATGATTCATGGGTTTACAGAGATCATCGCCCCCAGCAGTGAACCACTGAAATTTCGAAGTGTTTTGAAACGTTTCAAAACAGTTATGACGTAATGAAGCCTCGTTTATTGAAATCACATGACTCTAGCAGTTTGATACACGCTCCAAACCACTGATTCGGAACAAAATATTCTTAAAGGTTTCGAAGCTTCATGAAGCAGTGTATTGAAATTGCCATCGCTACTCCTCTGTTCTCCAGCATATAGGGGTGGGAATCTCTAGGCACCTCACGATTCGATTCAATTACGATTCAGAGGGTAACGATTATCGATTATTAACGTTTTTTTTTTTTTTTTTTTTTTTACTACTTGGTACTTTTAAAGCAAAGTATTTATGATGACCCATAACAAACTTACTTCCAATAATTCCTATATTCATTTTATTTATAAAACAAATGGAAGTGATTTGGCAAGTCAACTGTAAGGTTACATTTGCCAGCATATGTCCCAACATTGCAAAGAATCAACAGGAAAATAAATGTGTGCCTGTACTAGCTGCATATTTGTAGTAAATTAATACAAACTTCAGCATATTCTGAATCTCTAGCATTTAATAATAGACTTCTAACCAACATCCTCTTGTTATTTCCAATGAGCAATATAATCCTTCAGACAAAAAAAACATTTTGCTGTAGCAAATTCACAAACAGTTTTCATTCAAAAATATAGAATTATGTACCAGCAGCTCTCATATAATGCTTGTGGACTTGCGCATATTCTGAATAATTAGTAACATACAAAGCCGCTCTTATACACAACCAAATAATAAAGAGTTATGATTTGAAATGTTTGCTGTATACTACAATCAAAAACAGTTTATACAAAAAAAGTGAATGAACATCTGCAGAGTCAAAATGTAACTTTTTGTGACTGGCATTGCACAAATTGCAGGGCAGTATAACATACTTATAACAGATACAGATCGGTTTACAGCATATTGATGAAAACTAAACAATACAGAAAGCAGCTCTCATACAAAAAATACTAAATAGGTAACAATGAAATTGCCAATTTTCCATACGTTAGCTTTTAACGAAGAGGGTGCCGTTCGAATTTGGCGCTCAGCCATCATGCGTCTGTTATGTAAGCGTCTCTGTTGTGCATGCCACAGACTGTTCGGGCACTGCACGTCCGCTTTTAGAGTTTCGCCTTTTGCATTCCGTCGATATTACGTTATTTAAAAATATATATTTTTTTTTTTTTAGAAAATTGATTTTTGACATTTGTGAATCGATTCACAATCGTCCACGTCCGCATCGCGATGCATCTAAGAATCGATTTTTCCCCCCACCCCTACCAGCATATCACTTCCCTGAGGTGTGTGTGATCCATCTCTCCACTCCTGCTGTCACATATCCTACAAAAGACAAAGACTGTGATTATTCCGTTCAAGATTCTGTGTTCACGTGCTTTGGTTAATCTCAATAATCACCTGTTTGATCTGCTTCACTGCTGCACTGTTGCACAATAAACATCAATGTTAACTTTTATCTGCTCCTCCTCTCTGAGTCTGGGTATTGTTACAGAAGACCCGACCTAAACAACTCACCAGCAGCATGAGCAGTCCCAATGCAGATCCTTTCCAGGACATTGTGGACACGCTTCGCCACGTGCTCACCACGCCAAACACCTCAGTTGCCGCTCCGATCACCACTCCTTCACCTACCGTTATCGCCAGTCCCATGGTCAAACCAGCACACTACTCTGGTTCGGCAGAGAACTGCAATGGGTTTTTCCTACAGTGCTCACTGGCCCTGGAGATACAGCTGCATCAATTCACCACCGAAAAGGCTAAAGTATCCTTCATCATTTCCCTGCTCCAATGGGCATAAACGATAAGGCAACATACTGGCCCAGTGACACAGCCCCTAGATGCTTTTGTGACCCATTTCCGTGAAGTATTTGAAAAAACCTGTGGGAGATTCAAGTGTTGGTCAGCAATTGTATCATCTGAAACAAGGAAACTGCTCCATTAACGATTGTACTTTAGCTGCTGAAAGCGAATGGAACGAGCGCTTGCTTGTCACTACTTACCATCAGGGACTCAAGCCTAATTTGTGGCTGCATCTCGATGATGCCATAGGATTGGAGAAATGAATCCAATTGTCCATCAGGGTCGCTAATCGTGTGCAGGGATGTGATGTCCAACAGGGCCAGCAGTTTACTCAATTTCTCCACCAATCAGAGTATGTCATCTCTCCAAAACCAGGCGTGGAAAACATTCAAGTTGAGTCCACCCGTCTATCCCGACTGAGCGGCAACGTCTGCTGGTCCAGGGTCTCTGCCTGTATTGTGGTTTCAAAGGACATGTCATAATAAATTGCCCCATTCATCCTCATCCAGTGGTGAGTTTTGTGTACAATACACAAACAATATTACAATATTAGTTCTAATTCATCACCACTTATTTCTATTGTTACTGCATCCAATGTTTCCATTTCTGTCAACACCCTGATCGACTCTGGGTCAGCTGGCAATTTTATTTCCGGGGAGCTCTGCTTCTTAAAGGAGAACTCCGGTCAATTTTAACATTGAGCTAATTTTTTTGTACATTTGGAGTGCTGTCAATACAGAGAACAACGACAAAAATCGGTGTTGCCTACACCGTGTTATTCTCTTTTTAAAATTTGCACCCTATTGACTTCAATGGGGCAATATTTAAACCTGCTTTTAGCCTCTTAACATCCTTGATGTGTCATTACAAGTGCACAGCCAATGTGAGTGATTCCTTCAGAGTGAACGCGAGTCAATCTGACTGCAGTAGATGTGAAAGATATGAATAAAAATTATGTTTATTCAGCCAGCGCAAATACCTGTATTTACATCCTGTTTTCGGTCGAAGTCCATAGTAATCGATTGTCGAGTTCACGTGCGTGATCATAGGTACTAAACCAATGCGCGTGAACTCGACAATCGATTACTATAGACTTCGACCGAAAACAGGATGTAAATACAGGTATGTGCGCTGGCTTAAATAACATCATTTTTATTCATATCTTTCACATCTACTGCAGTCAGATTCACTCGTGTTCACTCCGAAGGAATCACTCACATTGGCTGTGCACTTGTAATGACACATCAAGGATGTTAAGAGGCTAAAAGCAGGTTTAAATATTGCCCCATTGAAGTCAATAGGGTGCAAATTTTAAAAAGAGAATAACACGGTGTAGGCAACACCGATTTTTGTCGTTGTTCTCTGTATTGACAGCACTCCAAATGTACAAAAAAATGAGCTCAATGTTAAAATTGACCGGAGTTCTCCTTTAAGCTCAAGAAAAGGTTCAACAAAGCCTATTACAAGGTCCATTCCATAACAGGGAAGCCACTCAGCCAGGAACAAGTGCTCAGTGTTGGACCAGTACTACTGAGTGGGTCTCCTCCACGTGGAAAACATCAAATTACTGGTTCTGGAGAAATCCACCGCTGACATCGTCTTAGGGCACCCCTGGCTTGTCAAACACCATCCGGTTCTGTCCTAGACCACCGGAAAAATGTTTCCTAGCATTCTTCCCAGAGCTACCACTCTCCTTGAGCCAGCCAGTCAAGACCCTACCTGCCCTTTCCAAGTCGATACAAACCCCTTTAGAGAAGCAATCTGTGGACATACCCGCCTGCTACATCCCCTTCAGTGACGTGTTCTGCCCGAGAAAAGCCTCCCAATTACCACCTCACAGACCATGGGACTGCACCCTTGACCTCACACTGGGTGAGCCAGTGCTCCGTGGCAAAATATACTCACTCTCCATCCCTAAACAGACATGCTGGAGTATATTCAGGAGGCTCTCCTATAGGGATACAGCCATCCTTCCACTTCCCCTGCTGCTTCAAGCTTCTTCTTCGTAGACTTGGAATTAAGCCTTTTCCCTGTTATTTGATTCACGGGACTGGACACCAGTTATCTTGCCAAGAAAAATCTTTATTCTTATATGTCAGGAGAGAAACTTTTAGAAGATGTTATATTCATGCCAGGTCTATGCGTATCCGTGTTTCTCCTTCCTCTCATCCGGTCATCTCTTAGTTTCTCTGGGGTGGTACAGTAAGATTGAGCATATATACACCACAGAGCGACTTACAACTTCCTTGTAAGGTAGCAAAACATGTAGCTTGAGCTTTAAAAATGGAATGTATATGTCATGTACTACATACTCTGACTTCACAAAATACATTACGCTTACACATTTGTATCTACTTTGTGAATTATTTAAATTGAAGACTAAAAACTTTACTGTTTAATGTTATTTTTTAGTATTATTTTTCTTTATTAATTTTCATAATAATTACATAATGCATTTTGTGAAGTCAGAGTATGTTGTACATGTGAGCTGATGAGAAATCGGGATGAGCTATATGTTGCTTGAAGGTATGTGTGCAATGCAACGATCACTGAGCAGAGATGTTCCACTGATGATGATACTTCATGTTCTTTACAAGGAAATGAATGTTTCAACTAACAAATGTATACACTGAAGGGTAGTTTCTTAATATGGAAAGTAGATTGTGCCATAAGTTTTCAAAAGAGACTTAAAAAGCAGACAAAGACTGGCAAGCTATTCCATAGCATTGGTGCCTTCACCGCAAAAGCTCTATCACCTTTTGTTTTATATCTAGATCCTGGAACAGCCAACAATCCTTGATTTGAAGATCTGAGTACCTGACTGTTTCATGAGGTCTTAAGGGTTCTTCTAAATACTTAGGTGCCAAACCATGAAATGCTTTATATATCAAAAATATTATCTCAAAAACAATTCTAAAATGAATTGGTAGCCAATGTAGTGAAGCTAAAACTGGAGTGATATGATTAAAAGATCTAGTTCGAGTCAGTAATCTAGCAGCAGCATTTTGCATTTTTAACTCTCTGAAGCCAATGCAAACGAAAATACTTAGTGTCCACCTAAGTGTACTTGCATCTCCAGAACTTGTTGTACTGTATTGATTTACTCAGTTCACACAGAGAACATGTAACGGGAACAGGAATTTTAGTATTGACCCTTGAGTTACAACAACAAAAGACAAAGGGTGTATAAACTCAGTTTTATTAACAATCTTTCAATACATAAAACACACACTATATATAGATGTATGCACGACTAGGAAGAGAGGTTAGTAACGTCTGTGTACGTGGTCCATGATCACGCTAGAGATAGCAGATGATTAAGTATAAATAAGCATATTAAGCAAGTAACACTACTGCTATAAAACCAGTGGTAAAAATATGGCGCCCTCTATAGGGAAGTGAAGTCCCAAGGTCACAGTTATCTCAACGCACCACTAATAATTCTACACTCGTGTACAAATCACATCACACACATGATCACACTTTCATGAAAACAAGGGTTAAATAACCATAAACGTATGTGACAAAAGATACACAGGATCACACAGCAAACTGCTACTACGTTAAAAACACTGTTTACACGAGAAATACCCTTTCACCACATTCACTGTTCAGGAAAGTTATAGCGAGCAGCCAGACCTTATAACCTAACCATTGTCTGCCTAATAAACCTTCCTATACAGGAAATACATTAACAGCCCAGCAACCACTCACGGCCAGTCCACAGTTCAAAATCACAGTACAAGGAAATCGCCGCCGCCTCTGTCTCTTCGTTCCTTGTGACGATGCAGGGTATCTCGCGCCTCCCGTCGACAGCGTTCCTCCACGGATGGTAACCGTGAAAACTCCACCCGGAACTGCGAGGAGGGGAAAGTGGATCAGTCAACTCTTCACAACAATATCGTGGGGTAAAGCCCACTCGTTCGCAAGACAGTCCCAAAACTACTTCCCTTTAATGCGAGGAATAGAGTGCGTTGGGATAATTCTTTCGCCGTCTTCACTGCGTCCAAGTAGATAGTGACCGGCTCGCGGCTATCTGGGGAATCGGAGGCGGTGCAATACCGACGTCTCCGCTCTCGTGGGTTGCGGTGCGTGAAGTCGTGTTCGGGCTCCGGCTACAGGTCCCGGTTACCAGAATCCATCAGCTTTTATCCTCTCCAGCCACTAATCACGAAGGCTGCTGATTATTCCCCATTATAAGCCGCACCTGTGGATGATCGTCTCAAACACACACACAGATGTGTACAACCCCGCCCCCCAGACAGTTTATTCAACATCTCAATTACGTGTAGCCCCGCTACAAACGCAGTCTTGCAAACTTGGGTTCCGACCATATTAGATCCCAAGCAATATGGAGAAGAGGTTGATCATGTGAACTTCACTATTTATAGGCAACATATTCATGCTAGAATGCTTGTTTTTTCAGCGGGAATGCAATTCATCTGCTCAAAACAACACCAATTTGACCAATTGCATTAAGGCTACACTTCAACCAGGACAGTTACTGTAATATAGTCTGCACACAAATTAATGTTGATGTTAATTAAAGAACAAGGCTAGTAAACGTCTCCTATAAACTGCATGTTGAAATTAGACCAGCACTTAACCATGAACACAAAAGCCACACCAAACAAATGGTTTATTTTTGTTTGCAAACATGTAACTGTTAAGTTCTTTCCATCGATCAGTTACTTACTTTCACATTTAAAAGATTTCATGAGGTTAACTTCTACCCTACATGTGGTCAGTCTGCACAAATACTTTAAGTACTACTAACTATACCGATCAACATACTTGTTTGCTTTTGCAGCCCCTTCAAATAAAGTAAAAAGACCAAGCATTCGATCTACATCATAGCCTCAGAGTGTTCGTCAGAGCGTCCACGAATCTTTGCCTTCCGACAGTAAGACCTGTATCCTTGTCATCGTTGATCAGTTCTCAAAAGTATGCTAGTTGATTCCCCTTAAGAACCTTCCTACTTCCATGGAGACTGCACACCTGATATTTAATCATGTTTTTTTCCCCGCAAATTTGGCCTCTCAGAGAATATAGTATTGGACTGTGGCCCACAGTTCATCTCCTGTGTCTGGAAATCATTCCTCTCCCGTGATTCTTGATGTGACCGTCAGTCTCTCCTCTCTGGCTATAATCCCCAGATCAACGGGCAGGTGGAAAGGAAGATCTAAGAGATCTGTTGCTTCCTAAGAACCTTCTGTCATGGCCAACAAAAATCCTGGAACCAGTTCCTCGCCTGGGCCGAGTACCAGAGTCCTGCATGGGTCCGATTTTGTAAATCCGCACCCGCCCGTACCCACAGTGCTTAAAACCGAATCCGACCCGTTTTCCGACAGCAGCACTAATTAAAATCCGCACCCGACCCGCTTAAAATAGACATGACACCCGCACCCGAAATAAAATCAGTTTAGCCAATCACATTATAGACACAATTACAAAAATGTTTATTGCCAGGTCATACAGAAGTTATTACACGACCATTAACACAAGGACAACTTCAGCCGAAGCTGTCAAAAGGCCGGTACACTTTGAAAAATACTGTTTGATAGAACTGCTTGGTTTGTTACCACAGTTGTCTGCATGCTTCCTCAGTGATGAAGTTCCACATTTGCGGCTGTCCAACACGAACATGCATGCAGCAAAGCCTTTCACAATATTTTCTTCAGAAAACTCCAAATTTCTCCCGCACACTGGACTTGATTTTTGATGATTTATTGTTGACAACTTTACAATCACCACTACGTTAGCTATTCTTTTCTTCAACTCCTCAGCATCCATCTCGACGACTGCAAGCAGATCGCGCGCGCGGTTATGAGGAATTTTTAAAAGTGAAAGTAGCCTAGGTAACGTTATAGATTCCTGGGAGGGCGTGGCGCATGGGCACAAATAAACTGATGTGGATTTTAAATTATTTTATCAACTTGAAATACAGGCATATTTTTGTAGATGTGTTCTTAAAAATATGCATATTTTTACGTTTACATGTGACTGTTTTAAACCCGTGTCTAGACCCGTGTTTCCCCCTTGTCTGACCCGACCCACACCCGTATCCGACACAGTTGGATATTTTTCACCCGTTTGAGCAAAATTTGCGGGTCACCCGTCGGGTACCCGAACCCATGCAGGACTCTACCGAGTACGCTCTGAACTCCCACAAACAGGGATCCCTCAAACCTTAAGATGTTACAGTGGTTGACTAATGATTCCAGGAGAGTGAGAGAGTCTGGGACTCAGCTCATCAACATCTCCAATGAGCAGTTCGATGCCAGAAGGGTCATGCTGATGCTCCCACCACCCGGGGTAAAAGGTATGACTCTCCACTAGAGATATCAAGCTGTGCCTGCTGTAGGAAGCTGAGTCCCAGGAACATTTGCCCCTTTTCCATCATCCGTGGGGTCAATCCAGCCACTTACTAGCTCCAATTACCAGCAAACTACAGGATTCACCCCACATTTCATGTATCATAAATATTTCAATAATAGGAATGATAATATATCGATGTGATGTTGAAAGAAACCAATATTTTCATAATGTGTGCCTCAAGATATAGACATTCTTTATCAACACATAGGTTACGTCTAATAAACTGCTGATATATATTTTTTTATATATTCTTCCAGAGAAGTGCCATGCAGATTACACCAAGGAAAAGGATGTCAGTTTCAGATTACGATGGTGTTGGTGAATGCAGTTCCATCACAAGCTCCCCATGTCGTCTTCCTGAAAAACAAGCAAAACTTGATATAGCAGCCATCTCCACAGATTTGTGACTTCATAACTGAAAATATGCAACCATTTTCATGTTTCCTTCCGCAATCTTATAAAGGGAATTAGTGGAGGGAAAACCCCTATGTGCAGAAAAACAAAAGCATGAAAGAATCACTGCTTGAAAACTTCAGGGCATAGAAACTGTGTCCTACAGCAGATCGATGGACTTCTCATCATAGATGTTATCTGACGTGTCATTGGATAGAACAGGAAACCCTGAAGGGGAAATCAGCTGCCTTAGAAGAGTCCGAGGATGTCACATCTGTGATTTAAATCAGGAAACATAAGTGAGATTCTCGCTGAATTCAACATCCAGTGTAAGGTCTGTGCCACAGTTACAGACAATGGTAGGCATTTTGTTAAAGCCTTCCAAGAATTTGGAAATATGAATGCAGAAGGACACACTTTGCTCGATCACACAGATGGTGTGCAGTTTGCGGATATTAGTGCAGTTCAAAAAACATAAAATGTCAATTCCAGACACTGTGCTTTGATCAGGCTGTAAATTATGACTTCACACCATTTAAAAGAAGCCATATTAATCCTCATAAATGTGACAAGGCATTATTCATGAAGATTTATTTAAGAATAACAGGAACAAAACATAATAAAACTAACATTTATTACAAATGTCTGTGAACAATAATTTTACAAAGTACAAAAAATAAACAGCAAGTCTTTTGCACATACGTCATCAATTGTATTACAATAAAAAGCTGTAATTTGAGGTATAAAACGATTACATTTAAGCATGTTTAATAAATACAGAATTAAACTACCAAAAACTACCAAACTGACATTCCCACAATTCCCTGCGTGACACCTCACATTTGATGTATTCTTGTTGAAATAACTGTTTCTTCATACATACGTTTTTTTTTTGTTTTTTTGTTTTTTTGAATCAGTTATGTACATTAGGGTTTTATGTTACATTTAATGTTGTTAAATTAATGTTTATTGCATTTTTTTAAATTTCATGTGTGTTACCATGATGGTGTTTAGTGTTTGTGTGAGTGATACTGCAGAATGGCATATCCTGCAGAAATTTCAAATTGATAGTTTTCCAGATGAATACAAACTGTTAAAAGCTGGTAAATCTGTGCCTTCCACTAGTCGACTACTTGCTCTTGCCCCAGAATTTGACGACTCTTGTCAGCTTATAAGAGTTGGTGGTCGTTTACGTCGAGCTGAAGGACTAGACCTGTCAGTTATACACCCTGTAGTCCTTGACCCACATCACTGGGTTACCAAGTTACTGATCCGAGACCACGATAGTAAACTCTGCCATTCAGGACCTGACAGAGTCTTTGGAGAGATAAGGAGAAACTTTTGGATATTGAGAGGGCGAGAAGCTAAACAACAACATTTGTGCAAAGACTGTCAAAAATGGAAGAACAAACCTTTTTAATTTTTTTTTAATTTTTTTTTTTTGCTTTTGATTGCAGTATTTTAGTGAATCTGAGACAAAATAACTATTTTAAAACTTTACCTTGGTCTTTTCATCTGGAGAAACTGAAAAGTGTAGATTTTCTACCAAAGTGTAGAAGTGATCTTTGATAGCAATCTTTCTTTTAAAAGCTACATTTATGACATTTGTAATACTGCTTTTTATATCTTAAATACTCAATTACAGCATATGCTCTCATTGTCAAATTCAGTGAAATTCATAACATCAAGGCTATATAATTGCAATGCTGTAATGATTGGCCTTATTGGTAGATGTTACCTGAATTAAAATGAGGTCAGATTAAACTGTGTGAGAGTTTGGAGTCAGGCCTATACCATATATCCCCCCAAAACTGCACAACTGTAGAGTAAAAACTTTATTAATAGTTTTTTAATGAAAACAAAAGTGATATTACATGCTTAAAAAATATATATATGTTACAAAAAAATCGCATTTTACTGTCTGGGGTGAATCAGGGTAACTGTTATATTTTTTGTGAGGTTTTTTGTAATATTTCACATGAATAGTATTAAAATAGTATTAGTAAAAAATAAAAAAATAAAATATTTCCCTATTCCGGCTATGCCATGGGCCGCCCCTGGTTATGACAGTTCATTCCATGCATTTACACAATAACTTACATTGTACAGTGTTGCCCAATCTTCTTGAAAATCTTGAATTTCGTTTCGAAATAACTGAAAAGTTTTCCGTTTCCTACAAACTTAAACCCACAGTGTGTCATTCATCCTTCCAACGATGAAAACGAAACACAGTCTCCAACACAGCAAACTTTCACAACCTGTAAAATAAAGAGTGTGGTCTATCGATACAGAAAAACCATGTGTGTAGTAACACATTACAATAACAGCCTGAATAATCATGCACTAATATCTGAATTAATAATTTCTTCAGCACAAACTAATGAGTCAAAGCATGTACTACTCAAGAACTAATGAACTGAGAGTAACGTGAATTAATGTGTGAATAACAACTACCTTTACATGCTAGCAGGTGTTTGTTGGGAAATGTATGAATTGACACTTTCACGTTCTTTCTTGAGTAACTGTGGGCAGTTGTGTTAAAGAGTCTGACTTTTAACTCGCAGGTTCGAGTCTCATGTTTAACTCAAAAAGGATTTAAACAGTGAAGTAGGCTAATTATTAATTCAGGTATTAGTAGCCTATGTGATTATTCATGCACTGTTACTGTAAGTGTAACCAAACTAGATTTATTCATCTCTTTATTTTTTGTTTTTAACATTTAAAGCCAGTGTCTATATAGGCACACATGAATATACACAGAATATATATTCTGTGTATATTCATGTGTGCCTATATAGACACTGGCTTTACATGTTAAAAAAAAAATATATATATATATAGGCTATATATTTTTTTTTACAAGTATGAGAATAAATTATAGCATTCAATGATGGGTGTTGAACTTAGCAATCATTCGGACGGTAGTTGTTTCTCATGTGGACGTCTGTAAAAATATGTGCATGGCACGTCATGATAAAACCACATAAAACTCATTTCTGATGGTGATTTATTCCCGGTGTAGGAGAGTTTTGTGATCATACGAACCCGGGAACGCGTTCCTCAAGTGCTCGGTCGCACGATTGTCTGTTGTAAATAAACTGTCATATGCTTGAATAATAAGAATAAATTAATTTTTAATAATAATATCCTAAATATTATTTGATTGCTTAAATTTGCTGTATAAAAATAGAAAATAGACACGCTAGGCCTATAGGTCTTTCTTGCATTATATCTCTCAAAACAATGAAATTAAAATTAGCGGAAATTAGCAGAAATTAGTTAATGCAGCCTCTTATTTAGGCTACAAGAGGTAATTATAAAGCTGCTTGGTTTACGTTTTTTAATATTTAAAACTGTATAATAATAGGCTACACATTTTAAAATTGAATTGCTTTTCTTCCTTTTACTTTTTGTTCAGCTCCCATTTGCTAAGGTGGAGCCGTGATGAAATATTGTTCTTGTAAATACTTTCCAAGCATTTCAGTAATAAAAGTGTAGCTACGTCTTTAAAATGCAAATTACAGCGAAGCGCAACAGTTACCCTA